>NC_133324.1:216498810-216817977 GCF_042186555.1 Aquarana catesbeiana
ACTCTGATCAGAGGTAGCTTCCTCCACAGTGTGTCTGGACAGAAGTTTGGAGCTGTCAAATCTAAGCACTGATGTCAGGGATGGACGGGGCTAGGGCCCGCCCATCTCCGACATCAGTGCTTAGATTTGACAGCTCCACTCTCACTGCGGCCGCAAGCCCCTGGGTTGCCCACCAATCACTGGCTGTTTACACTCGGGGCATGAGAAATACAAGACCCGGGGCTTTTTGGGGATGCTGGACAGGTGGAGGCCCCCCAGGCAAGTGGGGCCCCCGGGCAACTGCCCAGCATGCCCATGCGAAAAGACGGCCCTGATTACATCTGCAAGTCTTTTTGGGTATGTCTCTACCCGCTTTGCACATCTAGAGAGTGACATTTTTGCTCAAGCTCTGTCAGATTGGATGGAGAGCATCTGTGAATAGAAATGTTCAAGTCTTGCCACAGATTCTCAAATGGATTTAGGTCTGGACTTTGACTGGGCTATTCTAACACATGAATATGCTTTTATGCAAACCATTCCATTGTAGCTGACTGTATTGTTCTGCTGGAAGGTGAACCTGCATCCCAGTCTCAAGTCTTTTGCAGACTCTAACAGGTTTTCTTCTAAGATTGCCCTGTATTTGGCTCCATCCATCTTCCCATCAACATAAACCAGCTTCCCTGTCCCCATATTTTGGTTTCATCTGACCAGAGCACCTTCTTCCACATGTTTTCTGTGTCCCCCACATGGCTTCTCACAAACTACAAACAGGACTTTTTAATGGCTTTCTTTCAACAATGGCTTTCTTCTTGCCACTCTTCCATAAAGGCCAGATTTGTGGAGTGCACGACTAATAGTTGTCCTGTGGACAGATTCTCCCTTCTGAGCTGTGGATCTCTGCAGATCCTCCAGAGTTACCATGGGACTATTGGCTGCTTCTCTGATTAATGCTCTCCTTCTCAGTTTAGGTGGATGACCATGTTTTGGTAGGTTTGCAGTTGTGCCATACTCTTTCTATTTTCAGATGATGGATTGAACAGTGCTCCGTGAAATGTTCAAAGCTTGGTATATTTTTATATAAGCTAACCCTGCTTTAAACGTTTCCACAACTTTATCCCTGAACTGTCTGGTTTGTTCCTTGGCCTTCATGATGCTGTTTGTTCACTAAGGTTCTCTAACAAACCTCTGAGGACTTCACGGAAATGCTGTATTTATACTGAGATTAAATTACACACAGGTGGACTCTATTTACTAATTAGGTGACTTCTGAAGGCAATTAGTTCCACTAGCTTTTAGTTAGGGGTATGAGACTAAGGCCCCTTTCACACGAGGCGGGCTCCGTTTCTACGGAGCCCGCCTCGGTCCGCCGGCTCAGCGGGAGATCTGTCCGTTGATCTCCGCTGAGCCGGCGGATGACAGGTCCCTCTCTGCTCACTGAGCGGGGAGGGGCTTGTCAGGCGCCGCTGCCGCCTATGGAGGGATCGGACGAAAACGGAAAGCGTGTCCGTTTTCGTCAGATCTCACCCGATCCGATCCGCCAGCGACGGATCTGGACGTAGAGCCATACGTCTGCTTTTAGCGGATCGGACGGGGTCGGATGTCAGCGGACATGTCTCCGCTGACATCCGACGCTCCATAGGCTAACATGGAGCGCCCGTTCAGGTCCGCCGTCAAAACTGACAGGCGGACCTGAACGGTCCGATCGTGTGAAAGGGGCCTAAAGGAGGCGGAATACAAATGCACACCACGCTGTTCAGATGTTTATTTGTAAAAAAAGTTGAAAACCATTTATCATTTTCCTTCCACTTCACAATTATGTGCCACTTTGTGTTAATCTATCAAATAAAATCCCCCCCAAAAAATGTGAAATTTTTTAAGGAGTATGAATACTTTTTTAAGGCACTGTAACTGGATACTAACAGTTGATCCAGGGAACATCCGATTGTCTCTCGGGGGATCAGGAATTAATTTTTTCCCCTGCTGGAACAAATTGGATCATGCTTTATTGGGGATTTTTACCTTCCTCTGGAACAATTGTGGGTATGGGATTGTATATATAGGATTATATCATTTTTTTTCCCTTCTATTGGTTGAACTGGATGGACTTGTGTCAACCAGACTAACTATGTAACTATGTAAAACCTCTGAAAAGTGATCCAAGCATGCCTGCCACACTTGTAAACGAGCCCTTTGGGTTACATCATTTGAGAAGTAATGTTACTCAAACACCAACTATCCAGCATCTGTTTAGTGTTGTTTTAAAATTTTAAAGAGATTTTAAAATATTTGGAGGAATTTAGGAATTTAAAAAACTATAGTATTTGTACAAGAAAAAGATTATCTTTGAAATAGAAAAGTTGCACAATATACTTTTAGGGTCGCCTTGATCAAAAAGGTCTATTGGTGCTTTTGAAAGGAAAACTAGAAAAACTTGAATTAAGGAAAGCTGTGACGTGGGAAATACTTCAACTATCTTATCAACGTTAGATTCTCAGAATCAGTTGCATTTTTTTAAAGCCAAACTCCAGGATTCTTTAAAGTCTCTCCTAAATATTTTTTTTCACAGGCACAAGAACAAAAAGTTTAATTTTTTTCTTTTTTTAATTGCCCACTTACTTTTGCCAAAATTGAGCATTTAAAATCCCACAACATTATTATTGCTACCAATACCAATGTAGGAATAGCCACCACTTGGGGTTGAGGTTTCTGACATCACATTCATAATGGTTTGGGACATTAGTAATTGGGTGGGGAACTTGGGTCGGAACAGGGTGGAACAGACTCAGACTTATGTCACCATAAACGTGAACAATTTACACAGGGGCAGTTACATAACTGATAGCCTAGCTCCCATGTGTTAAACACAAGGCTCATGGGCTGAGTCCGGCCTGCTAGGTAATTTCATGTGGCCCTCGCATCTCTCTTGTAGCTGCAGAACCCCTCTCGTCTCTGCCCCCACCTTGTCTCAGCAGTCAGCAGCAGAGAGGAGGAAAGAACTCCTCTGCCAGATCCTGTGCTTTTCTGTACAACCATGGAGATGATTGTTTCTGTCCCCCTGTCTCAGCAGTCAGCAGCAGAGAGGAGGACTGAACACCTTCTAGAGATCCTGTGCCTCTCTGTGCAGCTGCAGTACCCCTTTATCTCCGTCACCTTTGGTCTCAGCATTCAGCAGACTCCAGCCCTACTCTGGTCCTCCTCCAGACCCTGCACTTTCTGCTTCCTAGCTTCGCCCCCAGCTTATTTCCGGCAGCAGCACAAGTTAAAGGGGGTGCACTGCAATGCAAGGGAGGGTGGGGTACTCTTGACATCTAATGTAAAGAGAGTGGGGTGCTCTGAACATCTGCTTATAATTATTATGAGAATAATATAATTGTATGCCAGTTGAAAAGGAGGGTCGCACACCTCTAGGATCATAAAGAGTAGATACATTTATATAGTCTCATAGATACAACAGGCCCTTTGAGGGCAACCCCAATGCTGATGTGGCCCAGGATGAAATTGAGTTTAACACCCCTAGCCTAGCTTCCCGGGTCTTTCAAACAGGATATTAGCAATGGCACCTGATGGTGTAGAAAATGGGTGATAAAGAATGAACGTAGCTGCTATACACAACGTGCTAAACACTTGACCATAGTGACAAAATATATAAATACAGCGCTCACAAACAGAGACCCATAATAGGTGACAAAAAACATATAGTCCATATAAAAAAAGTGTTTGTGAGCGCATTCCCTGCGATTCCCTGCAATTTCGCACAGTAGTTGTGAAGCACTTTTTAACATTTTTTTTATATGGACTGTATTTAGTCACCTATTATGGGTCTCTTTTTGGTCAATTTGTTGTCAGGCAGATAAAAAAAATGCAAAACCCGTCAAGATCGCAGTAAAATCATGGTCAAATTGTGGCAAAAGCGCACTACATCCTTTTCTGCAGCTTCTCCATTGAAGTCTATTGAATCTAAAAAACAAAAAAAACGCACAGTTTTGCATTTAGAAAAGACCCTGACCCTTTCCAAAAATGCAGTGGCTGAAAAAAGCATTAAAGGGGAAAATGTCCCATAGGAAACCATGTTAAATGAACTGTAGTGCGTTTCTGCAAAAAGCACAAAAAAAGGCATAGGTGTGAACCAGGCCTTAGTGAGCACCGGATCAATATCAGAAGAAAGAGTCCAAAATAATTTGAAATGTTGGTAAATACAGTAAGATTTATAAAAACAGTCATGAAATAGTGATTTCTACACTGAAATATCTTTAAAAGTCTGAGTAGAGATAAATTCCCTGTTTTGTACTAGGTGCCAATACAACTGAGCATGCTAAGACATGCAAATAGCTCTCATTTAAGCTCCAGTGTCTTTTTTACAGTAAATACCAGAATGAGCGCTGAGTTAAAGAGCATTTTTTGGGAGTGAAAATCGGCGTTATTATAGTCCAATGCAAGTTTTAGCCATTGATTCTAATGGTACAATTGTAACTTCCCCAAATAAATCCTTTTAATGTTGAGATGAAATGTATCTTTCTCTGAAATAAATTTTCCTTTGCAACATTGTTGCTTCTACTTAATCTATTTTGTTTTTAAGAATGCTAGAATGTGGAATGTTTTGATGTTTTGGTAATATTTTGCTCTGTCACTTTCACTTGTTACTCTCAATCTCACAAACATCTTTACCCCAAACTGACACAGGTGTCTTTATAATCCACAAACAATTTGCTGATGCAAATTTAAAATGAGTCACTTTTTTGTGCTTTTTATTATTTCCAAATAATCATAATTTGAGCCCAAAAAAATTGAGATGTGTACCAACATCAGAAATCAAAATGTAATTCCCCAAAATTTTAGGGTAATATCACTATTCTACACTCACCCACAAAGAACCACCAAATATCACAGAAATCAAGAAGAATAACTCTTGAGTAATGTAATTCCATCGCCTATATGTCCAAAGAAATGCAGTATTTATGTGTAGGAGGTATTCACATGTGACAGCTCTGTGGCTTAGAGGTTAGAACTTCTGCATAGCATCCCTGAGTGTTTGGGTTTGAATCCCAAACATGCTGCTTCATGTAGAGAAGTTGTCTCATCTTCCAGGTCCTAAAACTATGTCTGAATGTAGTATTTATGTGTAGGAGGGTTCTACCACCATTGTAAATCTTGCCAGATACACTATCTAGTCAAAAGTATTGGGACACCTGCCTTTACACACACATGAACTTTAATAGCAGCCCAGTCTTAGTCCGTGGGGTTAAAATTTGCTTTGGCCTACCCTTTGCAGCTACAACAGCTTCTGGGAAGGCTAGGAAGGCTGTCCACAAGGTTTAGTGTGTCTATGGGAATGTTTGACCATTCTTCCAGAAGTGCATTTGTGCGGCCAGGCACTGATGTTGGTGAGAATGCCTGGCTTGCAGTCTCAGCTCTAATTCAGACAAAAGGTGTCTTATCGGGTTGAAGTCAGGACTCTGTGCAGGCCAGTCAAGTTCCCTCTCTCCAAACTCGCTCATCTATGCCTTTATGGACCTTGCTTTGTGCACTGGTCTGCAGACATGTTGGAACAGGAAGGGGCCATCCCCAAACTGTTCCCACAAAGTTGGGAGCAGGAAATTGTCCAAAATGTCTTGGTATGCTGATGCCTTAAGAATTCCTTTCACTGGAACTAAGAGGCCAAGCCCAACCCCTTAAAAACAACCCCACATCATAACCCCCCCTCCACCAAATGATTTGGACCAGTGCACAAAGCAAGGTTTTAAAAGACATCAATGAGTGAGTTTGGGGTGGAGGAACTTGACTGGCCTGCACAGAATCCTGACCTCAACACAACAGAACACATTGAGGATGAATTAGAGTGGAGACTGTAAGCCAGGCCTTTTTGTCCAACATCAGTGCCTGACCTCACAAATGTACTTGGAAGAATGGTCAAACATTCAGACACACTCCTAAACCTTGTGGACAGCCTTCCCAGAAGAATTGAAGCTGTTATAGCTGCAAACAGTGGGCCAAATTAATTTTGAATCCTATGGACTAAGACTGGGATGCCATTACAGTTCATGTACGTTTAAAGGTAGGCGTCCCAATACTTAGGCCAATATATTGTATATTGCTTGTGACACTGAGCATGGCTATGGACATAGGGCTGGTTCACACCACAGAGATGGAAACAACATGTGTGAGGCTGCCTGTTGGCTAAGTGGGTAGCAGTTCTGTCTAGCAGCACTGGGGTTGCTGGTTCAATTCCCCAACATGCTAATGCTTGTGTTGGAGTTTATATGTTCTCCCTTTGTGGGTTTCTCACCACAATCCAAAGACATGCTGGCATTTTATTTGTCTCCTGTCAAAATAGTCTCTAATGTAAGAAAGTTAGTTTTGGACTTTAGATTGGAAGCTTATTGCAGCCAGGTACTGACGTTAATGTTTGTTAGAACTAATCATGCCCAGGGACTTGGACATTTAAAATTGTAGGGTTTACACTGCACAGGTACATATGCTTAGAAAACTGGTGCTTTGTTTATGTGCGTGCAAATGGCCTTCGATCTTTGGCCTGTAGTTGGAGATTTGATGCACATAGCCAAGGGCTAACACAGTTGCAAATAGTATTATGTGTTCCTGCTCAGGTGCAATAACTTTAGACATACATGAAGAGACAGATTGAAAGATACTGGTGGGCATGTACTTCTATTGGGCGCGTGTACTTCTATTGGGCACGTGTACTAGACCCTTTGGGTCTAGTATGGACCTGGAGGGGACCCCCCATGCCAAAAGTTTCAAAAACGGCGTGGGGGTCCCCCCAAAATCTATACCAGGCCCTTATCCAAGCACGCAACCTGGCAGGCCGCAGGAAAAGGGGGGGAGGAGAGAGTACCCCCCCCTCCTGAACCGGGCCACATGCCCTCAACATGGGGAGGGTACTTTGGGGCCAAAACACCTTGTCCCCATGTTGATGGGGCCTCATCCCCACAAACCTTGCCCAGTGGTTGTGGGGGTCTGTGGGCAGGGGGCTCATCAGAATCTGGTAGCCCCCTTTAACAAGGGGGCCCCCAGATCCCAGCCCTCCCATGTGAATGGGTATCGGGTACATCGTACCCCTACCCATTCACCAAAAAAAAGCAGTGAAATAGCCAGTTTTTGACAGTTCATTTATTGTAAAATAGCTCTGAGTAGTCTTCTCCCCTGAGCTGTGTCACTCGCCATCATCTTCTCCTGGTGCTGTCTCTCCCGCCATCATCTTCTGTCAGTGTCTCTCCCGCTGCTGTTTTTTTCCTCACCGCCGCGTTCTTCCTTGCCGCTGTCTTCCTCCGTTGTGTTGTCCCCCGCTGTCTGGCATCTCTTACACAGCCATGGGGCGTGACCATCTGTTGACATCACACGGAAAGCCCGTCCCTTTTTTCCAAAAATAAAGGGGGTGGGCTCTCTGTGTGATGTCAACGAATGGTCACACTCCATAGCTGTGTAAGAGACGCCAGACAGTGGGGGACAACACAACGGAGGAAAGCGGTGGCGAGGAAGAACACAGCAGCAGGAGAAGTAGGCGGTGGCGACAGAAGACAGTGACAGAAGATAACGGCGAGAGAGACAGCACCAGTAGAAGATAACGGTGAGAGACAGGGCTCGGGGGAGAACACCACTCAGAGCTATTTTACAATAAAGGAATTGTCAAAAACCGGCTATTGTTTTTTGTCACATTTCACTGCTTTTTTTTGGTGAATGGGTAGGGGTACAATGTACCCCTACCCATTCACATGGGGGAGCGGGATCTGGGGGCCCCCTTGTTAAAGGGGGCTTCCAGATTCCGATAAGCCCCCCGCCTGCAGACCCCAAAACACCCTCCCCATGCTGAGGGCATGTGGCCTGGTATGGTTCAGAAGGGGAGCGCTCTCTTGTCCCCCCCCTCTTTTCCTGCAGCCTGCCAGGTTGTGTGTGCGGATAAGGGTCTGGTATGGATTTTGGGGGGACCCCCACGCCATTCATGAGCGTTCCTTTCTATTTTTATATACATGTGGATGCTGCAGCTTGCCTGCAGTAGGTCTTTTCTGGATGTAGAGTGATTTCCTTACCCTTAATGGTCTCGCATGAGGTGGAGCAGCTTTAACCGCACATGTAGTGGAACAGTGTTTGTAGGAAGGATTGATGGTGCCACTATTCCGTATATTTAAAAGTGTATACCCCATACACTGATGGTAAGAGTCAGTACTATTGGTTGATAGTGACGGTCTATCTTTCCTTCCATATATGAAGACACCTTAAAGTGACTTTATGCCGATCGATCGAACGTTTTTTGATGAATTATATTATTGATTTTTTATTTTTAAGAGCTACACCTCCTTTCCCACTTAATATATTTATACCAGACCCAAAGGGCCTGGTAATGGACTTGGGGAACTCAGGCCGTTTTTTTCCAATTATTTTTATCTATATTGCAAGGATCCGACAATACATTACAGCCGCAAGCAGTTTTAAAAGACATTTTTTCCTTTAGAAATGTCATTTTGCTGCAGTACTGTTTTAAACATGTGAAAGATGCGCTACTTTACAGGCATACTAAGGACACCCCACCCCCCAGGCACGATATTTAAAGGAATATTTCATTTTTATTGTTTCACTTTAAGCATTATTAAAATCACTGCTCCTCGTTTTAAAAACATTTTTTCCAATTGATACATGTCCCCTGGGGCGGGACCTGGGTCCCCATACACTTTTTTTGGCAAAGAACTTGCATATGAGCCTTCAGTGAGAACTTTGGATTTTGCAGGTTCGAGCCCCATTGACTTCCACTATTCTCGCATATGTGATCTGACAGACATGTTTGCCGGCAATAGCGCTGCTTTCCATTTGCATTAGCACCCAGTTTCTGAGGGTTGAAATCTTAATTGGCCTTAATTGGACACTTTTTTCTGGGACTGCAGGATCATTTTTCGGCGCTATAGTAAATGTAAGCTCTTCTGAGCAGGGCCCTCTTAATCCTCTTGTATTTTATTGTTTTATAACTGTATTGTCTCCTTTTTATATTGTAAAGAGCTGTGTAAACTGTTGGCACTATATAAATCCTGTATAATAATAATAATAATAATAACCCCCATTATGTCTAAATATGTATTATTTGAGTATATACCACAAATTCTAAAACCCCATATGAACTACAATTGTCTCATAGAATTAGAAATGTAGGACAAAAAAAATAATTGTATTAAAAAGAAAATATACAAAAGGGTACTGAATCATAATACTTCATATTTCTGATCGCAGTTCTATATTCTACAGTGGGATTTAATTAATTGTCATTTATTTAACATGACTCCTCTCTACCCATATAAAATAACTGCGCCTGACATGTCAAAAGAATCTGTTTGTCATTTTTATCTTTTGACATCTAATAAAAAGGTAGACAAAGAACGCTGTGATGTGTTTATCAGAAAAATAATGCACATTGAAACCAAATGTATGATGGAAGATGGCCCGTGATTAAATGCCAGCATTTCTAAAATCACTTCCAAGGATAATTTGCTTTTCAGGCCATGTACTTAAGACAGTTATTTGTTATTACTGAACACTTCAACGCCCACGTTGTACTACGCTCTAATGTGACCTACCAAGTATAAAACGTGACTATAAAATACATTTTTGTCCACTATATTTGAAACATATTAAAAGTATAACTAAAGGAAAAACTTTTTTGGGGGGTTTGGGACAGCGTGGAGATGGATTGGAACACCTATTAGGTTATTATTGCTGTCTATACCCCTATTAGGGAGATTCACCCTCACTACTTGCCTAGTTAATATGATCCTGTCTAAATTGGCCCCAGTATGTGTATGTATGAATGAATGAATGAGTTAGGGACCTTAGATTGTAAGCTCCTTGAGGGCAGGGACTGATGTGAATGTACAATATATATGTAAAGTGATGCATAAATTGGCGGCACTATATACAGACATTCTAAGTCTCCCGTGTGCCGCGGGAGTATCCTGCATTTAGCTGCGGGCTCCCGGACACCCACGAGCGCGGGGTGAAATCCCGGCTGGGCCTGTCACTCAGTCACAGACAGACATGAGCATCCTGAGCAGCCGAATGGAGTACGGCTGCTTTGTCTGTGGCTGAGTGACAGGCGGATTTAAGGCTCTGTGAGTAGAGGGGGGACAGCCCATACTGCTGTCCCCAGCCTGCTTTGGCTGCTGCATGGGTACTTTTTGTTGGGGTTGGTCCAGCCGATTCAGCAGGGAAGGAGGGGAAGGGCTGAGGCAGAGAGAAGACCGTGTGCTGCCCGTGATCTGCAGGCTGTAGCAATTAAAAGAAAAAAAAACTTTCCCCCTGTCAAGAGGACTCTTTCTCCACTTTCGGGTGCCGCTGCGCAGTGATCTCCTGTGCGACAAGTACATGACAGTCCCGGTCTGCCCAGCGGATTGATATAGAAGAGACCGGGACTGTCATGTACTTGTCGCACAGGAGATCACTGCGCAGAGGCACCCGAAAGTGGAGAAAGAGTCCGCTTGACAGGGGGAAAGTTTTATTTTCTTTTAATTGCTACAGCCTGCAGATCACGGCGCCCAGTCGTCTCTCTGCCTCCACCCCCCTTTCCTTCTGGGGAATTCTCTGACTGGCATGGCTCACCAGCCCCATTGCAGCCAGACCCTAGGACCAGCAGCCAGACCCCAGCTCCAGCAGCCAGACCCTTGGCCCCAGCAGCCAGACCCTTGGCCCCAGCAACTAGGCCCCAGCAGCAAGGGCCTAGAAGCCAGACCCCTTGCTCCAGCAGCCAGAACCCTGGTCCCAGCAGCCAGACTTCAGGACCAGCAGCCCAGCTCCAGCAGCCAGACCCTTGGTCCCACCAGCCAGAATCTTGGCTCCAGCAGCCAGACCCTTGGCCCCAGCAGCCAGACCCCAGGCTCCAGCAGCCAGACCCTTGGCCCCAGCAGCCGGCCCCTTGGCCCCAGCAGCAAGAACCCCTGGCCTCAGCAACCAGACCCCTGGCCCCAGCAGCCAGACTCCAAAACCAGTAGCCCAGGTCCAGCAGCTGTGTGATTAGGCTGCATTTCATTGGGCACTGGTAAGGCTGAATTTCATGGGCACTGGTATAATAGCTGCATTTAATTGGCACTGGTAAGGCTGCATTTTATTGGGGGGGGGGGGGGGGGGTCGGTGCAAAGCATCACCTCCCTGAAAGGAGTTTGAAACCTCCCTGAAATTAGTTTTTGCAGGTTGGGATGTCTGTATATAAGTACCCGTAATAAATACATAAAATATAGCATCACATGTGAACAAGCACTAACTACTAACTACTCTCCTACAGCTTCCTACCTGCCTCTATAACCGTGCCGCATCCTGTAGAACTGTTACTTTCCGTGCAGAAATATTTTTTTTGGGCCCGGGCCCCATCTGAGCAGTGTAGCCCCATAGACTTGTATAACTGCTCTGAAACCCAACTGTAGCATTGGAGTACAGTCCCATACAAGTCTATAAAGCCTCAATGTCTTGGCACCGCCAGTGCTGGAGGATTTCTGCCAAGAAGAAGTAAACTGCAACAGAAAACAGCTCTAGTATAGAGGTAAGAATCTGAGCTGGTGGGTTGTAAGTGTAGGTTCACTGAGAAGAGATGGTGGTTGGATTAAAGGACTTTAAAGTGGAACTTTAGCCAGAAAATAATGTCCTGTTAGATAACTTCCGGCTGGCCTCTTTTGCAGGTATAGCTATGTAAAACATTAAAAATAAATGTCTATACTGTTTAAAATCCAGTAATACTCTGTCTCACCCTGCTCTGCACATGCTCAGTTGCTCTCCATTTTTAGGCATTTGTAGGCACTATTGAGTTTGTAGAGGCCGATCTGCTGACAGTGTTAAAGCAGAATTAAACCTCCTATCCTTTGCAGCTAAGGAAGCTGCTTCTGTTTAATCTGCAACTGCCATGGTGCTGCACATGTGATCAGTTATGACACCAGCCAGTTTGATGGTTTGACAGTTTGGTTGAGGACACAATCAAATGTGACAGTTAGCAATCCCATCATTCCAGGAATGTAACTGTTTTACGAAAATATTAAATCGATGGGTTTTAGTTCCACTTTATGATTTACTGTTGGGGCAAAATGGCCGCCTCCAGCAAGAAGAAACAGGCGCAATGCTGGAGGCATTTTACAGCACACGCTCGTTTTGGTAGCGTAATTATTAATGTGGATGTTCCTGTTATAGAACATTATTTTTTATCAAGATGTTATGGGTAAAGTTCCGCTTTAATGCTAAGGTGGTCATACACATGGCAATCGGATATAGTGTTCAGACTTTTGATTTCATATTTTTCATCTAAATTGCAAAGTGAAGTAACATGGTGGATTCATTCAACTGTAAGGTGATGAGTTTGAAATTGCCCCGACTGATTTCAATACAATTGCTGTATTATGTATGGAAGCTGGCAATTCATTGCGCGGTTTCTACTCCACAATCAACCAAAGTCTGGCATTCAATAGAGCTTGTGGGTGGTAGAAGGCGACATTGACTTGAGATTATATTGTAATTCCCATTGGCTCGAAAGTGGTTTAATATGACTGAACATTTACATAAGGCCAGCTTCAAAGGACAGTTGTTTCCTGAACCCACAAGTGTTATCTATGTCACTACTTCCCTTTAGGGCTTGTTCACCCAGCTCACATATGTGCACACTGATGTGTGACGTGCAGGGGAAGTAAGGGGAGGTGCCAAGCACTGGGTACGTTTTTTTTTCTTTTTATGTATTAAAGTGTCACTTCACTTTGCGCGCTGCACTGACGTGGTGCCATGCACACTGGTAAAACAAAGCAGATATTTGCATTTGATTTATTAGCAGCGCGGCACTCTTAATATACAGGTATCATCAATGTGCACTGATTGAGGATTAAAATCATTGTAAACCCATTTTTTTCAGTTAAAATAAAAAAAGAGGTTTTATACTTACCTGCTCTGTGCAATGGTATTGCCTCAATACTCCTCTTCTGGACACGCCCTCCTCTTTTTCAGGTGCCCCCTCAGCAAGCTGCATGCTACTGGGGCACCTGTTCAGGTATGCCTATGAGCCGGGCTGCAAGAGTCCATAGACACACACAGCATGTCTCGGCCACGCCCCCTGCTCCCTCCTCATGGGATTTAACTGACAGCAGCAGTAGCCAATGGCACCCACTGCTGCTCTCAGAGTCTCCTGTAAGTCCAAGATGAGGGGAGAGAAGAGCTGCAGCAGGGCACAGAGCTGGATCGTCAGAGGACGGGGGGGGGGGGGAGTGATGAAACATTTTTTACCATAAGGTGCTTGTGAACTCTTTCATATACTCAGTGTAGTGACTGGCCTCAGGAGATACACAAAGATTAAACAGATCCTCCTACATAGGTTTTAATGTCTATTTGCAGCTCTCTCTTCTCTACATCTGTTCAATGTGCTCAATTATAAAGCTTGTCTGAGAGTTCAGAAAAAGGGGGCAGAGAGATGAAGTTACACTCTGCAGAGCTCACTGAAAAGAGCTCTGATTGGAGGGAAGGGACACACCTTCCTTCACACAGCACACAGGGACAGAGCTGAGGCTGTCAATCATCTGGGGATCCCTCCCTTGTCACCATTCTTCTCTTGGTGTCAGGAACACTTGTCAGAAGTGACTGATGCTGATAGCAGAGGAACGAAGCAGCAGACAAAAGTGACACTTTATTGAGACAAGTACACATTATAGACTGATATGCTTTGTTCATATTTTCTGTCTGAGGCTTACAACCACTTTACTGCAGAGAATGCATTAACTACTTGACCACCGGAAGATTTACCCCCCTTCATGACCAGGCCACTTTTTGCAATACGGCACTGCGTTACTTTAACTGAAAATCGAGAGGTCATGCAACGCTGTACCCAAATAAAATTTATGTCCCTTTTTCCCACAAATAGAGCTTTCTCTTGGTGGTATTTGATCAGCTCTGCATTTTTTTTTTTTTTTTTTTTTGCGCGCTATAAACAAAAAAAGACTGACAAATAATGAAAAAAAAAAAACAATATTTTTTACTTTTTGCTATAAAACTTATCCAATGAAAAATGTTTAAAAAGTGTACTTTCTTCATAAGTTTAGACCAATATGTATTCTGCTACATATTTTTGGTAAAGATAAAAAAATCAATCCCAATAAGCGTATATTGATTGGATTACACAAACGTTATAGCGTCTACAAACTATGGGATATATTTATGGAATTTTTTTTATTTTATACTAGTAATGGTGGTGATCAGCGAATTAGAGTGGGACTGCGATATTGCGGCGGACAATCGGACACCAACTGACACTTGTAGGAACCAGTGACACTAATACAGTGATCAGTGCTAAAAATATGCACTGTCACTATACTAATGACACTGGCTGGAAAGGGATTAAACATTTAGGGTGATCCTGCACAGGAGGGCCACTGTGTAGCAGTAAATCTGCTATAGAGGGGTCTGGAAGTTTAAGGTAAAAAATATTTTTACTCAAGCGTAGATTTACTGTAGATGTGTGTCTAAATCTCCCTTTCCTCTGAAGCCTGATCCGCATTCAGATCACTCTTCAGAGGCTACTGACAGGCAGTGAGGAAGTGATGTGACGCCTCCTCACCTGCTGTTTTAACCCCTTTTTTTCCAACAAACAAGCCACAAACGTGTGCATTCCACATGGTTGTGGGGCGTTTCTAGTGCTTTTCTATTTGCTTGAATGTGTAGCATTCAGCAGGCTTGCTGATCGCTGATCACTACATGTCAGGTGAACTTTGCCTAGGTGTGAACCAAAGCATTACAGCCACAAAATGTAAACATTTCTGTCTGCTACCTATTGCAGCTTGAGGGGTGGAAAAAAACATGGCTCAACCGTGCATTTTTGCCACCCTCCCAACCGCAAGTGTAAACGAAGTCTTAGAGCCACTTAAGGCCTCATTCACACCATACGTGCAGACAATGGTGTCGCTAGGGGATGGCTTTTGGGGCTATAGCCCCGAATCTCAGGCCCATACCCCCGAGTCTCTGCAGGGGTCCCCAAGGGGAGGGGAGGCTCTCTGGGGACCCTGATGCATGGGGGAGGCTCTCTGAGGACCCTGATTTAAGGGGGTGGCTCTCTGGGAACCCTGATGCAAGGGGGAGGCCCTCTGGGGATATATACACACACACGTATATTATATTCATGTGTATGCCCACCCAAGCGTATGACTTTCTTTACTACGTTGCTATGGGCTCTAGCCCTAGATCTTTTGTAGACCTAGCAACGCCCCTGCGTGCAGAAGAACTGATGGAAACTGACACGCAGATTTCACTTGTAAAAACATGAGATCAGTCTTCATGTATGTTTTAGTGAGCTTTATACACGTATTCCTGCACAGAAAAAAATCTGCATGTGATACCAGAGTTGTGGTGTGAACAGGGCACATAGAGAACAATTTTCTTTTTGTGCCCTTGCAGAATGCTAGCAGAAAAACTGATTCTCTTCACATGGTGTAAACGAGGCCTTAAAGGAGAAGTACAGCCAAGGCTCATTTGGCTGTACTTTCCCTGTGGATCACAGGAGTGCAGATTGCTCTGCACTCCTGTGACCCAGTTTCAGCAGACAACAGGATGAAGCCCGCTGTCGGCTGATGTTACAGGCTCGGGAAGGATCATGACCATGTGGTGAGGATCTGCCCGGCAACTGGCTCAGTCTCATAGCCTGAGCTGGCCCCCCCTCCACAGCCCAGTGCTCCAGAGAGCTGGGGGGTGGGGGGGCAGAGAGCAGTGACTGACAGCCACCAGCTCTCTGCTCAGGGAGTTTTGAGATCTGAGCGATCAGCAGTGTTTGATTGCTTGGTTCTCAGTGTTAGAGCTGGTGGGGGACCGATGCTGCATCCACCTAGGCAAGTATGATTCAACAAAAAAATAAAGATTCCCATACTTCTCTTTTAAGGTCAGCAGAGGCTGTACAGCCATGGCCAAAACTTTTGAGAATGACATAATTATTTATTTTCACAAAGTCTGCTGCCTCAATTTTTATTATGGCAATTTGCTTATACTCCAGAATGTTATGAAGAGTGATCAGGTGAATTGCAATGTCCCTCTTTGCCATGAAAATAAACTTAATCCCATAATTTCCACTGCAATTGTGAAAAGGGCTTTGGGGTGCCTAAGAAAGTCCAGCAATCACCTGGACCGTCTCCTACAATTGATTCAGCTGTGGGATCAGGGCACCACCAGTGCAGAGCTTGCTCAGGAATGGCAGCAGGCAGGTGTGAGTGCATCTCCAAACACAGTGAGCAGACTTTTGGAGGATGGCCTGGTGTCAAGAAGGGCAGCAAAGAAGCCACTTCTCTCCAGGAAAAACATCAGGGACAGACTGATATTCTGCAAAAGGTACAGGGATGTGACTGCTGAGGACTGGGGTAAAGTCATTTTCTCTGTTGAATCCCCTTTGTGATTGTTTGGGGCAGCGGGAAAAAAACCTTGTCCAGAGAAGAAAAGGTGAGACCTACCATCAGTCCTGTGTCATGCCAACAGTAAAGCATCTTGAGACCATTCATGTGTGGGGATGCTTCTCAGCCAAGGAAGTGGGCTCACTCACAATTTTGCCTAAGAACACAGCCATGAATAATGAATGGTACAAAAACATCCTCAGAGAGAAACTTCACCCAACCATCCAAGAACAGTTAGGTGATGAACACTGCCTTTTCCAGCATGATGGAGCATCTTGCCATAGGCAAAAGTGATAACTAAGTGTCTTGGGGAACAACTTTTGGGTCCGTAGCCAGAAAAATCCCCAGACCTTAGTCCCATTGAGAACTTATGGTCAATCCTCAAGAGTCGGGGAAGAGGGGGAACAAAAAATACCCCACAAATTCTGACAAACTCCAAGCATTGATTATGTAAGAATGGGCTGCCATCAGTCAGGGTGTGGCCCAGAAGTTGAGTGACAGCATGCCAGGGCGAATTGCAGAGCTCTTGAAAAAGAAGGGTCAACACTGCAAATATTGACTCTTTGAATAAACTTCATGTAATTGTCAATAAAAGCCTTTGACACTTATGAAATGCTTGTAATTATACTTCAGTAGACTATAGTAACATCTGACAAAAAGATCCAAGAACACAGCAGCAGACTTTGTGAAAATGATTATTTGTGTCCTTCTCAAAACTTTTGACCATGGCTGAAGATGTTCTCTACTTTTGATGTAAGGGGAGATTTTTTTCTTTTTGAAAAGTATTTTTATTGCATGTTTTCAAGTGTGGAGTAGATAACAGAGCCTATTGGGCACAGCCAGGCTCCAACATACAATAAAAGCCAAAACTAAAAGAAAACAACAAACTAATACTAGGACATACTAAAACAACCAAAAGTTTGTAAGAGGAGATATTTTTTATTATTTTTTTGCATGTTTTCAAGTGTGGAGTAGATAACAGAGCCTATACCCAGGCTCCTACAATAAAAGCCAAAATTAAAACAAAAAAAAAACTAATACTAGGACATACTAAAACAACCAAAAGTTTGTAAGGGGAGATTTTAATGGGAATCTGAATGTAAGAATGAACTTTGATGGGGAATGTTTTGGCCTACAAAATATTGGTGAAATACACAACAGAGCTGTGGTAGTACAAAGTGTGGAGCCCCCAGAATTTGTATGGAGTAGTCACATCCAGCCAGACTGGACCATTGGAAGTGTGTAAAAAGCTTTGTCGGAGTTCCCCTTGAATTAGGACATTGTATAGATGTAGAGGTTGATATTATCCAGGGAGGAGGACAAAGGGGCTTCATTCCAGAAGAGGACCATGGTCAGTCCCCCCCACCCCCCGGGCTCCATACACACGCCGCTCTCAGGTACAGGGACGGGTTAATGTCGCCCAGGGTAGGCAGTGATGATGGGAGTTGCCCGTAGAACGCATGCGCCTCCCCCCTCCACACAAGCCGGAGCTGCGGCGCTGTACTGAGAGAGGACCGGAGAGGGCTCCTCCTCTACACAGCATCTAACCGGAACACGGCCAACACACACCGCGCTCCGCCAAGGCCAGCCGGACCCACTGCAGGTAAAGGCGGCCATGAGAGGGCCGGGGGACCGGCTACTGCTGCTGCTCTATTCTCCCGCCCGGATGCAGGAAGCAGAGGTCCACATCCCCCGGGAACACGCACTGCCATCCTCCCAGTCCTGTGTGCGGACTGCAGCCATGTGTGATGGGAGCCAGGAGGAGCACACATGGCATCTGCCGGGCTGGGGGCGGTGGTCAGGCCGGGGGGAGGGAGGGAGGGCTGTTACTGCAGTACTTCTATAACGTGCTGTGTGTGTATAGACTATAGAGGAAGTGATATGGAGGCACATAGGCATAGGGCTGTATGGTGCTGTATGGGGCGCACACTGGGACCACTCACTATCATGATTCTCTATGGTGCCAGAGATAGGCATGGGGTGCACACTGGGACCAGTCCTAATGATCAGGTACATGGATCAGTGTCTATGGTCAGACATTGTCATCAGTTTTGTGATCAAACACTGATCAATCTCTATGGTCAGTGATTCTGATTCATCTCTAATCAAACTTGTGCATAGTCTCTGTGATCAGTCCCTATATGACCAGACATTGTGATCAGTTCCTACAATCCCTCTCTATGATCAGACTTGTACTTGTTCTCTCAGATCAGACATTGTGTGATCAGTCCCTACGATCCTTCTCTATGATCAGACTTGTACTCAGTCTCTCTGATCAGTCCCTAAGATCAGACATTGTGATCCCTCTCTATAGTCAGATTTGTACTCAGTCCCTCTGATCATACATTGTGATCCGTCCCTATGATCCCTCTCTATGATCAGACTTGTACTTGTTCTCTCAGATCATACATTGTGTGATCAGTCCCTGCGATCCTTCTCTATGATCAGACTTGTACTTAGTCTCTCTGATCAGTCCCTAAGATCAGACTTGTGCTTGGTCTTTGATTCTCTGATGTTTCCCTACGATCAGACATTGCAATCAGTCCCTATGATGATTGGTGGTGATGGTATGTAGCTGTGGAAGCATCAGTGTGCTGGGGATGGCTTGCACAGTGACTGCATGATAGATAGAGACAGTCCCATCCCATCCCAAGGTCACCCGGAGATGGCACTTCTGCTTATTGGTGATGTCAGCCTCATACAATCGATAGCCAGCTGCACGCCTAATAGCATGCTAGTAATATGAGTCATGTGCGGTAACATGGCATCTCCCTGGATGATGTGATCCGACGTGTTAGAGAGGTAGAGTGGGGGACAGCTCTCACTCACACACACACACAGATAGACGGCTTGTACTTGTCCCTTCATGGAAATGAGAGGCGTCCTTTCCCGCCTCTTCTCCTCCTCCCCTGTCCTCTGACAATAGTCACATTCATCATTCCTCAGCTGTAAAGAGGTGGTCTAGGAGGACGGGGTGTGTACACAACTGGCCATAGGTGTATTCTACGTTCCAAGGAGGAGGAACATCTGTGACAAAACACAGCAGCATCTGCTGGGCTGAGTAGCTCTCGGAGAATGAGAGGAGGTGAAGTTTAGGGTTTTCTGCCAAAGTCTGGATGCATTGTTCACGCCTCCTTCCATTTATTTCCACAGTTTCTACGTTGGTACCACAGACCTCCGTCATCGTCGCTGAGCAGCAGATAAGCCACCGCACATGGAGAAGAAAACAAGTTTAGCCTCAGCGCCAGCTAAGAAAGGGATATCTTCCACCTCACCACCACACTCTCAAATTTTGCGTTCCTCTCCTCCGCCACCTTCAGTTATGGATGGAGATGAACTACAGATCGATGATCCCCAACAAGGAAGACCCCTGGGTCCCACTCCAAGCCAGAGCCGCTTTCAGGTAGACCCAGTGAGTGAAGTCTCCCGAGATTCATCTTCTGGGGACCAAGAAGGAACACCACCACCAGCTGATGGTCTCATTCATAGAGGGAGAGGAGGCTCCGGTGGAGAGGAGGCTAAAGGACGGTTTAGGGTAAATTTTGTGGACCCTGCAGATCCTGAGGGCAGCTCTCCTGAGATGCCAAGTGGTGAAGGAGGTGGCGGGGTAAGCTTTCAGAATGGAGATACAGTACTCAGTGAAGGTAGCCTACATTCTGGCGGAACTGGCCATCACTATCACTACGATACTCATACTAATACTTATTACCTGCGAACTTTTGGGCACAACACTATTGATGCTGTGCCAAGGATTGATCACTACCGACACACCGCTGCAGACCTTGGGGAGAAGCTGCTGAGACCCAGCTTGGCAGAGCTGCACGATGAAATTGACAAGGTAAGACAAATTGCTTTTTAATTTACTGCATTCAGCACCTTAGTCCATTGCCAGGAGCATTTCTCTCTTAAATGTTGATCAAAACCGTAGTGTTTTGGTAACTTGATAATGGTTTGGGCCATATGGTGCAAAACTCATACAATATATTCACTAAGTGCTGGTTCACACTACTGCGCTCTGCGAGATGGCATGTGATTCGCACTGCAGTGCAAATCACATGTGATGTCTGTGCAATGCGATTTCAGCCATACAGATAGTATGGCTGATATCGCATTGCATTTGGACCAAACTTGCACAGGACCCTTTTTTTGGTCTGCACCAGAATTGGATCGCATGGTCCTGAACACCCATGTGATCCGATTCATGTCCGAACTGACAGTTCGCAGTGTGATATGCGAGCTGGGGGTGTCATTAATTAATGTATTCACACCCCTGGCAGTTCGCATATGGCAGTGTAAACTGCCCTGCGAGTCGGGCGCAATGCGGGAACCCGCAGTGGATTCGCAGGGTTCCTGCATTGCACAAGTGTGAACCGAGCCTAATGCTTTCAGAGCTTTATGTTTTAATAAAGCTTAAATAAAACATGAATGGTCCTCTGTGATGGCTGGTGTAAAATGTGCTGGCAAGAGCAAATACACTAAAAGGATTGGAGATGTATGTTCTCTTTGAAACTGATCTGATTTAAAGGGTAACTCCACTTTTGTGGGAAGAAAAATGGTAAATAAAATATAGCGTATAGAATTGCGACACAAGCCATATTGTAATTGGATGTTATTAAAAATTACCTTTCCTTTTCAATCTACAGTGCTGCAATTTTCTGTAAAATGCAATATGGCTGCCTGGAGGTGTTCTGTACACAGATGGTGTAGAGCACATCCCCCAGATATGTCATTTCCTGTTATTGGCTTACTGTTTTTTTTTTTCCCAGAAGTCTGCACTAAGGCACAAGTCATGTTTTGATATCTCCTGCAACACAAAATGTAATTTTTGGTGAGATACTCCAAAGGGAAATCACATCTAAAGGGATTCAGACCCTGACACTTTCCTCATTAGAGCCCTGCAGGTGCAGCAGCTGATTGATAGTTATGAAATCACTTACATACAGATTCTCTCACATGGCTACATGGCTATTTCTTCAGAATAATAAAAGATAGGAATCTGCAACAAAGTTTGTTAAAATCCCTGCAATGTACACAGATCACCTAAAGGGGAATGTTTATTTTCTCTTCAAAAGTGGAGTTACTCTTTAATTTCAGTGTACGCTCTGGTGACACTAAGTACAAGTCCCTCTTCTTTGTTGACTCATACGTACATGCCATAAAATATACTGTACACATACACACACCCTTGCACATTAATGTATATAATATACACACACACAATCTCTAGTACAAAAGTAAGAAAAATAGGAGTCATGACTACCTGCCCTCCTGAGATTTACCTCTTGCCGAACTGTTAATGAATTCCCACTTGCCTGGGCTGTTCTTAGGAAAATGCGTGACTAATCCTTTTCTTTGGTGAATTAATTCACAACTATTTTTTTCTATCCACTGAACAGGTTTAAACTTTGGTTCACTGTATTTGCACTTCTTATACCCGTAGGGTTGATGTCACAATAATATTCCCCTTCAAGTTCTTTATGGACTTTTGGTTACAATGGATTGCTTAGTATGTGGTCTGCTAGTAGACCATTAGTGCTGACATCTGTGGTGCTGCTGTTTAATTTACATTGGCTGGTGCATGTTGGGCTGTTTACAATACACAGGTAGCATTCCATCACCATCTCCAAAACCAGCACAGCACTCTAGACAAGGAGGTCAGGAATCTGAAGTTCCAGGCATATTACTGCAGACAAGATAACAGTGTAAAGTCACAGAAAAGTGCAAGACTGGCATTACTGAAGAACCCTGGAGTGTCTTGATAATGACTGACTTGTATATGTTTCTGACATTTGTGTGTTCTCTGATGCCATTTACATAATGCCATAATGTACAAGAGCACATTTTGGCAACACACTACACATTCAGTTAAAGCAGTAGTAAACCACAGTTGCCAAAAAAGAAAAAAAATATCCCCTGCAAGGCAATGTCATATTATGCTAGTATGCATCACATACTAGCACATTATGAGAGACTTGCCTCAAAACGAAACCCTCCAGCACTGCACTGTCACCACTGAGAAGGCTTCCATCTTCCCTCCGATCTTCCTCCCCGGGTCCGTGGCCTTCGCCTACATATGTGGCCGGGGGTGCGATGACGACACTCCCACGCATGCGAGAGCCGTCGTTTACGGCACGGGGTCTGAAGGTTTGGCACTGTATGCCGAACCTTCAGAGCGCATGCGCCGGTGACGTTGCCGGCAGCATACACTCTAAGTATCTCCTAAACAGTGCAAGTTTAGGAGATATTCACAGTACCTACAGGTAAGCCTCATTGTAGGTACAAGTGGTATAACTGAGTCTACTACCACTTTAAAACCAAGCCTTAGACCTGCATGGGTGCTTAACCTGTGGCCCTCCAGGTGTTACAGGAACTACAAGTTCTGTGAGGTATTGGCTGACCGTTAAAAACTTGCCTCCCAAAGGCTGAGGCATGATGAGGGTTATAGTTCCGCAACAGCTGGAAGGCCACAGATTGTCCAAACATTCATGTTGTCCACCTTTTATCATCTCTTGAACATGAAAGTTCCCCTCATAATCTTCCTCTTAATTTTTGGCTATTTTGATAAACGCTTCTAAACCTAAACGCGGCATATAAATGCGGCAAACCGGACGTTCTAAATGTGGGTTACTATCTGTCAAGTTAAATCGTTCAGGAGAGGTTGTAAAAACGTCCCGTGTACATGAAGCCTAAACCTTACCTCAAAATATGCCTGTGAATGTCCTAATGTGCATGGACACTTAGGATAACATTGAGCTGCTTCTACAGGTAGAACACAAAACTCCTGTAGAAGCAGTGGTTTTTTTTTTTTTTTTTTTTGAAGCCCAAAGTTTCCCTAATCACAAGACCATTAACATCTTCATTATTTTGCATGTAGGTTTGTATGACTCGTCCACACCTCTAAAGTCTATAAACTGGCTCCTAGACTTGTCCGACTGGCCTGTATAAATGAGTCTTGTTTATGCACAACCTTTTTAGGATGGACCCATAATATATTTCTCATTTGCATTGAAGTTATTTGGCTGGAGGTTTCCATAATGGATGTGTCATTGGAGCATGCTCCTTTCACAGCTATTCTATTTATGTTGCCTTCTATGACTTCAATCAAAGTGCAGTATTCCAAAGCAACCAATTGGTTTTCCCTATGATGTCAGAGCAATCAAACCAATTAAGATTTCTGATGGGTTGTTATGGATTTTACATACATGGAAACAGAAAAGTGATGGCAGAAAGACAGAGTAGTCCATCAAGTCTGCCCATTTTAGCCATTCACACATTGCTCTCTAAGTAAATAATATTTGTTCTATCAAAACTGTCTTTGAAAAGTGTCAGTAGTATTTTAGGCACGCGGAAACACTCAACCATTTTTTTAAGTTTTGGATAGAGTGAAGTTGAGTTGCAATATCTGTTGTTTTTTTTTTTCTGTGTGTAGCCCCATTGGGTACATTTTCCCTCAATTCCTGTGCTTGTTAAACCTGAACAAGAAATAAGCAATGCAGTTGCCATGAAGACAGGAACCATAAAAACATTGAATAAAGTTCCAAACCTTCCCCATTCTACTAAAAATATATTTTGTCCTTGTCTCCTTTTGGAGAGATTATCCACTTACTTCCTCTCCTTAGAGGAAGTGAGAGTCAATCTCCCTGTTCTTTATACAGTTGACAAAAACCACAAACTCCAACTCTCCAACTCTCCAACAAATAAAAGAACCCTCCAACCCAGCTATTTAAACTCCCTTTACCTTGTTAGCTGGGTTATCCTCAAAACAAATATTTGCATGCCCAACAAATCCAGCATTGTCGTGCTGTGCTCCGCTGACACGCTGGGCCCCATGCCTCCATATCCTCCTTTGCATCATCAGGTGCTGGCTGTGTCTTCCATGTTCTTTCAACCTGCCCCTGGATGATGCATTGAAGCACAGGCACAGTGTGCTCTACTGTAGATTGCTAGTATGTCTACATATGTGTTTTCATGAGTATCCCAGGAGGCTCTGGGTTGCTGGGGTATATTACTTTCAGCGAGAATATTGAAAGTAGAGGCCGCTTGGATTAAATAAGGTTTTTTTTTGTGAGTTGTCCATCTGCTGATCCAGGTGGTTACAGCCATATGTCTGTGTGATCTTTCCATCCAAGACAAAAACAGAACATTCCATAGCTTAACTCGCCAACCAGTCTGCCAACCAACCAAATTAACCCGTCCAACAGTCTGCGTTAAAAACAGGGGTTTAGCTAGCATGCATTTGCAAATGCATGCGTAAGCTGCAAGGCCTCTTCATGGCACCCTGTGTATTGCTTGCAAACGTTACTGAATTTATGAGCATCTCCACGATGGGAGCACATGCATTAAATAGATAGATGATTTCCATCCTCTGGTCAGCCTTTCTTAGGGGGATTGTCCAATCCCTCTAATGGTAGAGTGATGAAGGAATGCTCGTCAACTGTGGTCACTAGTATTCGGCAACTACTCTGAAAGTGAACACTATGGGATTGATTTACTAAAACAGGAGTGCAAAATCTGATGCAGCTCTGCATAGAAACCAGTTTCTGGTTTCGGCTTCCAGTTTCTTGTTTGTCAAAGCTTAATAAAACAAGCTGATGTTAGAAACTGGCTACCATGCAGAGCTGTACCAGGTTTTGCACTCTCCAGTTTTAGTAAATCAAACCCTGTTAGGATTGGACAAATGAAAGCAGAACTTTACTTTCACAATAAACATTGACTATTCTTAAAGCGGTTGTATACCCGCACTGAAAATTTAAATAAAAAAACCTGTAAGGCAAAGGCATAATAAGCTAGAATTGCAGCGCATACTACTAGCTCATTATGAAATACTTACCTTAGAACGAGGCCTCGGCATCTGATCTCGGTCCACGCTGAGGGAGCTAACATGTTTCTTCCGGGTTTGCGGCTCCGGCGCTGTGAGTGGCCGGAGTCGCGATTATGTCACTCATGCGCGCGGGAGTCTTCTTCCCGGCAAGGTCTGGCAGCATCTGCCGGACCTTCAGCCAGGCCTTCACAGCGCATGTGCTGCTGACGTCAGCGACTGCATGCAAAGTGAATATCCCCTAAGGCTTACCTACAGGTAAGCCTTATTATATGCTTACCTGTAGGTAAAAATAACAAAAAAGGGTATACAACCGCTTTTAATCCTTATGCGCCTAGCATTTGTAAATAGATAGAAATGAAGTATATATATATATATATATATATATATATATATATATATATATATATATATATATATATATATATATATATATATATATATATATATATATATATATATATATATATATTGTCGCGGACACTGGCTGCAAGGACCTTTTTCTGTCCACATTCACCCTGTTATTTGGTATTTCTATATTAATCTTTTATTTTTTTTTAACTTGCCCAATACATGATTCTTGAAAGAGCTGATCACATTAACCTGCAGAGACGAACTGTCTGGTCACCAGGTCTGCCTTAAGTGTTGTGTTAATTAACATGTTAATTATATTATTGTCTTTTAAGTTTTTGCTAGAGGGGAGGGGGGAGTGTCAATGAGTCAGCCCTACCTCGTTATCTAACCCCTTGTGTTAAATGTGTATAAAAAGGCTGTGTTCTGTCCAATAAAGCGGTCAAGATTCTACAAGCTATTATCGACTAGACTTGTATTTACTGCAGCTATAATATTATATCTGTCTGATGGTCATACTGGAGTAAGCGGTGTTATTGACGGAGGCACTCAGTGGAGTGTGGGATAGGATCCGTCATATATATATATATATATATATATATATATTTCCTGGTTTCCATGCCTAGTCAAATAATGTCCCAGAAGCTCCCTTCAGGAGAGGAGGAGGGGCTTTCCCAGCTAAGCACACCCTCCTGTTTGCATGCCTAAACTGAGGGCAGGTGGATTCCAGGAAGTAACTGCTACATAAATCATTTGCTCTTACTCAAGATGGCCACGACCAGAAATGATAGGGGGTGTTTTTCAAAGTGATTATTCAACAAAATAAAGCATGGAGACATGAATAGATTGGGGGGGGGGGGTTGGGGGACTGGCTTTGAATAATAAAATAGCATTTTTGGTTTGTGGTGCTCAGTTAAAGTGTAGTTCTGCTTTAATATGTAATTCGGGCTCAGTCTGTCCAATCCAGGGGCCAGCAGGGGTTTTTTTTTTTTTTTTTTTTTTTCTTTAAGGCGCCTGCTCAATTGACAGCTATTAGAGAAAACCTCAAAGTACCAGCTGTAATTTTTGGTATTGTTGGCAACCTGGCTCTTTGGATTTATCCAGCCCTGTGCTAAGTGAATGACAAATAACATGTAATAGCATTGTGGAAATCTAGGAGTGAAATACAAATAAACGTAATTTTTTTTCTCATTAGCAGTTTTTTTGGATGGAAAGTTTTGCTTCTAACCGATATGTCACAGAGACCTTCTCTAGCCAATCAAGCATATTCATCCTGTAATGCATTGTACATACTGTGAAGTGTTTTGTCCAACAAGAGGGAGTACTAATGAATTTATCTTTAATTCATTGACTTGTAGGGTTAGAATGACCTGCCGTGTCTTTTCTACCGACCTGTATAATGGAAAGCAGAAAAGCTTAATACATGGAAAGTTCATGTTGGCCTTGATTTCCTCCAAAGATCTGTTTATTGTGAAGAGGAGGTGTAGGGCAATGGTGTCTACAGATACAGAAAGTTTGCCATGAAGATGCGTGATGCCTCGCTGTTTGCCCGATCTTTAGCTCCAGAACTTCCCGTCTGCTGCTGGAACTAAATAAAGTCGTGCTGAGTGTTGCTCAGCCATTCACAAGAAGCCTTGTATTTTTATCAATGAATACAAGACTTCCTCTGATTGGCTGAGGTGGGCATCTCCATCTGTTCATTGACAAAAATACATTACATTTTTGCAGTGCTGGACTTCTGTTAGTAAAGAGTTTGTTTGGACCATTTTGACCCAAATGAACTGCTGCTGTTCAGTTTTTCCCTAGGCTTTCGGAGGCTGATACCTAGTTTTATGTACTTCTACTTTGTGCATAAAAATTATATATTTAGTGATGTAATAAGTGATTGTAAAAACTAGCTGTGTTTTTTTTTTTTTTTTTTAAAACGTTCTACAGTACTTACCTGCTCTGCGCAAAGGCATTGCACAAAGAGGCCTCTTACCTCCTCTTCTGGGGGCCCCCTTGGAGCCCCCCCCGCTCCTCCTCTTCTACAAGTGATCCTGAGTTTGGTTGTGTGTATGTCTATATACACCACCTGATCCTGACTGTTTGTGACTGACAGCAGCAGAAGCCAAAGGCTCCCAATACTCTCAACAAAGCCTGTGAGAAGCTGGCCACAGCACTGGATTGGTTGAGAAATCTAGTAAGTGTTGGGGGGGAGCAAAAGTAGCAAGACCTTTTTCACCTTAAAGTGGATGTAAACCCCACTCATGAAATCTGTCCTAGGCACATATATCTGTAGTGTTTACTTATCTCTCTCCAGAGCTCTGAGTCCTGTGTCTTTCTGCTGCTCAGTTCTTCTGTTATCAGCATGGTAACTTCTGACAAGTTCTCGACACGTGATAAAAGCAGCTGAAAATTTGAGTCGGGGAAGGTGCTACAAATAGATTAGCAGCGATCCTTTCTATTCACAGTACAGCTCTGCATGTTTCTTTGTTCCTCTGTCTATGTGGAGGGGGGTGTGCCTTTCCACCAATCAGCTCTCACACAGTGTATGACCAGACTCCCCTCCCATTGCTGAAACAGGAAGTAAAAAAACTAACATGATGTTCACTTTCTAAAGAATATATTAAGCTGAAGACAGCAGATATACATGTAAAACTTATGTAGGGAGATTTGTTTTATCTCTGTGTATCACCTGAGGCTAATCACTTCACTGGGTATATGTGAGGGTTTACAACCACTTTAAAGTGCTTATTAACCCTCACATATACCCAGTGAAGAGACTGGCCTCAGGTGATACAGAGATGAAATAAAAAAAATCACCCTACATAAGTTGTACCTGTTTATCTGCAGTCTTCTCTACCGCTGTTCTAAGTGCTGAACTTTAGCCACCTCCAGTCTGGGCCTTTTCTGGCACTTTTTGTTCATATGTAATTTTTATTTACTGTATTTATTTATTTTTTTTTTAAAAGCAGAGAATAAATTGGTGGGTTTTGCAATTTTTTTTATGTCACACGGTATTTGTGCAGCATTTTTTCAAAGATAATGTTTTGGGGGAAAAAAATACACTTTTTAAAAATAATTTTAATGCAAAAAACACAATACATAAAGATGATGCTACTCCGAGTAAATAGATATTAAACATGTCACGCTTTAAAATTGCACATGCCTGTGCAACAGCAACAAACAACGTAAATTTTGCTATCCATAGGCGACGCGTTTAAAAGCCTTTATAGATTATCACTTTAAATTAACAGAGGTCGTCTGGTGCTAAAATTACTGCTCATGATCTGACGTTCGTGGTGCTACCTCACATGTAGGACAGTCATTGTGTGCGTGCTTGGGTTTAAATGTTAAATGTTCTTTAAAAAAACAATTTTTGTTATCACTTTTATTGCTGTCACAAGGAATGTAAACATCCTTTTGACAGCAATAGGCATGTGACAGGTAAAAAAATGGTGCATATTGTTTCTAAATCAACTGGAAGTGATGTCATGTCACTGCTTCCGGGTTACTATTACGAACAGCCAATCAAAGCTGATCTTTGCTTTGCTTGGCTGTTTGGCCACCCGGGAGATTGAGAAGCTAGGCAGCCACTTTGATTGCTTTTACAAGGGAGCTGACCGCCAACTCTATAAAACGATAACTGGGTGATGCCTGCAGCTGCAGGCTTCATCCTGATATAACCACAGAAAGTCCAGCGACGTACCAAGAGGTGGTTAAAGCTTGTATGAGAGTTCAAAAAAAGGGGCAGAGTGCTATAGTTACACTCTCAGAGCTCAGTAAGGAGAGTTCTGAGAGCTGATTGGAGGGAAGAGACACAGCACACAGGAACAGAGCTGAGGCCGTCAATCTATTGGAGGTCCTTCCCCGTCACCATTTTTCACTTGGTGTCAGGAAAACATGCCATAAGTCGCTCATGCTGAGAGCCTAGGAATGAAGCAGTAGACAAAATTACTGAATTGACACAAGTACACACTATATAGAGGGATAAGCTTTTGTTCAATTTATGTCTGAGGTTTACAACCACTTTAATGCAGAGAATGCATTAACATAAAAAATGTCTTCACCTTTGAACCACTTCAAGTTATGTATTTTATATCTATTAGGAGTTCAGCTTATAAGGGTTGGTCACCCTTTTATCTGCTTCAGCTTTAAAAAAAAAAAATGCCCGCTATTCTAGATTTATAAAAGATTGACATGAAAAGCCACAGTTTCAGAGAACATACAAAGTTGTAAAAATAGTTAAACATTCCACAAATGGACAATAATTGCTTGTAGCTGTAATCTCCTTGTTTATGGTAATATTAATAATTTGTAAAATTGGTTGTGTTCAGTATTGCAGGGAAATGATCATGATGTCCACATTTCCCACTGAACAGTGAAGTATTGATTTGGGCTATTTAGAAAGCTGTGGTTTATTTTCAATGTTTGTGAACCAATTTTAAAGGCTAAATCCACCTTTTAAAACAAAGTGAAATACGTCAGGTTTGTGGTGTAAATATTGGCGCATTTGCCTTGCAGCAAATAAAGGTTCTCAATGTAGTATTGCACCATGCAGCTGATCAACTCAAGTTAAAAATGCTATGTAGCGTTTTTCTATGAGTGGCCGATGCGTGCACCAGAATAATAAAGCACTTGTGTCATTGTTCTAATTTAAAATCTGTTATAAAATATACACCATTAACTGACTGGTATAAATACTATAGTGAGCCGGGGAGGACAGCAACAATCAGCACTGCAGCAATCTGGTCGGGATCCTTCCAGAGCCTGGAGTGGCTCTGACGTCGGCTGACATGGGCTTTAGCCGGCTATTAGCTGACTCTGGGTCACAGGAGTGCAAACGTAAGTGCTGACCTGTGACCCAGAACAGAAGTATGGGCAAGAAAAGCTTTTTTTCAATCTCCCTCTTTGTGTGATCCTTGGGGTCTTTGAGGATAAATTCACATTGGAGGTCAGGGATGGCTTGTTTTAAAGATATTTCAGTGCTTATTATGAATGGCAATAGTTTAAAGTGGAACTAAAGTTGAAAAAAAAATATTGTGAACAGGTGGGTTCTTTATTGCAGAAAAGACATACAATGTTCACAATCCCATGTAAAATGTACACTTAGCTGCACTTGTACATCTCAGTTTACAGTCTCGCCACACTGCCTATATCAGTGATGGTGAACCTTGGCACCCCAGATGTTTTGAAACTACATTTCCCATGATGCTTATGCACTTTGCAGTGTAGTTGAGCATCATGGGAAATGTAGTTCCAAAACATCTGGGGTGCCAAGGTTCGCCATCACTGGCTTATATGCTGGGATGACTGCACTCCTGTGCATGTGGGGCAGTGATGTTCCCCCACACTGGCCACTCAAGAAGAAACCAGAGAGATATGCCAGCTAGGGACCTTGTGAACGTCGGACTGTTGAAACTTAGGTAAGTATTTTTGTGTCTTTTAGATTTTTTTTTTTTTTTAAACGGTAGTAAACCCAAAAGCAAACTGTTACTACACTGCAGCTTACCAATTCTTAGATGTGATGGCTGCATTTGTTTTCTTTTGTAGGCTTTCTTTTATTTTTATCTGGTGATCCTTGCAGTAGGGCTATTGTTTTTCAACAGAACAAGCTAGACGCAGGGGTGTCAAACTGGTGGCCCGCCAGCTCTTTCAGAACTACAAGTCCCATCATGCCTCTGCCTGTAGGAGTCATGCTTGTAATTGTCAGCCTTGAAATGCCTCATGGGACTTGTAGTTCTGCAAAAGCTGGAGGGCCGCCAGTTTGACATCTGTGCGCTAGAGTGTTGAGGCAAACCATTTACTACTGACAGAGATGCTGATAATCAGTTTTTATTTATTAATGTAAAACCTTTATCCAAAAATAATTGTTGCTGTAACTGCAGAGTGAGCTGAAATGTGACTTGATTTTGTTAGTGTATCTAAATCTGCTAGCACATCTAATACTCTGCTCCCCCCAGAATGACAATGCTGTGTACCAAAGGTGTCTCCTTCACCCAGATTGGTAAACTGTAATATATTTACAATTTTGGTTTTAGGTTTGTTCTGCTCTAATGTCCATGATGGGGATCAGCTGTACTTCAAGCGTAAAAGGAGCTCAAATTAAAAAAAAAAAAAACCCTTCCTTTTGCCTGTTTCCCTGGTTATGTCATAACCTGAATTTAGGGCCGTTTCACACTGTGTTTTATGCGTCTTTGGGGTAAAAAAAAAGGCAGAAAAACTGCATGAAATAAAGGATCCCTTTAATTCCTGTGGAACTCCTCACACCAGTGCGTGGCGGATGCGATTTTAAAAGTCCTGCATGCTGCATCTTTGGTGCTCTTTTCAAAAGTGCAACAAAATCACATATCCTATTGAATTCTATAGAAAATGCACCAAAAATATATCTGCAAATGTAGCTGCATTGCGTTTTTGGTGAGTTTTGAGTCCACATTTCACAGGTGCGTGATTGGAGTCAGGAGTCCAGAAAATGTGGCAGAAACGCATGAGAAAACGCAGCAAAATGTGACAAAAAGACACCTGTGTTTTTAACCATGTTTTTTTAGTGGAGCGGTGTGAAGGCTGCTTAGAATAATGTTAATAAATACAGGTCTTATCTTATGTCCTGAAGGGTTCCTTAACACCTTGATATGTTTACTCGCTGACCCTTTCAGGTTTACAAGTTATTCTAAATTGTATAAAACAAGCATTTCAGATTGAGCGTTTCCAGAGGCTATACTGTGTGTACTGTAAGCCATGTGTATACAAACACTCCTGTGTTTTGCCACAATCAAACCTAAATGTGTATGTGTAGAATACATAGTGGAATATTTAACCCTTTACGTCATCAGGTTTGACACTAGAAATATAAATTGTATTGCATTGATACTTGCATTTACAGAAGACCTTTTCAAGATACTTTTTCGTATTTAGTAAAAAAAATAATTAAAGCCTATGCACTGGCTAAATTAAAGAAAAAGTGGGGAGGTTGGAAAAGTGTTTCTTTAGATATCACGCCACATCCAATGAATTGAACAAGAAAGAGAAAATACCCCTAGTGGACTTTTAAGGCACGAATATCTACACAACAAAAACTTGATTGAAAAAAAAAAAAAGTTTGATTTTGAATATTGTACAAAATAGAACATTAAAATTGTGGTCCACAATTTTAATGTTCTATTTTGTACAATAAATATTCAAAATCAAAAAATATATATATATTTTTTTTTTCAATCAAGTTTTTGTTGTGTAGATATTCGTGCCTTAAAAGTCCACTAGGGGTATTTTCTCTTTCTTGGCTAAATTAAAGTGACGCTAAACCAAAAAAATAAACAAGTAAATTTATTGTATATCCCATACCTTTAGGAAGCTAACTGTGCTCCTTGTAACTTCTATAGTGCTGAAACAACTAATCGATTAATTGTCAACTAATCGATTATGAAATTAATAAATTACCATTTTCATAATCGATTAATCGGCCAGTAACATGATGTGGTTAAAAAAATTAAAAATGAGCCCTTTATAGTACAAAAAGAGCAAATAATCACTACTGTACTTACACAGTTCTACAGAAAAAAAATTAACCCCTTACAGTAGTGATTATCTGCTTTTTTTTTTTTTTGTACTATAAAGGGCCAATTTTAGTTTTTTTTAACCCCATCATGTTACTAAACGTCTTAGACTTGGTTCACATTTATGTGTTTTTTGGAGCTTTTTGCAGAAACGCACTACAGTTCATGTAAGCTCTAAGGAGCAGGGCCCTCTGATTCCTACTATATCAAAGTGTATTGTATTTGTACTGTCTACCCTCAAGTTGTAAAGCGCTACGTAAACTGTTGGCACTATATAAATCCTGTATAATAATAGTAATAATAATTTACATGGTTTCCTTTGGGACATGTTTACATCTATGGTTTTTTCAGCCGCTGCGTATTTGGAAAGGGTCAGGGACTTTTTTAAATGCAAAACGGTGCTTTTTTGGTTCAATATACTTCAATGGAGAAGCTGCAGAAAAGCATGCAATGCGTTTTTGCAGAAATGTGTGTTTTTTTTTTTCTCTGCCCAACGACAACTTGGCCAAAAAAATGCAAAAACTCAAATCGCAGCAAAATCATGTGCGTAAAAATCAAAACGCACTTCAGGAATAGATCAAAAGCAAACTGCATAGGTGTGTACCGAGCCTTGTGCTGGCCACACAGATCAATTTTCAGACGAGAATATTCTGACGAAAAATCTTTGTACATTCGCTGAATGAAAGAACCTTGTTTGAAATTTTCACTTGCTTTTAACGTTTCTGTTTTTAAAATTAATGTAATTTCTGAACAAAAACCACATACACTGTCTGAAAATTCCTTTGACCAAGAAGTTTTCTATTATTTCTTTTTTTTTTTTTTTTTCAATTCAGTACTTTTTTTTAATTCTTTTCATAGCAGTACAAGTTATACATACATTTTATTCCAGATACATAATCTTCTAGCATTCGCCCACCCCAAAAAAACAAAAAAACCCCCAAAAAAACTAAAAGCAAAAAAAAAAACCCAACAACAAAGAATATTTCCTCCCCCTACTGTATCGCCCTTCCCCCCGTCCTCCCATCCTCTCCCAATATTACAATATTGTTTCCAAATTTTCCCATCACTGTGATTGAAAATGAACGTCGATTTGACCCCACTAACGATTAGAAAATTGAATGAACGTTCTTAAAATTTTTTTTGAAGGAAGACATTTTTAAATAAAAAAAATTTGATCTCTGAGTCTGATGATATTTACCAGATTCACCCTTTAATAGTATATACAGTATATCTCTCCTCTAATAGTATATACAGTATATCTCCTCTAAGGGTCAGTTCACACCACATGCAGTTCAGTACATTTTTTTTTTCTGCATCAAAAATGCATGGAAAGTAGGTTATATGGTTTTCAATGGCATAGTTTACACCAGTGCAGTCAGTTCCAGTGCGTTCCAGTTCCAGGAAAAAAAAAAGAACATGCTGCATTTTTTTCTGCACTGGACTGTACTGGAATGCTGTAAAACGCATCAAAAACGCACTGGAACGCACCAAAAACGCACTGGAACGCACTTGTCCTTATTTAAGGTTAAGAAAAAAAAGAGGGGGGAGAAGCACTGGACTGCATCAAAAATGCACCAAAAAAGCGCATGCAGAAAAGCATCTGGAACACATCCGGACTGCGTTTCTATGGTGTGAACTGGCCCTTATAATATATACAGTATATCTCTTCTGTCTGTTATTCTCAGAGTGGATTAGTTATTTTGCTCCCTAACCATATAGTTGGTTATTTATATTTACCACTGCATAGAGATATTTAAGAATACATTTCTTAAACTTTACATATTAACTAAATTATACACCACACTTTTTTTTTAAGGTTAATCGAAACAATAATCGGCCAACTAATCGATTATGAAAATAATCGTTAGTTGCAGGCCTAAACTTCTGCATGGACTTCAAATGCTTTAAAGTGTTACCAAACCCAGGACCCTGCATTCACTATATCTGGTCTCCCACATTACACAGAACATGGAAATGCAATAGTTTTAGTAAATTTAAATACTCATTCACATAGGATTGGGGGGGGGGGTTTGTACCAGGATCTGGGGGCCCCCTTGTTAAAGGGGGCTTCCAGATTCCGATAAGCCCACAGACCTCCCACAACCACCGCCCAGGGTTGTCGGGAAGAGACCCTTGTCCCCATCAACATGCAAGCCTAAAGCCTCATGCACATGATGGGCAGAATGAGCATGATTTAACGCTAGGTGTATTTAGGTGCATTTGCATAAATTAATATTCTGGCCAATGGAATAAGTTAACACCAAACGCACAAATGTGCAAAACATCAATTTTACTGTGTTTTTTATTTATTTATTTTTTCATGCAGTTTTTCTCCTTCCAGGAGGTGCTGACACAAATGGTCAGTGTACATATAGCCTTGTTACTCCCTATTTGAATTTTAACCTTTGGAAGTATTTTGTCATTTTACTGCAATTATCAATAGCTTGTCTCTGCTTTTTGGAAGAAAAACATCCTCCCAGAAAGGGTGACTTTTATGACTACATGGCCTTCATTTTACTGTGTGCTAGAACCCAAAAATGTTCAAATTTTGAGTAGAACAAAAAATATTTTTCTCGGGGCCCATTTCTGTTCCTTGTGCGATACAGCCTTTTATGAATTTAGTATTAGGTGATGTTATGGCTTTTTCCCTGTCTTGTGAAAAATGACCACATGCAATTTTTGGGGTCATGCTAGAGAAACAAAATGTCACGGTTTTTTCAAGAGTACCATAATGCCACCACAGGCAGGGTCTAATGCTTGGACCTTTTTAATGAAAATAAAAACATTTTAAGGAGACCTATGGCCTCCTATTAAAAAAACAAAAAAGTTCTTCTGCAGTTTTCGTAGTCCCTCTACAAAGTCCCCAACATACCTGTTGATCCTGCCAGTAAAGTCTACCTAATGCAGCTTATTTTGCTCTAGAATTCTCAGTTTGAATTCCAAGAACAAAATGCCATAAAACCAAGAAGTGAGAGATTCAGAGTACTGTCCTCATTTAGAGGTGTCTGCATGAAGGGGGGCCTTATACTCCACATACAGAGAACAGATTAAGGTCTGGTTCACACCTATGCAGGTTGCAGTTTGCATATTCCAGGTGCCGTTTGGATTTTTCAATACACCTTTTTGATTCATTGAAGCCTATGTAACCAAAAAACAGAAAAAAGTCAGTGACCCTTTCCATAAAATGCACAGATGTGAACGTGACCCATAGGAAAAACTATGTTAAATGGACTGTAGTGTATTTATGCAAAACTGAAAATGCACTAAAAAATGCATAGCTGTGAACCAGGCCTTTATGGAGGTAGGTATACAGTCTTGTTGCTGGTGTGCATGTCAAAGAATTGCTGTCTGCCTTGGACCACATTCATATTGACAATGACCTAACGTGGTTATAGGACAGTGATGGCGAACCTTGGCACCCCAGATGTTTTGGAACTACATTTCCCATGATGCTTAACTACACCGCAGAGTGCATGAGCATCGTGGGAAATGTAGTTTCAAAACATTACATGCATTTCTGAACACATAAATGCATGTAATGATTTTAAATGGTATTATTCATGCTGTGCATTTACCTGCCTTTAGTTGCATTCAGTTTATTTGCAATGAAGATAGAATTTGGTGCATTCAGGGACAGTTTAGATATACAGGAGAACTTGATCTGAAATGCATACATTTTATATATACTTTCTACATCTGGGGTCTCCAAACTATGGCCCTCCAGTTGTTCCAGAACTACAATTCCCATCATGCCTAGTCATGTCTGTGAATGTCAGAGATTTACAATGCCTCATGGGATGTGTAGTTCTGCAACAGCTGGGGGCCATAGCTTGGAGATTCCTTTTCTAGATCATTTCCTCTGCGTTTAAGTTACCAAGCGCAGAGGAGGCAAGTGTGACTGTAGCCTTATGGCTCCTGAATTGATATTTATTTCTTTTTGGTGCACTTATAAGTGCTCTGTTTAGTCAATTTGCTAAATAACCAACTGCAATATGCAAGTGTGAATTGTACCTGCTGTCCTAACTTTGATCAGATATTTTCGTGGCTCGTTCACTCTTTGCTACGTTTGCTTACTGAGGATGGAGACATTTAATATTTATTATTGCAGCTTTGTAGCTTCCTGTGTCAAATGTCCGATCATTGGGCTTTGAAAGAGCATCATCAAACTGCTAAGGTCCTCCATAAGCACCCCTTATGTTTGGCAGTCCTGATCATTGTTGCCTCTGTGGATTTTTATCTCGCTTTAAATATGAGCCTTTGACTGAAATTTAGATCTTGCTTTAAAGGCAACCCCTGCATTATGTCAATGCAAATAGCCAAAAAGCCACAATTGATGCAAAATACCCAGGCAGAATATGCAAAGACTTTTGCATCTGTGAGAGTGAAATGCAAAATATTTTTGAAAACATATCCTTACTAGTGTAAAGTCCAGCCAGCCACCCGTGGTGTATAGTGTATTTTAAATTATTTATAAATGTCTATATAAAGATATGTGGAGCATGGATGGAAAGTAAACTTGTTTCCCTTTTGAGTGGATTGCGACTTTGGGCTCATCCACGCAGTCATATTTAATTAACTGATATCTTAACAGAAACAGGAGGAAGATCCTGAGTAAAAATAACATCTTATGGTCAGTAAGTGCTTTTATTTTCCCATACGTTTAGACATACAAACATACAGATCAGTAGGGTACCATTTTTATATATTCATATTTTATTTACAGGTACATGTGTTTAGGGCTCATTTACATGGCTGCAATTTATTTACTGATATCTACAAAGTATCTCACTGACAGCAAGATCCTGCATACAAAAAAAAATGCATCTGATAGTCAGTAAAGTGCTTCCATGAGTTTCGACAAGTAAACGTTACAGATCCACAGAACTCTTCTTTCGTTCCTCTACCACAGGAGTCTACAAACTTTCTAAACAAAGGGCCAGTTTATTGTTCTTTGGACTCTAGGGGGATGTCCTGGCCATCATTTGGGTTAAACAGTGCTCCATCTTTAGTTTTTGGGGAGAAATAGTGCTTGATTGATATCAGTGGGAGAAATGGTGCCCCATCATTGGTGTCAGTGGGAGAAATAGTGCCCCATCATTGGTGTCAGTGGGAGAAATTTCTTTATCGTACATCACGGGACACAGAGCACCATAGTAATCACTGTGGGTGTATAGGCACCTTCAGGTGATAGACACTGGTATACCCAATACAGGAATTCACTCCCTATATAACCCCTCTGCCTACCAGGAGTACCTCCAGTTTTTTTGCCAGTGTCTAAGGTGTTGGCCACGAGTGAAGATATGCTCTGAAGAGCTCCGCTGGAGGGATCCTTGCTGGATTTAAACAGCATTCATAGACAGGATCCATCCAAAGTGCCACTGAGGCCAAGGTGGATGGTACCCGGGCCTCGTATATGAAGCACAAGGTTTTGCCTGTAACGCCTCTCCTTGCAGGGCTGGACCCCAGGACCCAGGGCTTTTTGGTCAGGCTTACATTACCTAAAGTGTTTCCTGGCGGGTTGCTAATACAGGTCCAAGGGAGTGGAACCCCGATAAAAAAAGGACCCGGTCCTTGAAGGTTGCTAACACAGCCCGCCATGATGGGTGAAGTTTGGATCTGTCTGTCACAGCAGTATGCTGCGGCGAGGATAAGGTAAGGGAAAGAAGCCTAGGAACTGTAAAAAGTCAACCTGTTTTTACTGATGGAAGAAAAAAAAAAAAAAAAAAATTTTGTCATGCCTTAAAGTCTCCACTAGACAGAGTAAATGCACATACCTTGGTACGTTGCTTCTCAGTCAGCTCAGTGTCCCAGCTAAAAACAGCATGTGTGTGGTCTCAGCAGCCAGGGGGGATTCCTAATCTTGAACAAAGTTTGCAGCATGTTCTTCTGGGGGAACTAGGGGGCTGGGAGGTAAAACAGCAGCTTGTTACTCCCCCTGGCGGCTTCCCTTGTTTGATTTATTCCCCACAGTAGCCGTAAAGCGAAGCTTTATTACTGCCTCCCCAGCCTCCCCAGCCTCCCCTGGTCCTCCCCTTATGCGGGTCTGCACTGGCAGACCCGAATGCCATCCACGTGCGTGGACTTCTGTTAGGGTGCCCTACGGGTTGTGTCTCCCTCCCCTCAAATAGCATTGCTATGGGACACCCCACATAGTGATTACTATGGTGCTCTGTGTCCCGTGATGTACGATAAAGAAAATAGGATTTTTATAACAGCTTTGCTGTAAAATCCTTTTCTTGGAGTACATCACAGGACACAGGTCCCTCCCCTCTTTCTAGGATTTAGGTATATTGCTTTGCTACAAAAACTGAGGTACTCCTGGTAGGAGGAGGGGTTATATAGGGAGTGAACTTCCTGTATTGGGTTATACCAGTGTCCATCACCTGAAGCTGCCTATATACCCACATAGTGATTACTATGGTGCTCTGTGTCCCGTGATGTACTCCAAGAAAAGGATTTTACAGGTAAGCTGTTATAAAAATCCTATTTTTGCCCCATCATTTGGGTCAGTGGAGGCAAATAGTGTCCCATTATTGGTGTCAGTGCCCCAAGGAGCAAACAAAGGGCCGAAATTTGAAGACCCCTGCTCTAGTGTAAATTTACGTGTGCACCCATGTACATTGGATGCATGCACACATAAAAGCAGATTTAAATACACGCGGATACAGATTTTTGTATTTTGATTAATGGATCTTTACACACAGCACAATTTTACTAATGCAAATTTAGTTGTATTCATGGACTCAGCACACAATGCTGCTATGCTCAGATCAGCAAAAACCATGTGATTTTATGGATCTGAGCACAACTACTGAAGAAACAAAAGTAGGTACAAAAAGCTTGTTTGTTTTGCCCTGTCTAAATGGTGGTCACGTGTCATTCAGTTTTAGGTTAAATGCCAAGCTCTGCCCAATACATTCTCATTAGCATTGAGTAGAGATAAGTGTAGTAGCTTAGTATGCTATGAGTAAGGCCTCAGCCGAAACGCATTAGAATTTGTTAATGTTATAACTGCTGCATATGTTGAAATAAACTACATCAAGAAGAAGCATTCATGTGCTGGCTGTTTTTTGATGTTTGGAAGAGGTGAGTTTGGGCATCCCTCTAGGCTGGACTTGCACTTGGTCATTCCTGCCCAGCAGCCTACCTCTTCCTTGTTTCCTTTTTGTTTTTTGACCCAGCCTGGAGCTTATTGGAAGTAAAAAAAAAATAAAACATAAGAGTGACTTTTGGATAGGGGTGAGTTTGGAGGACACCCAAGCTCATCTTTAGCAGTGAGTGGAGAACACCTAGGTGGAAGTTTGGATAGTAAGGGCCAAAGTGGGTATAACTGTATAATGACTTTAAGGAGTGTTTTGAGGGAAGAAAAAGGCTTCTGTCTCCTTTATAATTGGATTCCAACCACGGGGTGGACTAATTCCAATGTTTTTCATTAAGGTTTGCATTATTTTAGGCAACCTTCACATGTATTCAAAGCCAGCTTGATTAAAATAATAAACTTTTTGTTTACTGCTTCAAGCAGCAAGTCATCCAGTTTATCGTATCACAAATGTCAACCTTCTCATGACTCACACAGGTTTACTTAACAGTTCAAGGCCAGTGGAAGACTTGGGTTTACCTGTTCTAAAGTTTAATTTTCCATCATCCTTGAGTTTCACCTCTTGCATATTAGGCTGTGATAAGTTGCATTGTAATACCTATTGTGTTTTTCAGGGTGCACGTGGTGTTCTATATGTAATATGATTTTATTGCCCTTGGTACGCCAGTTTAAAAAAAAATAACCCATTTCTCTGGGATTGGGATTGCTAAATTTACAACTTCTACTCCTATAGCGAATCTTTGTGCTAAATGAACAGCCTCTACACCTATAGCCAATCATCTGCTTTGTATGTCAAAAGGAATAGTTGCCTGAATTTTGTTTAAACTTTGCTTGATTTGTACTAGTGTTTGATGTTGTCTAGACCTGCCCAAGCTTGATATTCTCAAAGGTTGGGCAGATAGCAAAAAAGATATTATGTACACGTTATCTTTTTATGACACATCTTATTTTAACGTCAATAAATTTTGTATTGAACAAATCACGCAAAATGCATATCACAGGCAGGTATTGGGAGTGGTCTTCCAAAAGGCTGCATGTACAGCGTACTAATGTAGTGTAATATTACAGTGTGAAATAAAATAAAGCAATTAGGAAATAACGCAACTCATAGGCTTATCATAATAAGCATCTCAATATCGATAACGATAGATTATGCATGTTCAGAAATAAAAAAAAAGTATACCAATAGACCCCAAGGTGAAACCCAAGGCGTAAAGGGCAACACGGAGCATTTGAGTTGCTAGAAATCAATTCTCCTTATTATAAGGGGTAGGTTGTTAAAAAAAATAAAAAATAAAAAAAAATAAAAGCACCCACAAAGAATAGTCCATGTAAAAGACTATGGGGGTTATTTACAAAAGGCAAATCCTCTTTGCACTGCAAGTGCAATAGAAAGTGCACTTAGAAGTGCAGTCGATCTAAATCTAATGGGTAGATCTGAAATGAGGGGAAGCTCTGCTGATTTTATCATCCAAACACGTGCAAGCTAAAATGCTATTTTTTATTTTCCCTGCGTGTCCCCCTCAGATCTTCAGCAACTTTACTTCCAAGTGCACTTGCAGTGCAAAGTGGAGTTTCCTTTAGTAAATAACCCCTTATATGTCGTAATATTTAAAACAAGGAGTTAAAGTAGAACTATAGACAAAACTTTATTTATTTTTTTTAATTTTGTATAGAGTGAGGAGGAGTTATAACCCCTGTCAGTTTATTTTTTGCCATCTGTGTCCCTTCGGGGAGACTTCACTTCCTGTCCTATAGCCAAAACAGGATGTTAGAGAAATCCCTGCAAATTCAGAGAACTCCTTGGGGACCCCCAGGTCTCCAGAACTAGCGTCCCCATTGGAAGATTCCCCCTCTATTACTTTTTTGGGGACAAACCAAAATTTGGGGTTTATTTTACTTTCACTTTCAATAAGTGTAAACAGGAACAAAAATAGAGAGGGTGATTCTCCCTAACAGGGGCACAGACAGCAATAACAATTGTCAAGTGTTGTAATACATCCCCACTCTATCCAAAACTAGGGGCCAGTTCACACTATAGAAATGCAGTCCGGATGCATTCCAGATGCTTTCTGGATGCGCGTTTTTGATGCAGTCCAGTACATTAACCCCCCCCCCCCCCCCCCCGATTTCTCTTAACCTGAAATAAGGACATGTGTGTTCCAGTGTGTTTTGTATGCTTTTTTTTTTTTTCCGTGTTCCAGTAGAGTCCAGTGCAGGAAAAATGCAGCATGTTCTACTTTTTTTTTTTCTGGAACTGCAAGCACTGCTGTGAAACATGTCATTGAAAACTATATAACCTACTTTCCATGTGTTTTTGATGCAGAAAAATTATCTGCATTCTCATTGGCTTACCTCTACATAGTCTATCACCCCTTCAATCTATCATGAATGCTGCTGCCAGACTCATCCACCTTACCAATCTATGTCTGCTACCCCTCTCTGTCAATCCCTCCACTGTCTTCCGCTCGGCCAAAGAATTAAGTTCAAAATACTAACAACTACGTACAAAGCCATCCACAATTTAGCCCCCAGCTACATCACTAGCCTAGTCTCTAAATACCAACCTAATCGTTCTCTTCATTCCTCTCAAGACCTTCTGCTCTCTAGCTCCCTCGTCCCCTCCTCCCATGCTCACCTCCAGGACTTTTCCAAAGCCTCTCCAATCCTATGGAATGCTTTACCCCAATCTGTCCGCTTATCTCCTACTCTATTATCTTTTAGATGATCGCTGAAAACCCTTCTCTTCAGAGAAGCCTATTCTACCCACACCTAACAACTGTATTTTCATTTTCTCCATCAGCTCACCCCCCCACAGTTATTACCTTTTGTTTCCACTTGACCCTCCCTTCTATATTGTAAGCTCTAACGAGCAGGGCCCTCTGATCCCTCCTGTATTGATTTGTATTGTAAGTGTACTGTCTGCCCTGTTGTAAAGCGCTGTGCAAACTGTTGGCGCTATATAAATCCTGTATAATTATAATAATAATGTGGTGTGAACTGGCGCTAAAAGTTTCGTCTGTAGTTATACTTCAAAGTAAAACAAAGGGTAAGGGGAACAGAAGATGGCATGGAAGGACATGTCTTGTGTATTATCCTTTTATCCATTTCTATGTACTTTCCACTTTGCAGTAAGTGTTTATCTTAGAGGGAAACTTGTACAGTATTGGAAGAAATAGTCCTGTTCTGGTTCCTTATTTCAGGTTAGTGCCTAAAGGCATTTTAAGGTGAGTTCAGTGATAGCCGCCTCCATATCCCCTGATTGCAGGTTTCCATTAATAAAAAATCTGAGCTGCTATATACACTTTCCTTAATGGAAACAGATGACGTCAGCCCAGCCATACCTTAGTTTCTAAATAGATCTACAAGCACTTTGTTCATTTTTATTTATTTTTTGTCTCATATGACTTAGACCTTACCTTGTGCCTTATCTGTTTGTTTAGTAATTTAAATGTTATTGCTAAGCACAGATAAGATTAGCGCAAGTAGGAATTATTGGGCCTTAAAGCACCAGACAGAGAGTGATAGTAGTTAAAAACAATAATAATAATAATTCACGTACAATATATGTGATAGTTGTAAAATTGATTTAGAATTGTTCAGCATGTAAAGCCGTTGAATGTCTATAGATCTGTGTGGTTATGGCGGCCTTCCTATGTGTCGATTTAAAAAAAAAAAAAAAAAAAAAAAGGAACTGGCTGTAATCTGCCAATAAAGGAAAGCAAAGAACAGCGGCTATGTGTAAGGATAGCTGCCACAGGAGGTAATTAAATGGGATTTCACAATTGCACTTGGATATTTTGCCATAATAAGAATTTAATTACTTTTTAAAAGTTTTGTATTGCATTAGCTAAACTGTTTTACATGTTGACACTAAACAGTAGATTCTGTAAGTATGATTTGGCAACATAATGTGTTTTAGTACAATACAGTGTAATCGTTTGAATTATTGTAAACAAAATGAAAAAAAAAAATAATGCTGTGAAGCTTTACAAATACAATTTGTCTATAAGGCCACCTAAATGGCTACATGCCAGTTCAAAATGATTGTAAACTGATATTTCTAGTCATTATAAAATAATTTATATGTGTTTATTAATATAAAAGGGAAAGTGCAGAACTGTGTTTGTTATTCTTAAAGTGGTTCTAAACTCCAGTTTTTATACCTTAGTGTTACTAAAAGGAAAAAATTTTTTTTTTTTTTTTTTTTTTTTTTAATTAAAATAACAAACATGTTATACTTACCTGCTCTGTGCAGTAGTATTGCTCAGAGCAGCCCGATCCTCCTCTTCTTGGGTCCCCAGCGGCGATCACGGCTCCTCCTCTTCTTTTTGGGACCACCATAGCCAGCCGCTGGCTATGGTCCCTGTGCTCCCGACCTGTGTGTCTACAGCAGTGTTTCTCAACTCCAGTCCTCAAGGCGCACCAACAGGTCATGTTTTCAGGATTTCCATTATTTTGCACAGATGATTTGATCAGTTTTCACTGCCTTAGTAATTACCACAGCCATTTCATCTAATGGAAATCCTGAAAACATGACCTGTTGGTGCGCCTTGAGGACTGGAGTTGAGAAACACTGGTCTACAGACCCTCCCTCCCATAGACTTACACAGCTGTACTTAGGCTCGATTCACATCTATGCAAGTTGCTTTTGAGAGTTTCTGCAGTGCTTCGTGCTGTGCTTTCTGGTTTTTTTACTGCAATTTTCCTGCGATTTGCGTTTGTGGTTTTTTTTTTTTTTTTTCTTTGCTGTGTTTTTTTGGGGGGAAAATTTGTTGTTGGGCAGATTTAAAAATTCGAAACACGGCAAAATCGCGTAAAAACGCAATTCATGCTTTTCTGCAGCTTCTGCATTGATATCTATTGAACCAAACAAAGCAAAAAAGCACCGTTTTGTGTTTTAAAAAAGTCCCTTACCCTTTCCAAAAACGTACAGGCACAAAAATGCATTGATGTGAACATGTTCCAGAGGAACCCATGTTAAAAAAAAAAATGTCCTGCATTTATGCAAAAAGCATGAAAAACACATTGGTTTGAATGGAGCCTTAGGCCGCCCCCCACTTCCTCCTCACTGCATTTGATTGACAGCAGCAAGAGCCAATTGCTCCTGCTCGGATGCTGTGTAAAAGGAAAAGAGGGGAGAAGAGATGCAGCTGTGCACAGCGCATCTCTTCTCCCCTCTCTTCTCCCCTCTCTTCCCAGGGAGACTGAAAACATTTTTTACCTTCATGCAAACAATACATTATGGTAAAAAAAAAAAAAAAACGTTTTTAGGTTTAGTAACACTTATTCTTTGCATTAAGGCAAAAAAAAAAAAACCTCCAATACTAGTTCCACCTACCCCCTCCCTAATACTTACCTGACTCCTCCATCAATCCAACGATGTGCCCCGGCTACAGGTCTTTTCTTTCCTTGCCCCACTCTCATAGGCTTTGCTGAGAGCAATGGCAGCCATTGGCTCCTGCTGCTGTCAGTCAAACCCTGTGAAGAGAGAGTAGGGGCAAGGCCGAGCCAGGCTCTTGTCTATCTGTGGACACATACAGTCTGGCTCAGAAGCAAGCCTGCAGGTGTGCCCCCTTGGTGCACAGCTTGCTATGGGGGCACATGGAGAAAGGAGCAGTAGACAGCACCGGCAAGGGACCCCAGAAGAGGAGGTAAGGTTGCAATAATATTCCACAGAGCAGATAAGTGTAGACCTCTTTTATTTAAGTTCAAAAAGAATATAGGCTTACAATCACTTTAAGAGGGGAAAGCAAGCATGTTGGTGCATATACCTGTGACTTTACCCAGTAGTAGAAGAGCTCAATTACCAAATTGAATTTTTATTTTATTTTTGAGGCACTAGAGTGTAGCAAAGAGCTAAGGGACAAGCAGTTCCTCATCTGTATTTACATTGCATTGGCTGTTACTTGTAAAATTTAGAGACTGTATTCTAAATTTTTTGGAATATAGCAAGGTTTTTTAATTTTAACTTTTTTTTTTCAGTAGCATTTTAAAAAGACTACAAAAACAGGTTGTAGGAGCAACTTGTCATTTCCAACATTCTGACTGGTCCTACACTCTGCATTTTTAACCAGTTTTTAGTTACAAAAGTGATCAAGGCAATCTACCACCAACATCAATTGATTCATGGTTTTGATAGGACAATTAGTTGCAGGTTTCACTGAACTATTTCTATTGGTGATTAAATCCTGGTTAAAAATGAATACATTTGGCAATCCTTTCCTCCACCTTAAGGGCCCTTTTACATGGGTGTTTGGTCTAGATTTCATCGGTCAGTTCTTTTAGCTGGCCCCAGACTGAACTACGCTGTACCACACTGTATGTCTAAGGGTGGGTGAATGTTAATGGATGCAGGTGTAGGTCCTTTTGCATCCGAGACAGTTTTTGTCTACAGAAAAGAAGGACTTCATCCTTATCCATTTTTGTGGACATAAAGAGATGTAAATGAGTGTTGGTTGTTTACATCCATTCTGTTTTTAAGCAAGGAACATATTTTTTTATTTGTGCTTTTGTCACCTATGACTAGTTTTTTTTCAACAACAATGTAAAAAACAGATGTAAACTGAGCTAAACTGAAGACAGGTGTGTAAAACTGATGTAACCTAAATCAGTCATTCGTTTTCTTTCAGCAAAAAAATGTGAATGGACTGATGACACCTGTATGAAAAGGACCATTAGACCCTATGCTCACTAGGCGTTAAGCATAGGGCTCCAGCGTTTAGCTGTGGGTAGATGGCACAGGCGGAGCATAATGCCAGAGCCCCATGCATTGCGTCTAACAATGTGCATGGGGCCTTATGTAGATCATGCCAGCAGCTCAGGACTGAAAGCAGCATTGCCCTGTAAAGCAGAGTATTGGAGCTCTTGAAAAGCAAGTATTTGGCCAGTTGCCAGTGGTTTTAGTGCTAGTTTAGGTTAAGGGTTGATACAGGAGTGAATTCTAGACTTACAATAGTTATGGTTAGGGGTAGGCAACCTCGGCACTCCAGCTATGGTGAAACTACAAATCCCATCATGCCTCTGGGTGTCATGCCTGTGATTGTCAAGGTGTTGCAATGTCTCATGGGACTTGTAGTTTCAAATTAGCTGTAGGGCCGAGGTTGCCTACCCCTAGTTTAGGTCTTTATTAAAAGACTTTGATAGTGAAAAACATTGGCAAAAAAAAAGGTTTGCGACAAACTTTAGGGTTATATTCACACCAGCCCAGTCCTCTATAGTATGCGTATTTATATATATATATATATATATATATATATATTATAAAGGGAGAGATTGCAATGTAGGTACTCTGGAAAGGTGTGTTGGGGTGCTATTCAGAATGATTGGCACTGCAGTACACCAATGCACATAATATGCAGCACCATGATGGTTACCGCAGCACGATGTTGTGAATGGGCCCTAAAATTGGTAAGCCTATTTGGCTATATATTTTGGTGCTTGTGAATGTGGTAAATATAAAGGGCATATTTAAATTCTTTCTGCATTGTACAGTATGGCCACCTCATAATGGCCATTGCAGGTGTGCAGAGATCTCCCTCAGAGTTATAAGGTTTCAAGGGTTTATTACTCCAATCTATACCAAAAACTCAATACACCAGTGTTGGGTGGGCTGACCCCCAGACTGGAGTCGCACATCCGCTTTTCCTGAGCTGTTTTGGTGCCGGGTTACGTAATCCTGTGCAGTGTGTGAGTGAAGAACATGATACACCAGGTGTACAATGCTGAACGATCTTCTTTTCACTGATCAGCAGTTGTGACTGGCTGCATTGTAAATTGCAAGGGCCCTCCATTCCATTTATTTGTAGCTTGGGTGAATAGACATTTGCATTAATGCTGTGTTTATTAATAGAGCATTGTTAACAAGGCAGTTCAGATTTCTGTAAAACAATACTGTGTTTTGAAAGCTTAGCCTGGTTCTGAAGGACCAGAGCAATTCCTGATGGTATGAATAGGAGGAGCGGGGCATTTGTTGACATTGTTGACCCTAATCCTGTGCCTGCTATGTTTTTATTCAAACAAGATTTTTTGTTCTGAAAAACCCTCATCAGAGCATTCCGTTCCTTAGTTCTGCTTTGTACTGTTGTATGTGATGAAGTGTTGTGTCACAATGATGCCATGCATAGGGTTTTAGTTTCAAAAGGTGTTTTTAAACCAGATTACGTGATTACTTTTACAGAAAATTTAAATAAAAAAACAAGTAAAAAGAAAATGTCAATTACTGTAGCTGTATATTCATCTGTATTTTATCTTTTGCCATTCATATGCCTTTAATCCCAGGATTTCTGCTAAAGAATGCCTGGACTTCTAGTCAGTCTATCTAGTCTTTTCTTATGTACAATGTAAGGGGACATTTTTCCCTCTCAATGCCAATGTTGGGATCATTCTCAGCACTGACCATTAATGTAGGGATATTCTTCCTACTAACCACCTGAATTCAGAACGTTCTTCCCACTGACCACCAATGTAGGGGTATTCTTCCTGCTGACCACCTGTATTCAGAACATTCTTCCCACTGTCCACCAATGTAGGGGTATTCTTCCTGCTGACCACCTGTATTCAGAACATTCTTCCCACTTCCACCAATGTAGGGGTATTTTTCCTACTGACCACCTGTATTCAGAACGTTCTTCCCACTGACCACCAATGTAGGGGTATTCTTCCTGCTGACCACCTGTATTCAGAACGTTCCTCCCACTGACCACCAATGTAGGGTTGTTCTTCCTACTGGCCATCAATATAAGGGGGCCTTTTCCCAGTGAGCACCAATCTATGGAGGCCCTTCTTCCCTGATCCTCAATGTAAAAAAGCATTTAATTCGCTACCAATGTCACTACACTGATCACCAATATTATGGAGCTCTACTTTTTTCATGCTCTGTGTTTCTTTCCAGGCCATTATTATGCTTTTCATTTTATTTGTATTACTCAAAATAATTTTGTCTTTTAGAACAGCGCGTGAAATAAACAAAATACCGCACAACTTACCATTCATGCTAATGTCCTGTGAGTGATCGATACAGTAGTTATCAGCAGGAGTTACCTGAGGCCTGAAAGTTTTATAATAAGGGTTCCTTAATAGTAAGAAGGCTGAGATAGCTGGGAAGCTATTAGAATTGTACTATGAGGGTAACTTTGTTCCACCTAGCAGCGCTAGGGTAGTTGGTTTGAATCCCAACTGCAGCACTACCTGCGCAGGGTTTGCATGTTCTCTCTGTGCCTGCGCTGGTTTCCTCCGGGTACTCCGGTTTCCTCCCACATTCCAAAGACATGCTGCTAGGTTAATAGGCTCCTATCTAAATTGGTCCTAGTATGTGTATGTATGAATGTGAGTTAGGGACCTTAGATTGTAAGCTCCTTGAGGGCAGGGACTGAAGTAAGTGTATAATGTATATGTAAAGCGCTGTGTAAATTGACAGTGCTATACAAGTACCTGTAATAAATAAACTCATGACTGATTAAAGATTTGTTTTACAGTAAAAGAATATTGCTTACAAGAGCCTCATCTAAATTTTTGTTTATGCCTCTACTAAATCTACAAAATGCTGTTACCCACCTACCCCGCTCCCAGTACATTTCAAGGTTTACATTTTTTTTTCACAAGCTTGATAATAGAACCCTCAGTAGAAATGTTATTATTTTTACCATATTTCAGATAATGTTTTCCATATGCATGTATACTGTTATTGCATTTGGGAAACCAAAATGGCTGACATCCAAGTTTCATACTTGTAGACCAATAGGAAATGAAAAGTTATCAGAGCCTGACACTGTAGCTTCCTATTGTGTGACCCTTGTTGCCAACATCCTTTTAAGTGGATCATTTGCACCTGGTTAATTCCTGTGCAAGTCCATGTTTTATTGGGAACTTGTTTTGTATAAACTGTTTTCATACAAGGAAATATCCACTATGACAGGATGAGATAAAATGGGATATTAGTGCTAAAAATAAAGGAGAAAAATGTTTTTAATGTACACAAAATAGTTTACTTATCTTCTGCCAAGGTTGTTAGATTATTAAGGCTGGTGGTTGTATGTTTTGGTCTCGGCGCTGGTCCTCTTCGTTTTTCAGTGATTGTTCTATTGTTGAACCGGCCCACCCACAAATGCTCTTTTAGTAGCTGGAAAAGATTCATAGATTGAACGGCCCACATGCTACTTCTTAACTAGCTTTGCCTTTTTAACCCTATTTATTTTTGGGGGGGTGACCGCCAACTCTCCTTCCTACATGGTCTTTTTTCCGCGTTCCCTGAGGCTCAAAGTGCAGGAAGTGACGGTGCCTGAGGACTGAGCATTGTCTTTGTACAGTTCTGAATCTGCAGTGTGATTAGGACAGCTGCACAGCTTCTGAGTGCCAATAATGCTAGGGGGATAAGCTATTTTAATAGCAAATAAATTATGATGTGGGCCCCGCAGAATTATTTTTTAGTTGTATCTGAAGAGCCACTTTAGTTTTCACCACTTTGTTAGCATAACTAGACAATATTTTTCAACACCAACCTGCATGAAGTTAGCTGTGTAATTGTAGGTTCACTTCCACGAAATGAGTGATGTGGTTTTTCTGTGCTTCTAATTGCAGGTTGTGACTTGTATTCTAAATATCATAGAGGCTGGCAGTTGATGTTGGAATCATTGCCAATATAAATGTATACCAGAGATTCTAAGCCAGAGGTACATGTACTTCTGAGAGGCGCATATCTGTCCGTTTAAGTTTTTTTTTTTATTAGATAGTAAATCCAATCTAAAGCCCAGTTGGTAGTTGGCAAACATTGGCTTTTTTGGGGAAAGGGAATACTATTGGGTAAATCAACAAGATTACAATGGTGGTGTGGGTTTGTTTTTTTGGTTTACAAAATTTATAAATGGTTTTATATTTTATTTATATGAAATCTTGACTGTATTTATTCACTAGTAGAGACAGTAGAGTATAGTAGTACCTGCTGGGTGCAGATGATGAATATGAATTATTCATATGCAATACAGCTCTGATGCAGATTCTTTGCAGTGAACTACAATGAACGGTAACAGGCTACCATGATCTGTGGTGCACTGCATGAAAAAAATCTTTAAAATTTTTATTTATTTTTTGCTCTTGTGTGTTTGCAACTCCTTACCGCAATGGGGTTGATTTACTAAAAACGGAGAGTGCAAAATATGGTTTAGATGTGCATGGTAGTCAATCAGTTCTAACCTCAGCCTATTCAATTAAGGTTTAATAAAAAAAAAAAAACAAAAAAAAACTGTAAGCTGGTTTCTATGCAGAGCTGCCCTAGATTTTGCCCTCCGTAGTTTTAGTAAGTTAACACATCACACAATGCTCATTGACGCAACAAACGTTAGCAGTAAGTGTGAATGGGACCTGCAAGTGCTCGCAGGCTCTATCTCTACCAGTCATTCAAGGGCCATTTATTAGGTTACGCAGCCCACTATTTTATGTTTGGTTGAAAATTTTTACGCCATAAAATTACTTAAATCTAGATAATTTTGCAAAATGGTCATCTTTTGTCAATTATCGTCTGTTAAGCGTTTTCCCCTGCACTGAGTCACAAAGTTTCTTTGTTTAGCAATGTCAATTTAGTGTAAAAAACACAAGAGATTTTAAAACATTCTATATTTTGAACTTCACATATTTAAATACACTGATTTCACTGACTAGAAAAGGAGCGTTCTGTTCTGTTTGACATGGGTTATCTGGTCAGGTTAGGACATATCTACAATGGGGATACAGTATAAAAAGCTATCAGAGCATGAAAGGTTCCAAAATGTCCCTATTCTGATCACATAAATTACATTTATTGTGTGCTTTGCACAGCCAGGTTCATAAGTCAGATGACAGGAAGTATTCTTTGTGAGGACACACTTGACCGGGATTCTGACACTTCCCTACTCTGCTCAGTAAAGGTTTCATTACATAAAACTAAATAATTACATTTCCCATATGTAAGTTAATTGAGTTTAGTGAGTTTAAGTGAGTTTAATTTGGTGGGAAAAAAATGGGACTTCTGATGTTACCTGAAAGTTAGTACTAATGTAGGTGGGCATTGGGGTAGAAAACTTTCATGAAAAATGCCTCCTGTTAATCTAAAACCGGAATGGTTAACACTCTCTCAATTCAAACTTATGATCCAACTAATAACGGCTGCAAAACAAACAGTGGCCAAGGCATGGAAATCTCCTACATTGGTACTAGCAGAATCAATTCACAGAATGAATAATACAATGTCCCATGCTAAGATGGTAGCCATCGATCAAAATCAAATTCCAAAATTTGAAAAACTTTGGCATCCTTGGATAAAACAACAGTTCCTGTCAAACTTCAATGACTCTGTCCTGTTGCCATGGTAACAGATTAAATGACTTACAGAGACACCCATTCTAAGGCTTCAAAGAGAACTAAAAAGAATAATAAACTGACGAGCGGGACAACCTTGTGGACCATACCTCTACCTTTCAACCCTTTTTCTTCTTTCTCTTTCCTTTTCTCCACCTTACGATTAAAGCTCATTATCAGAATTTATTTGACCTATATACACTATACCTGTAAACAATATGTATAGTAGAAAAAATATATATAAAACACAAAGCGCTGTGATGCTAAATAGCTGATAATTACACATAAAACCAAGTGAGGCTGCTATCAAAAGAGAGTGTTTTCAGAGTCACTTAAAAAGAATAAATAATGATATTTGAAGCGCTTCACAATGTGCATGAAAATGAATATATAAGAATAAATATAAATAGTCAAATAAATCCAGCGGTGAGTAAAAATTCCTATAAAATCCAGCAATCAAAATAGTGTAAAATTATTAAAAATTAGTGACACCAAATGTGTAAAAAATTCACATAAAAAATCCACATAAAAATAAATATATAGGGATGTATTCAGAAGGTTCAATTATACAGGTGTAGAATCCTGATTGGTATAGAGCTTTTGATCACTAGCAAAGCTGTTTAAAAACACTTGCTTAATTAAGGTGCTCATTGATAGTACCAATGTGTTTTTTGCTTCTATTCACAACCAATGTGGGAATCATAAACAGGCAGATAAGAGAAAAAAACCAATCATTGTGCAATAGTTAGGATACCAAGGTACACAGGCAAACTTCAATCCACTCACGTGTGCCTTATAATGATAAGGCATATGCAGGTTTTACTATAGCAGTCAGCCGCCTTAGGCAGGAGCAGATTCAGTGCAGTACACTGTGTGAAACTGCTGATCTGCACAGAGCTTCCTTGGCTCCTCCCACGCGTTACATCACAGTCACGTGACTTTTTCAAGGATGATCCTTGAAAAAGTCACGTGACTGTGATGTAACGCGTGGGAGGAGCCAAGGAAGCTCTGTGCAGATCAGCAGTTTCACACAGTGTACTGCACTGAATCTGCTCCTGTCTAAGGCGGCTGACTGCTATAGTAAAACCTGCATATGCCTTATCATTATAAGGCACACGTGAGTGGATTGAAGTTTGCCTGTGTACCTTGGTATCCTAACTATTGCACAATGATTGGTTTTTTTCTCTTATCTGCCTGTTTATGATTCCCACATTGGTTGTGAATAGAAGCAAAAAACACATTGGTACTATCAATGAGCACCTTAATTAAGCAAGTGTTTTTAAACAGCTTTGCTAGTGATCAAAAGCTCTATACCAATCAGGATTCTACACCTGTATAATTGAACCTTCTGAATACATCCCTATATATTTATTTTTATGTGGATTTTTTTATGTGAATTTTTTACACATTTGGTGTCACTAATTTTTAATAATTTTACACTATTTTGATTGCTGGATTTTATAGGAATTTTTACTCACCGCTGGATTTATTTGACTATTTATATTTATTCTTATATATTCATTTTCATGCACATTGTGAAGCGCTTCAAATATCATTATTTAATATGTATAGTAGGTATAAATCATTTAAATACCTACAAAAGTAACTAAGGAAATGATATATATCTTTAATTTAGGTTTACGTGAACCCAATGTTTAATATTTGAAATTTCATGATATTTACCTATATAAACCCTACTGTAAAACAATGAGCTTACTTTATAGATCCTTGTAAACTTACTTTATGTATCTTTATAACATTGTATACTCAATAAACTTCTTTTGACAAGGAAAAATGCCTCCTGAAGAGAACTCCTCTATGCAGATGAATCAAACTGTAATAACCCACATTGCAGTCAATTCACTTTACTAAAGATCCGAGCGTGTATGGGCAGACCACTAGATTTCTTTGCTCTTTACACTCTTTTGCTGAATAAGCTTGTTAGGCTGGCCATATAATATGAGGTCTTAAAACCGAAATACTTTCAACTTGTATGCAGTCAGGCAGGTCCTTGCACTACATAGCTGAAGGTAAATCCTAAAGAAAATTGTATAATGTATGGCCACCTTTAGACTGCTCCCATACAAGCTTGCATATCATTGCAGTAGACTAGTGTGGTGGTGCAGGGAGATGCTACCTTCCCGAGAGAATAACTTTATTTGGAATGGGTTTTCTGGCCATAGAGGGTAAAGTTATAGGATAGTAGAGTAAATATTGATGTTTGCGCTGTGAAATAACTAGGTGAATAAAGTGCTAGTGCAATAAGGGATATAAACAGTAACAAATTACTGGGTGGTGAAATGGCAAGTGAAGATAAAAATAATTCCTATAAACAATGAACATCCATAATCCTTAGTAAAATCTAGATCATAAAAATGAATAAAATATGCCAATCCATGAATGAACGTTTCAAAACAAAAAATAAAGTCAATATCAAAAGTCCAATGTGCACTTCTGAATAAGGTGTCTTGAATATAGAAATAAAGTCCAAAGCAGTGCTGTGACAATCTGCCAATTAAAAATGCAATCCAGACAATATTGTGACAGTCTGACAATTATTCAAAAGTAGATGATGGATCCCTCCACCATGAATAAACAACAAAAGCCAGTGCCTGGTCAATCCTCAGTGATGACACCTGTGTGTGTACAAGCCCCCCACCTTACTGCCGTAAGGTTACAGCATATATGGATCACAAGCAGCGGTCCTCAGAGGGTCACTTTTTTGATGTTTTTAATACCGGTTCCTTCACTAGTATACTCGGTATGGAGAGATGAGAAACAAGGAAGAGAGGTGCCAATAGTGTAATCTCCTTTACAAGGGTCAATTTATTAAAACAAACCTGTAGATACACTCGCTTTTTAGTTTAAAAAAAACGGTAACAATCCACGAGCACCAAGCTCGTATACTTCAGTCAGTCCTGGTTACGCCTATTGCTCCAATCCCGACACGTATCGTCACATCACGTGACTTCATCAGGGGATTCAAGACACCTTATTCAGAAGTGCACATTGGACTTTTGATATTGACTCTTTTTTGTTTTTAAATGTTTTATTCATGGATTTGCATATTTTATTAATTTTTATGATCTAGATTTCACAAATGATTATGGATGTTCATTGTTTATAGGAATTATTTTTATCTTCACCTGGCATTTCAGCACCCAGTAATTTGTTACCGTTTATATCCCTTATTGCACTAGCACTTTATTCACCTAGTTATTTCACAGCGCAAACATCAATATTTACTCTTTTACCTCTCTATCTTTTAAGGATCAGCTAACTAGGTGTTTGCTGCAGTGTACCCCTAGCTTTGTTGTTTTTTTGATAGCACGGGAGTTATATATTTACTCCAAAGCAATAGGATAGCTGGGGCAGGTTGCTTTGCTCAGTAAAGAGCAAGGTGTACATGAATAGGGATATATAAACATTTTTCAGTGTGCGCAGTACATTTATATACATATACGTAAATGTTGTGTGTTTTTTTTGTTTTTTATATATTTATGAATGTGTTTAAAACCTTGTCTAGTATAAAGTAATACATATGGGCTGTGTGGTTGTGTTTACCACTACAGGCACCAGCTCACTACATTAGTTAGTCTACTAGTTTTTGGGGGAGACAGGCTGAAGTGTTTATATGATTGATATGAAGTTCTTCTTTAGAAAATTAACAATTTTTCTCATTAGATAATGTAAGGCAACCAGAGGCTTAAAGTGTGTAAAGGAAGCATATAATGTGTTCTGGTCTGGAAAGTTTATTTATATATATATATATATATATATATATATATATATATATATATATATATATATATATATATATAGATATAGATATAGATATAGTGTGTATATGTATGTGTGTGTAATATTTAGTATATCTCTTAGGCGTTATAATGTGGATTTACATACTTGGAGTTTTTAGGTTTCTCTTTTTTATAAGCCATATCATTTAGGCCTTTTTTTTTTTTTTTTTTTTTTTTTAGTGTACTTTTTGTGTTATATCAGCCTCTTTGCTGACAACATCACTACAGCAAAGGACCAGACTGATAACATACATTAGCCATCTGCATGTTTGCTACCCCTCTCCAGATAAACCTCCAAAACTCAAAAATCCACTTTAGAAATCTATTACCCCGCAGGCAGATGTAATACAGTGTTTTTTTTATTAGGTCCATGTATTACATAAAAAATATGCTTTTCATCAAGGTTGAAAACATTCTTTGAAACCCACTCATAGGGCCCATTCACACAATGCATTGCAGTGTGCTGGGCTAGAAAAAATGCAGCAGGTCTGAATTTTGATCTGTTGTGGTGCGTTAAGCAGCTCATTCATGTTCAGTGGGCTGCCTGCACATTAATGCTTGTGTTTTAAATTCACCGATCAGGACTGCGCTGATGTAAATAGGCACATTTTTTTAAACTCTTGTCTTGGTGTGTAATTTGTAGCTGAGATAAGGGCAGCCATATGTATTAATTACTTAAAGGATAACCCGTCATGAGAAGAATGAGGCAGCTGACATTGCTGAACTTTTCCTTCTGAAAAAGCTAGTTGTCTTGACAAGCTCATGCTTCAGCTTTAATATTAATTGTGTGTAAAGATAAGGCATGCTGACCTGTTCATTTGTTCTGTCTCCTTCTGGTTCTGCTAGGGTAAGGAAGCATTTTCAGGAGGAGGTGCGCAGTATTCTTACCAGAGTCCTCACTCAATCTAGCACTGTGCCCACTTGTAGCGCCTTTCTCCTCTCTCCCTGCTTTTACCTGCTTTGCTGAGGTTGGCATTGGCTCCCGATATTGTCACTCAAATCCTATGACCAGGGAATGAGTAGTGGGGCTGAGCCGTGCTTTGTGTGCCTATAGACACAGGCAGCTCGGTTCAGGATTCAGCCCACATGTCCCTCCCCCTCCATATTGGGGGGCACGGACAAGAGGAGGAGCCAGGAGCACCAGCAGGGGGACCCCAAAAGAGGAAAATCAGGGCTGTTGAGGTAAGTATAACATGTTTGGTGGTTGTACTTATCAAATAAAATAATAAAATTATTTATTTGATAAGTACAACAACCACCACAAAAATGTATTTTTGTTCCATGTATTTTTAGTGGTACCCCAAGAATTGTAGCACTTTTTAAAAAATCTGCTGGCTTATAAAATTTAATTATAATGATGTGTATGACAGCTTCTTGACTTATCTCTCTCGCTACTCAAGCAGTTAGTGATCTTTTTTTTTTTTTTTTTCTTTTGAGTTAAATTTTTTACACAAAAAATGAAAGCTGATCATTATAAGCACCCCTGTCAGTGGTAAATGGTTTGTCTCAACACTCACTGATATGTTTACAGGAAAGCTTTTTCTGTTGAAAAGCGGTTCTTACTGGCAGGATTACCAAATGACAATAAGGCACACCACAAGACCATCATAAATAACCTTCAAATAGTTTTGTTACAAAGATATTATGCTATCCTATTGCATATTGCAGAATTGCAACATGCTTTCCATTCTGTTATCCTTTTACATATAGTGTCCTTTATTATAATCTTATTAAAATATGATCACATAAAGAAACTATTTGAATTTTATTTATGGTGGTCTCGTGGTGTTCCCATAATGTAGGTCTTAATAGGGGTCCAGTGGGGGATTAACCCCTTGTCCAGAACTCATATCCTCTATTTCTTCCCTAATAATTTTTTGGATGTGGCACTTTGAAAGTTTCTTACCCTATTGTCCAATGAAAATAAAGGAAAGAAAGCCTAAAAAAGAAAGCTAATGCAGCCATCACATCTAAGAATTGGTATAGCTGGCCATAGACGGTTCAAATGCTGAATCGGCTGGGATTCGAACCATGTATGGGCAAGCTGTACCCAAATTGATTAATCAACCAGCTTGGGAACAGCCAGCCTGTCGGATTTTACATGTGATTATTTCTAGCGGCTATTATAGCTGTTAGCAATAATTGCTAGCTTCCCCTGCCAGGGAGAACATAATGGTTCGGCAGGGGGGATTCCCCCATCAACGCTGTCTGGGTTGATGGAGGAATCGAGCGATTTTTCTTTCCTGCAGCTCGTGGTTGCAGGAAAGAAAATTGCTCCATCTATGGCCAGCTTAAGCTGCAATATATTAAATATTTACTTTTCGGTTTATTACTGCTTTAACAACTCTCACCTAGACCTTTACAGATTTGGGCTTGCCTTAATATTTTTTTTTTTTTCAGTTCCCTGGCTGGAATTGAATTACGGGGCCCCAGCATTCAGAAGAGCAATATAAATACATATTATATTAAAACAATTCATTGAAGAAAGCTGCATCCAATGCTTCAGGCACCCTAGTTTTGTTTTCTGGAGCTGCTGTGTTGCCAGACTTCAAAACAAGCCATTAAAACCATTTTACATGTATTATGTATGTGTCAGAACAGGAATGCCTTTTTTTTTTTTCTTTTTTTTTTTTTCTTGTTTGATGCTTTTGACTAAGGACCACACCTGCTCATGTCATAACTTGACTCATTGTGAAAGTGTTTAATGAAAAGAATGGCCACAACCTTACGACAGCACTTCCTAGGTTATTCAAGTATCAACGGATGCAGGAAGTTTTGCTTTTTCTCTTAAAATGAAAAGGGATCGATTGAAAGTTGTTGGAGAAGAATATATTATTATATCAAATGTGTTTTATACTAAACTGCACTGATGGCTAATTTACTGCAAACAGGAAGAACAGTGACATCCATGTTTTGTGGCATTTATTATTTATGTCGTCTTTTTTTTTTTTTTCCCAGTACAGTATTGAAGCAAGAATGGAATACAGCTTTATCTGCCATAATCCTCTAAAGCTGTATAATCTTTATAACCAGCCCTCTGCTTTCCCACATGAGCTTTCATCATATTTCCAGCAAATTAAACAATCTTTCTTTTTTTGGTTTTGTTTTTTGCCATCTGGCAGTGCCTGCACATTGGACCCCCATAGATTTCTATGGGGCCAACTCTTAAGCTTCTTCTATATTAGGAGATGGCCTCATGGAAGTCTACAGGCTTCTGTTACATAGATGTGGCCAGGAGAAGGAAGATTTAATCATGAGGCGCTGAAAACGCATGTGGGCAGTGGCCATCCTTTTTAGGTACATCCGGGACAGGGGAAGGGGGTTGTATTAGGAGAGGAGCAAAAGACTAACTGTACTTTCTATGAAAGCATAATTATTTTTTTTAAAGGAAACCTGTAATAAAGAAAAAAGAAATCTCCCAAGTATATAGCAGATGTGTTACAGGATAGGTTCACCTTTTGTAACATGTTACATGGTGTAACATCTTACAGTGTTACGGTCCGCGCATCCCCCTGATCCCCACTGTGGCAGTTGGCAGGGGATCCTCTCCCTTCACCCATTGTCTCAATTTAAAAATAGCATGGCTTTGCAGGGCTCCGCCCACACAGCTGCGTCATTTATTCACAGTGTTCTGTGTATGATTGAACTACAAGTCCTCTCTTCCGCTGCAACAGACAGCCTGCAGTTCTCAGTGAACTGTGATGGCACTGGTGAGCGTTCTTAGTTCATTGACTTTTCCTGCAATTCAGTAGCTGTATGCCTATACGGGAGTTACAAGCTGACAGCTGTTCGGAGTGTCTACAGGAGCCTGACATTGCACCCGCGATTTGCTAATCGCGGGTGCAGTGTAAAAAAGAATAAAATAAATGTAATTTTTTTTTTGTTTTTTATTTTTTTTACCTGCAAAATCATGTGCAGACCCCCCACTGCCAATCCATGGCAATGCCCTTGGGCCTGGCATTTGGCCACTCGGGTACCAAACACTGCATTGTGTTAGGGAAAGGGTCTTCCAATACCCAGAAGTAGAAGCTTTTTAAAGATGGCTGCAGTGAACATCGGGCATGTGAAGGTTAGTTAAGGGTACTTGATCTATCCTGAGAGTTATTTTTTTTTCCAAAGAAAAGTTTAATTTTATTCTTAGTAAAATGCTCTTCATTGCTTCAGTGATACTTAAGATCTTCATGTTTACCACTAGGCTATGAGGTTTTGGTCATATGAACAGAGAATGCATATTTCTGTGTCTGCTCTACCTTTCAGTTTATAAATACTGCAAATTGTAATGTACAATGTTTTGCAAGGCAGTTGGTGTATATGCATTCCTGCATGTTTTTTTTTTTTTTTTTGCACGTCACACATAGGGCAGCTTATTCACGTGAATAGGTTGCCCCTTGCAAAAAACACCAAAAAGAGGCTCCTGACTTTTCTCTTTTTGGCCGTGGAGCATTGCATGTTTTTTTCAGCACAAATAAGCTCCTGCACCTTTTTGGGCATTGAATTTAGTGTGTTTTTTTTCCCAGCGTGACTTTTGGTGCGTTTGTCACTCGACAAAATTGCAAGTCTACATACCGTAGTCATCAAAAGGCCAGTTCTTTGCCGTTTTTCAGGTCCCTGGCACCACTACCTTGAATATGAAAAGCTGACTTCCGGCTGCGGATTCGTGAGTTGCACTGCGCTGTCTGAATAGCCCCGCAGTTGCCTGGGAACTTTGATGTGTCCCAGGAGGTTTTGGGAGGGAGGGGGGAACTTCTGCTCAAGTGGGAACAGGTCCCTGTTAGAAATAGGTACTTGCTCCCAGGATAAAAAAATATTTACATTAATGACAGAGTAGGGAGGAAGGCATTGGACAAGTGAAACTTCCGATTTTTAAGTGAAGTTCCCCTTTAATAAACTAAAAAAAAAATCAATAACCAAAGGAATATAAAACTAAAGCATTTTGTATATAAAGGAAAATAAGTAAATACATTTTGACAATTACTCCAAAGATTTTAAGGTTACCTGAAAAAGAATGGAAAAAATATATCTGTGAGACTGGTTTTAATAATGGAATGTTTCATTTGAATAGGGTGCTTGTTTATCTATGTGAGTCAGCAACCTTACACTGTAAACATGATATCAAGTCTTATGAGTTGTAATTGTATTTGTAATGAGTGATCGCTTTTATCTGGAAAGAACAAGGGAGTGAATTGTTCTAATACAACGTATAAGGTGTGTAGGCTTGTAGGTCGTTGGCAGAAACCGCACTTTGCTAGAATGGGAATTAAAAAGACAAGTACTGGGTTTGCATTAGACACACAGGTCCCAGGAGACAGCAGGGACCAGCGGGATAGCGCTGCGCGACCCGCGCATGTGCAGTAGGGAACCAGGAAGTGAAGCCGCAAGGCTTCCCTTACTGAATATGGTGGTGGCAGCACCCGACAGCCGAGGGATAGATCGGCTTCGGGTGCCAACATTGCGGGTGCCCTGGACAGGTAAGTGTCCTTATTTTAAAAGTCAGCAGCTGCAGTATTTGTAGCTGCTGACTTAAAAAAAAAAAAAAATAAATATATATATATATATATATATATATATATATATACACTACTGTGCAAGAGTTTTAGGCAGGTGTGAATAAATGCTGCAAAATAAGAATATACAGTGGGGACGGAAAGTATTCAGACCCCCTTAAATTTTTCACTCTTTGTTATATTGCAGCCATTTGCTAAAATCATTTAAGTTAATTTTTTTCCCTCATTATTGTACACACAGCACCCCATATTGACAGAAAAACACAGAATTGTTAACATTTTTGCAGATTTATTAAAAAAGAAAAACTGAAATATCACATGGTCCTAAGTATTCAGACCCTTTGCTCAGTATTTAGTAGAAGCACCCTTTTGATCTAATACAGCCATGAGTCTTTTTGGGAAAGATGCAACAAGTTTTTCACTCCTGGATTTGGGGATCCTCTGCCATTCCTCCTTGCAGATCCTCTCCAGTTCTGTCAGGTTGGATGGTAAACGTTGGTGGACAGCCATTTTTAGGTCTCTTCAGAGATGCTCAATTGGGTTTATGTCAGGGCTCTGGCTGGGCCATTCAAGAACAGTCACGGAGTTGTTGTGAAGCCACTCCTTCGTTATTTTAGCTGTGTGCTTAGGGTCATTGTCTTGTTGGAAGGTAAACCTTCGGCCCAGTCTGAGGTCCTGAGCACTCTGTAGAAGATTTTCATCCAGGATATCCCTGTACTTGGCCGCATTCATCTTTCCCTCGATTGCGACCAGTTGTCCTGTCCCTGCAGCTGAAAAACACCCCCACAGTATGATGCTGCCACCACCATGCTTTACTGTTGGAACTGTATTGGACAGGTGATGAGCAGTGCCTGGTTTTCTCCAGACATACCACTTAGAATTAAGGCAAAAAAGTTCTATCTTGGTCTCATCAGACCAGAGAATCTTATTTCTCACTATCTTGGAGTCCTTCAGGTGTTTTTTTAGCAAACTCCATGTGGGCTTTCATGTGTCTTGCACTGAGGAGAGGCTTCCGTCAGGCCACTCTGCCATAAAGCCCCGACTGGTGGAGGGCTGCAGTGATGGTTGACTTTCTACAACTTTCTCCCATCTCCCGACTGCATCTCTGGAGCTCAGCCACAGTGATCTTTGGGTTCTTCTTTACCTCTCTCACCAAGGCTCTTCTCCCCCGATAGCTCAGTTTGGCCGGATGGCCAGCTCTAGGAAGGGTTCTGGTCGTCCCAAACGTCTTCCATTTAAGGATTATGGAGGCCACTGTGCTCTTAGGAACCTTAAGTGCAGCAGAAATTTTCTTGTAACCTTGGCCAGATCTGTGCCTTGCCACAATTCTGTCTCTGAGCTCTTCAGGCAGTTCCTTTGACCTCATGGTTCTCATTTGCTCTGACATGCACTGTGAGCTGTAAGGTCTTATATAGACAGCTGTGTGGCTTTCCTAATCAAGTCCAATCGGTATAATCAAACACAGCTGGACTCAAATGAAGGTGTAGAACCATCTCAAGGATGATCAGTAGAAATGGACAGCACCTGAGTTAAATATATGAGTGTCACAGCAAAGGGTCTGAATACTTAGGACCATGTGATATTTCAGTTTTTCTTTTTTAATAAATCTGCAAAAATGTCAAGAATTCTGTGTTTTTCTGTTAATATGGGGTGCTGTGTTTACATTAATGAGGAAAAAAATGAACTTAAATGATTTTAGCAAATGGCTGCAATATAACAAAGAGTGAAAAATTTAAGGGGGTCTGAATACTTTCCATCCCCACTGTACATTTGCTTTATTTTTATCAGTTTACAAAATGCAAAACTTACTGAACAGGAGAAAAATCTAAATCAAGGCAATATTTTGGTGTGACCACCCTTTGGCTTCAAATCCGCATCAATTATTCTAGTTACAGTTGCACTCAGTTTTTGAAGGACCTTGGCAGGCAGGTTGTTCCAAACATCTTTTAGAACTAACCACAGATCTTAAATTGATGTAGGCTACCTCAAATCCTTCTGTTTCATGTAAACCAAGACTGACTCGATGTTGAGATCAGGGCTCTGTGGGGGCCAAACCATTACTTCCAGGGCTCCTTGTTCTTCTTTACGTTAGTTCTTAGTGACATTGGCTGTATGTTTTGGCATCATTGTCCTGCTGGGGAATACATTTGGGTCCAATCACACACCTCCCTGATGGAATGGCATGATGGTTAAGTATCTGCTCATATTTATCAGCATTGAGGACATCATTGGTCAGGCAATGTTGAAGACTGTAGATGCAGTGGTCTGCCAAGGAAACTTATTGCAGCAGAAGAAAGACACATCATGCTTGCTTCCCTTCCATATTGGAAGATGTCCGGTAGTGCGATCAGCACAGAACTGGCAAAAACCAGTGGGACTCAAGTACACAGCCGTTTACTGTCCAGAGAGGTCTGGCCAGAAGTGGTATTCGTGGAAGAATTGCGGCCAAAAAAGCCATACCTCTGACATGGAAATAAGGCTATTGACTCAACTATGCACCAAAACATAGGAACCTGAGATGCAGAAAAATGGCAGTAGATGCTCTTGACTGATGAGTCAAAATGGGGAAATATTTGTCCGTACCAAGAGTTAGTATATTTGCCAAAGAGAGCATTGCAATAACAAGTGTCTACAGGCAATAGAGAAGTATGGTGGAGGTTCCTTGCAAGTTTTGGGGCTACATTTCTGCAAATGGAGTTTGAGATTTGGTCAGGATCAATGGTGTCCTTAATGCTGAGAAATACAGGCAGATATTTATCCATAATGCCATACTATGAGCAGGAATGCACGTTCCTGCTAAGTGAGTACTATTACACCAAATGCCTTGCAAATGATGCTCATTGTACATTACAATTTGCAGTATATGCAGTAATAGGAGTACTATTAATAAACTGAAAAGGTAGAGCAGACACAGAAATATGCATTTTCTCTGATCATGTGACCAGAATCTTAGCCTAGCTGTAAACAGGTAAAAAAAAAAAAAAAACTTCCATGATCAGCTCCCCCCACCCCAATACTTACCTGAGCCTGATCTCGATCCAGCACTGTGCCTGAGACCAGCAGCACTGCTCTCCCTCCCTGGCTCGGAAACAGTAGCAGGAGCCCCCCCCCCCCCCCCCCCCATCAGAATTGTCTGCAAGTGCTGATCGTATGTTGGTTTCCTGACAGACTCCATGGCAGCAACGTGTGGGTTAAGTCCCGCCTCTACTACCCTATAGGACACTACTCCCATAAATCTTTGCTCCCTGCCCCCGGCCGTGTTCTTTTTTTGTCCTCCTCGCAAGACCTTGGTCTTCCTACCTGAAGATGTTTATCCCCACGATCAAGGTTGGCCGAGCTGCGACTTGGATCAGGAAAAGTCGCATTACTCCGCTAAGCCCTAGCTATTAGCAGGGTATGGAGTGGGGCGTTGGAAGAGGCGCAGGAAGAAGCCGTTTTCCCTGGCCACTGGCAGGCGAGGCCGCGCATGGGTTGGATAGCCAGCTATTAGCAGGTGACCCCTTGTTGCCTCTGGAAAGTCCGGTGTTTACCTTCGGCCTGATGATCGTGGTGGGATTGGTGAGATGTTTCCTTGCTATCATGGCAGCAGTTTCTGTTGGAATTCCTTGTTGTTCCTCTCCCTTGTGTGTCTTTCCCCCTCGTCTTACTGTTCATGTGGTTGCAGGCATGGCGGCTGGTTCTTCCTGCGTTCCAGCCGCCGTTTTTACTTTCACTTTGTGTTCGGCCGTACTGCGCATGCGCGGACGGCACGAAACCGAGGCTTGGTTTTCGCGCATGCGCGATAGCGGCAAATCGCCGCTAATCGCGCATGCGCACTGGCGTTTGCTCGTCACGGGCGGTGACGTCACTGGGGCGCCCTATTTAAACTGGGAAAATAGCCTGCAGACCCTGGGAATGCCTGCAGGCTGTTTTTGGCTCTTTCCCACGCTCCAGTGAATCAGCTACTGGTAAGTAGCTTTACATACAGGTGGGCTGTCGCTCCCTGGCTCATAGCCAAGTTAATTTGTATGCTTTACGTTAACTTTGCAGTCAGATGGATATTTCTGAAGACATGAGCTCTCCACTGCCTGCCTCTGGCCAGCCTCCTCTCACAAGGTACAAGGGCAGGTCCCATTGCCGAGGGTCCTTAGGCGGGTGGGGGGGGTGTATTTCCACAGATGATCGTTCTTTCTAACTGCTCTGTTTTGTTTCTGTGGTTCTCTGTCTTTTGCTTTAGCCCTTCCAGGTAAGAACAGCGTCGCAGCTCGCACAAAGGAAGTGATTCGTCAAAGTCGCATCACCGGCAATCCTCTTCCAAATCTAAGCATTACGGCTCCTCCTCAAAATCAGGACACCGTAGTGAGGAGCGCTCGCACTCCTCAGTGGCCCACTCCAGCCACTCATCAAGTGTCTGCTGGGGATGCAGATCACAAGTACCTGTCGGTAAATCGCTGTGCGATTCCTGCTTCGCCAAAGCTTCCAGGGAAAGAGGTGATTCGGACCAACAACTTAAAGCCCTAGTTGAGAGGGTTGTGAAGGAATCACTTAAGGGTATTGAGGCAGTCCGGCCTGTTACCCCTCAGGCAGAGCCACCAAGTTCCCCAGTGAGGGTAACTCAGTTGCAGGACACCTGGGAGTCCTCTGTACCTAGCCACCCTTCAGTGGTCAACTCTGACAGTGACTCGGATGAAGATAATACCTGTGTGGGTTTTGACTTCGCTCTGCTACCTCCCTTGGTCAAGGCGATTAGAGAAACTTTAAATTGGGAGGATCCGACGGCTGTCCTTCCCAAACAGAGAAAATTCTTTAAACAGCTAAAGAAGGAGCGAGTTAACTTTCCTTTCTTTTCTGAGTTGGGCGAGATCATCACAGATGAATGGAGCAAGGTGGAGAAGAAAAACTCCATGCTTACTAAAATTTCAAAGCTTTATCCCTTTAGGGAGGAAGAAGTGAAGCATCTGGAATCAGCTCCTTTGGTGGACGCAGCTGTGATGAGGCTGGTGAAACACGTGACACTCCCCTTGGAGGACACAGTGTCCTTTAAAGACGTTCTGGACAGACGGATTGATGCTGATTTGAGGAGAGTGTACCTTACAGCAGGCATGGCTTGCAAACCAGCCTTAGCCCTGGCAGCCCTGTCCAAAGCTATGGAGGTGTGGACGGATAGTGTTCAAGATACGCTAAGGAATATTTCAGATGACACAGCGAAGAACTCGCCTATTCAAGAATTAAGGCTAGCATCGGCTTTTCTGGGTGAGGCCTCGATTGACATCATTCGCCTGGCGGCCCGAGTAATGCTCTCATCGGTCACCGCCAAGCGGGCTCTTTGGCTCCGCCCTTGGCTGGCTGACCCAGCCTCTAAGCAGGTATGGTGCCGTATTCCCTACGGGGGCTCTTCTCTTTTTGGCAACAAGCTGGATGAGGCCATTACACGGGCTACTGGCGGGAACTCGGGGTTCCTACCTCAGGATAGGCGCCTGCAAGGCCAAAGAAGATCCTTCCCGAAGAGGCAATATCAAGATCGATCCAGAGAGGCTCGTACTTACAAGCCAGGCCGGGAATTCTCCAGATCCTGGAAATCAAGGCAATCGTCCTTTAAGAAGGCTGCAGGTAGTGAGTCGAAAGGGGAGAGGCAACCTTCCAAATCTTTTTGAAAGTGGGCCCGCTCAGGCAGACCGTGTGGGGGCCCGTCTCTTCCACTTTCGGCATGTCTGGGCGGCTTCGATTCACGACTTCTGGACAATCAAGACAGTCTCCTCTGGTCATGCCTGGACCTTTACCGACCCTCCCAGACTCAGGTGGGTACCCACTACTCTTCCGGCATCAGAAGAAAAAAGGACAATACTTTTAGCCTACATAGAATCTTTGTTGGCCCAAGGCGCTGTTATCCCAGTCCCAGTCAGCCAGCAAGGCATGGGAATGTATTCTCCCCTCTTTCTGGTTCAGAAGAAGAGTGGGGCCTGGAGGCCGGTCATAGACCTAACCCATCTAAATCGCTTCATCAAAAAGGAGAGGTTCAAGATGGAAACACTCTCCACAATTCAACAGTCAGTTCAACCAGGGGACTGGATGGTGTCCATAGACCTCAAGGACGCCTATTTTCACGTTCCCATCGCGGAAAACTTTCAACAATTTCTCCGCTTCTCCGTGGGCAACCTTCACTTACAATTTACATGCCTTCCCTTCGGGTTATCAACTTCTCCTCGGGTTTTCTCAAAGGTGCTGTTGGCAATAGTAGCTCTCCTGAGAACCAGGGGGATTCGTCTACATCACTACCTGGACGACCTGCTTCTCTTGGCACAGGACAGGGTGCAACTCATAGCACACAGAGGGCAAGTGATTTCCACACTACAGGAATTCGGATGGATTCTGAACCAGGAGAAGAGCCAGTTAGACCCATCGCAGTCTCTGGTGTTTTTGGGTGCCCTCTTCGACACGGTCAGAGGCACCATTTCGTTACCGGAAGAGAAGATCTCGACATTCAGAGACAGGATCCACCCAGCTCTTTCTACTCCTCATCTTCACGCTCTCCAATGCCTGAGGATCATTGGCACTATGGTGGCGGCGATTCCGATGGTGAGGTGGGCCCAATGGAGAATGAGGCCTTTTCAGAAGGGCTTCCTTCACCAGTGGAAGGGCAGCAAGACCCAGCTGATTCGGATTACTGCATCCATGAGGCACTCTCTCCTATGGTGGCTCCAACGGGAAAACCTCTCCAACTGCCATTCCATCCTTCCCATTGCTTGGGTGACTATAACAACAGACGCCAGCAACAGGGGCTGGGGTGCCCACTGTCTGGCGGAAGTGGCTCAGGGCACTTGGGAATTCCCCTCCAGAAGGATAGTGTCAAACATCCTGGAGCTGAGAGCAGCCTTCCAAGCACTTCTGGCGTTTCGGCATCTCATTCAAGACTCCTCGGTCCTACTCAGACTGGACAATACCACAGCAGTGGCATACATAAGAAGGCAAGGGGGGACTCGAAGTCTCTCCTTACTACAAGAGGTAGAGCCAATCATGTCCTGGGCCCAGAAAAACCTGAAGGATCTGACAGCGACATATGTTCCAGGGGTTCAGAATGTTCAGGCAGACTTTCTTTCTCGGAGGCTCCTAGACAACAACGAGTGGTCTCTCCACGAAGAAGTATTCAAGTGGATTCTTTCGTTGGGGTTCCTTCCGGAAGTCGACCTGTTCGCCTCCCCCTGCAACAAAAAGATGGCAAGATACTATTCAAGTTACAGGGACCCTCAAGCGTATGGGGTGGACGCCCTGACGGAGAAATGGTGATTCAACAGAGCCTATGCCTTTCCGCCAACTCCGATCATCCTCCAATTCCTGAAGAGGCCCAGGGCAGAGACTGCAGAGGTGTTAGCGATAATTCCTTATTGGCCCAACAGGCCCTGGTTCCCTCTCCTAACACTCCTCAGTGTCCGAGATCCGATCCCTCTTCCATCCAGACCAGACCTCCTGTCTCAGGGGTCGAGGCTACACCCTTGCCCGGATCACCTGCGCCTAAGGGCTTGGCTTGTGAAAGGGGAAGGTTGGAGGCACTAGGCTGCCCGGATGAAGTAATTCCCACTCTCCTTAGTTCAAGAAGGAGTAGTACTAACCGAGTGTATGAGAGGATCTGGGCGAAATTTAGCAGCCATATGTCTTCCAGGTCCAACTCCTGTGATAATCTGGCGATTCAGGACGTTCTAAGTTTTCTGCAGACGGGTCTGGACATCTCACTGTCCGTCAGTTCTCTGCGTGTCCAGGTTTCCGCAATATCAGCTTTCTCCGGAGTCGCATGGGCCAAGCACCCTCTGGTCCAGCAATTTTTCAAAGGAGCAGTCAGGCTTAGGCCACAGAGGAAACCTAGATTCCCCAAATGGGATCTTCCGTTAGTCCTGGATTTCTTTGCTCAACTTAACAGATCTCTCTCAGTCAGAGAATTAACCCTCAAGACTTCGTTCCTGATAGCTATAACTTCGGCGAAGAGGGTCTCGGAAATTCAATCCCTGGGGTCCAAGGAACCATTCATCACCTTTTTTCCGGACAGAGTGGTCCTAATACCAATGCTTGGGACAAATCCCAAAGTTACCTCGGTCTTTCACGAGAACCAGGATATCACACTCCCTACCTTCAAATCCACTGGAGGTCCAGATCCACACCCTCTCGATGTAGGAGCTACTCTCAATCAATACCTGGAAGTTACGGCATCTTTCCGTCAATCTGAATTTCTTTTTGTTCTATTCCATGGGAAAAACAGGGGCTCTAGGGCTTCTGTCAGATCCATCGCGGCTTGGGTGGTTCAAGCCATTCAATGGGCTTACAGAGAGAAAGGCTTGGCTCCTCCTGAGGCGGTTACAGCTCACTCTACGAGAAGTCTTTCGACGTCCTGGGCGGCCTCACGTCATGTTGCTCCTGATGTGATCTGCAGAGCAGCTTCTTGGTCTTCGATTCATACCTTCATGACCCATTATTGTGTTGAGCCAGCAACCTTATCTTCTGTTAAATTTGGTTTAAAAGTGCTGTCGGCTGACAGTGTTAAATAAATCTTTTGTTCAGCATTTAGCCCACCCGGGTGTGTATGGCGAGTTATTTCCCACACGTTGCTGCCATGGAGTCTGTCAGGAAAACGGAAAATTCCTATCATAATACTTACCGTAATTTTCCTTTCCTGATGGACTCCATGGCAGCAGGAGTTCCCTCCCCGAATGGCTGAAGTAGGCTAGTTACCGAACACGGCCGGGGGCAGGGAGCAAAGATTTATGGGAGTAGTGTCCTATAGGGTAGTAGAGGCGGGACTTAACCCACACGTTGCTGCCATGGAGTCCATCAGGAAAGGAAAATTACGGTAAGTATTATGATAGGAATTTTCCGTTATTCCAGCATGATCGTTTGACAGACGGCGGTAAACACTGACCGAAATTCAGCCAGTTCCTGCATATGTATGTACTGGGCTTTAAACTTGTTTATGTTGAAAATAAAAAGATCTCTCCACATGTTTTGTTCTCTTTTCACATAAAGCTCCCATTCCCAGGGCCTGATTGAAGTACAATCTGTTAGCATTATACCAAGTAGAGAGCAGAGGCCTTGTGTATATTGCAGGACTTGTGCATCATTGATAAATCTAGACAAAATGTCCAGGGGCATTGTGCATCTCTGATTCGCTTCCTCTTGGCTATATTTTGACTCTTATTGCTTCATTCATATTTGTTTGTTCAATGTCTCTTATGTTTATTTTACTTGTTTATTTTTCTCCAGTAATTTTGGTTTCTAAAACAATTTAGTGGGAATTATTTCAGCAGTCCTTGAGATTGGGTCTGGCTGTGATAATTCTATCACAGTTTATACTCAAGGTTTACAATGAGAATAGAATAGTAATTACTTCTTCCTGTTAGAAAACATCAATTTTCTCTGCCACTTGATTGTCAAATTCCAGTTGCGCTAAAACAATATTTGTGTGGATGGGGTATATTTAGTTCAGTACTATAAAAATGTTTAATTGTAAGCTCCCCCCATTCTTTACATTTAACCACTCCAACTCTGGAAGGTTTGCACGCCTTGGGCAAACCCAGAAGCAGGCAGAGATGTACCAGTTTTTTGCTTTGCCTGTGTGTCCCGCCCATCCACAGTACATTGTGAGCGGGCAGTCCTTAAGTGGTTAAATGAAAACTTGTAATGATTGCTTGCTGAGCTGTTTGCAGCCGTGCTAGGCTTTTGATACCTATTTATTTAGGAACAAATGTGCTATGTAGTTTACTAATTCCATATTTGAATTTTGTGAAGCCAGTCCAGAACCTTTTGATCTTAACCACTGCAGTACCAGCTTGTAACACGCCATCATTACCTGGCCATTCTAATGTTTCAAGTTACTTTGTCATGTAACACTTTGCAAATTAATTTTATATAGTTTTTGGAACAATTAGAATTTTCTTTTGGTTGTATTTAATAACCATTTATATTTTTTTATTAGTTAAAGGAAAAAGGACAAACATTTAAAAAAAAATCTTTACTTTTTTAACTTTTTGTTAAAATGAAAATGCCAGGACAGTATGTAAACTCTTAAAATTGTTCCTTTTTGCAAAGTAGACACTCAAAGGTTATTTAATTTCTGCCACACTGTTTTTGAAAATGAAACATGGTGGTATTGTAGTGGTTAAAGCATGGAGCTCAGTGCACTAGATACAGTACATACAGATCACATGCAGAACAGAGGAAGAGAGATGAAGGGGTTAGAGGAGAAGTACAGCCAAAGCTCGTTTGGCTGTACTTTTCCTATGGATCACAGGACCCATTTTCCTGTGACCCGTTTGAACTCCTGTGATGTCACAGAGTCGGTCCAGGCTCGGGCGTCCTCAGGACCATAGAGTCTGTATCCGCTCAGATCCCTGGACTGGCACCCCCCGAGCCTCTGAGAGCCTGAGCCACCCGCTCCCATCCCCCTCCACAGCCCAGCGCTCCAGTGAGCGAGGAGGGGGCAGAGCAAAGAGCTGTGACTGACAGCGATCGGCGGTGTTCGATCGATCTGTTCTCAGTGTTAGAGGCACCGGGGGACAGATGCTGCATCCACCTAGGTAAGTATGAATCTAAAAAAAAAAAATCCCCATACATCTCTTTTAATGTGCAGATGTGGAGTATAATGAATCTTGAAGGGTTAATATACAGGTCACTGAAGAGACCGGCTGGAGATCAGATGCATGGGAGAGAAGGGCAGGTGAAGGGGTTAAACTTGAATCTGCAGCTGCCATTGACCTCTGAGTCTTCATTCATTTGTTTCACTTCCTCTCCTTCCTTTGTTGTAAGTGGAAGGGGCTGGCTTACAGTTGTAATTGCGCACTGTTTACATCCATGAAATCGCTATTGATTAGCATCTCCTATGACTTATCACAATGATCCTAAGGTACAGAGCCACTCATGTCAGCTCTGTACACAGCATCTGTGATCAGAACTTGCCAAGGCCAGTTTGGTTCACTGACCAAGTAGTTGTGTGTGTATATATGTATGTATGTGTGTGTGTATGTGTGTATATATATATATATATATATATATATATATATATATATATATATATATATATATATATATATATATATATATATATATACATATACACACACACATATATACATATACACACCTGGTGAAGTGACTGGCCTCAGGTGATACACAGACATGAAACAAATCCTCCTGCATAAGTTGTAGCTGTCTACAGTCGTCTTTCCCCTACATTCATTCAAAGTGTAGAATTTGCACAGGATCTCTTCACTCTGAAAAATGGGGTGGGAGCTGAAGTTACTCTGATAGCTGTTTGGAGGGAAGGGAAACACCCCCTGCACACAGGAACAGAGCTGATGCTGTCAATCACAGGCTGTGGCCTCCACTGTCACCTTTTTTTTTTTTTTCCTGGTGCCAGGAAAACTCGTCAGAAGTCAATCCCAAGTCCTGTTGTGTAGAATTTTATTATGCAGAAGGGAGCTCACATGAGTGTTACAGTACATACCTGCAACAGGTGGAACTATATAACGCCTTGCACCAAATTTTTACAATTATACGCCAATGCTAATTTTTAGACTTCATGATAATGTATATAGATACCTGCTGCTCAAGTCATTTCATGCTGTGATGTTTAAAATCCTTTGCATGATGCATCATAATTTAGGATCCATGAAGTGCCGTAAACCGCAATTTAGCTGCTTTGTTTGCTTTTGAGCTCCATAAAGAAACTCTTGCACAACACTTTTCATGAAGCCTTATTTTCATGGGGTCTTATTTGATAAATCTTCCTTGTGTGTTGCATTTACAGTTGATATTAGTAGATGTATCCGGGTCATAAGTCCTATGATATAATTAGTCCGTGATGAATTTAGTTCATGCTACTCGTGTTCATATGACGCAAAATCTGCTGTGTGAACTACCGCTGTCACAGTGAAAGTTTGTTTCGTTACACAGTCATTATGGGAGAGAAACCATGTCTTTCCCATGGGAAAGTCCAAAGGAAGCAATTTCTGGAAGTCATCATTTAAAATGGACTTTAACACATCAGGGATTAAAATGACATGGTCGCATGTCTATCCTGTTCATAGAAACTTCTTTTCCTAAAGCTTTTCTTTATAAACTTGTGGCAATCTGAGAACCCGAAGAATATTACTCTAGTCTAAAGCTTCTTTATAGCAAGATTGATGGGAAAAAGGAAGCGTTTTTTGCTGCTTTCTGAATGTTTTCTGAATAATACCCAAAACCCACAAGAACTGTGATTGGTCATATCAAAATGAAATATGTCAGAAGCTAGTCCACTTTAATTCAGCCTAAACATTTTAAAGCTGAGCTCCAGGAAAACCGTTAACCACTTTAATACTTTCACCCCCTTCCTGCCCCAGGCAATTTTAGCTTTCATTACCTCCGCACTTTGAATAACAATTGTGCAGTCATGCAGCACTGTACCCCAATGACATTTTTACATTTTTTTTTTGAAGATGGATAATGCTTTCTTTTTCGTGGTATTTAACCAGCACTGGGTTTTTATTGTACTTTTTTTTTCAAGACCAAAAATATTGGGAAAAAAATGTATTGTCTCAGTTTCTGTTGTAAAATTTTGCAAATTAGTCATTTTTCTTCACTGATGTACGCTGATGAGGCTGCAATGATGGGCACTGATGAGGCTGCACTGTTAGGTGGCATTGATAATCAGTGCCCTAAATATGAGTGTAAGCAATATACTGACAGTCTTGCCGGTTAACGGCTCAACTTTCCGCACACAGGAACAGTGTGGGGGAAAGGACTGCCAATAACCGGCAAGTCTGTTTACATGTAACCAGCTGTGATTGGCGCTTTACCATGATCTGTGATTAGCTATGTTCAAATAACTCGGTGGTCACAGAGTGTGCTTGATGCGCGTGGGAGGCGGGGTTCTGGGAGAACATCTATGTGCACCTTCCCAGAACTGGACATCTGCTGTATCGCGGGTAGGAAGAGGTTAAATACAAAACTGAAATACCTTTTATGTATTATGAACTTTCTTGCCTGCTTAAAGGAGAACTATGGTGTCACAAAGCTAGTCCAGGCTCTGCAGGGATCCCAATAATGTCAGGATCTGCCCATGTGCCTGGCTGGCAGCTGGCTCAGCTTCTTAGCCAGCTGCTCCCAACCCCTCCACAGCCCGGCGCTCCAGTGAGCACTGGAGGGGCAGGGCACAGAGCAGCGACTGACAGGGACTGTTCTGTGCTCAGAGTGGACCTGAAAACTAAGCGATCAGCGGTCTTTGATCGCTCAGTTCTCAGTGTGGAGCCAACAGGGACTAAAGCAGCATTGGATCAATGTTGTATCTGCATAGATGGATGGATAGATAGATGGATAGTATGTGTATATATATATATATATATATATATATATATATGGGTTTTTTTTATCCTATACTTCTCTTTTAAAGAGTATGTATAGCCCAACATTTTTCATAGTTTTGGATATAGATGGGAGGCTTTACTATCCCTGTCATTGGAAGAACTACCCTCACTTCTTGTTCTGGTGACAACTGTATTTTGGATTTTCCATCACTTTCTGTCCAGGTGACAAGGGTCACCAGGACTAGCACAGACTGCAAATTTTACTAAGCAGGAAAGTTGACAGGAACCTCCTTTAGGAACCATCCTGTGGTGGTAGAGATACATTAGAGATCTGACATTCCTGGAAGTATTGGATGTGAACAATTATTTAGCTAGACTAAATGGACAGCAGAAGATTACTTTACTTTAAAGGTTTATTTTAGTGGCGGTCACTTTTAAATGTCATTTTTGCCAACCTTGTAATACAGATGACATATGACCGCATTCAGGCCTACCGATTGGCTGCTAGGTCTGGGCACCATCGCAGGGATGCAGATCACATGCTTCACCATACCTGAAAGTGCTTGGTATTCTCAGTGGGTGCTGAGGATCAAGGAGCGGAGAGGAAGCACAGGTAAGGTAAGTATAGGGGTCGGGGGTCAAATTTTCACTGCATGGGCAAGGTGGCAGTGTATCTGTGTATTTTTTGTCTTTTTTTTTTTTTTTTTTTAAAGTGTTACAAAACCCAGGACCCTGCATATCTCGTCTCCCACAGTACGCAGAAATGCAATTATTTTAGTAAATATAAACTGCTAAATACCTTTTCTCATCAGCAATATATAACAGTCTTATGACTTCTATCAGTGTCTGGCCAAGCACTAGCTAAAGCTTGTAGTATGGGTTTTCATTCTCCTCTGTCCTATGAGGCTGTATGGCCCCTGACTTTCTGTCTAGACAGTGCTAACTGGTCCCATGCTGATCACATGCACCACGCCCCCTCCCAAAAACTCTCTAGCAATACACATCAAATTGAGCATGTGCAGAGTGCCTCCTATGATTCAGTTCTATTAGCAGATGGTTTGGGGACTCTGGAAGAAGGAGGGGATCAGGGTCAAACAGCCTTTTTACACAGTGCAGAGGATTAGCCTCTTATGTTCCACAGTGACTATAAGAAGCATGCTTTACTGCATATACAGACTGATTTTACTGTTGTGGGTTTAGTAACACTTTAATTTATCCCACAGCATAAAAAATAGGGGACCACAGATACAATTCAATGTTTTTTTTTTTTGTTTTTTTTTGTTTTTTTTTACTGTTTCTTATTTTCCAGACCATTAGTACATTTTATTTTAACAATTTAAAATATGAATATCATATGAGTTGTACATTTCCCTTGTAATTTTCCACCATCTCATTAGATATCTGCTAGGTATTAGATTACTTTATGTTATGTATTATTAATGTGTAATCCATATGTTCTGGGAACTGGTGTAGTCCAGGTTTTTTTCAGCACTGGATGAGTCACTGGACACATTTGTCTGTTTATTAAATTCAGGATTATTTCAGATAGCAATGAGCAGTGTGCAACCTGCAGTAGGCCTTAGCTACTATTGAACACTCTTCACTAAACAAATGAAATATGATTTCTGGTAGGCGTAGGTTGTAGAGATTTCCATGCCATATTGAACACATAATATGAGGTCAAACCTAAACCCTTTCTATTTATATGCAAATAGGCAAGCCCTTTTACTACATAGTTGAAGGTAAATCTAAAGGAAAATGATTATTATGCTTAATCCAGGAGGTGTGTTGCTGGCCAGATCACCAGGTGAAAAGTCTTAATTAAAAACAAATGCAGGCACCTAAGGTTTGTAAACTGCATTCTATGCAAAATCTTTTAACCATTGTTGGTCCACTGGTCTACTGTGGTTTGGCAGAAACCAATAACAATACCTGCAGATATTTAAGGGCCCTTTCACACGTGCAGATTGTTCAGATCCTCCTGTAAGTTTTTTCAGTGGATCTGAACAGTCGCTCCATACAGCTCAATGGAGCGACCGATGTCAGCGGTGACATGTCCGCTGACATCCGATCTGCTCCGCAAAATCCAGATGGATGGATGTCCTATTTTCCATCCGTCGATCGGATGAAAACGGACAGGCAGTCCGAAATCATCCTATATAACCCCCCCCCATAGAGGAGAGCGGTCTCTCTGACAGGTCCGTCCCTGCACAGTGTCATCCGCGGATGGCTGAATACGGATCCGCACGTCTGAAAGGGCCCTAAAACTGCGATTACATGCATAGAATGACGTCTTTGTATAGAGAGGCGAGATTGTTTTATCATTTTTGGAAACCAGCCTGACAGATATGTGAAGAGGCAGGTAAAATACGCAACAGAAATATTCATATAATTCTTGGCTTTTACTGTGCTTATTTATACCTTAAAGCAGACCTGTTATTAAAATTCATAGGAATCAACTGCATCAATTGCAAAGTCATAATAAAGTGTAAAGCCAAAACTTTTTTTTTTTTTTTTTTTTTTTTTTTCAGATAGCATAGGGGTGTGTTAAAATAAATGGGTAGATTTAAAAGTAGAATTCATTTTGGAATAAAGAGGTTTTCAGAAAATCGCTTGTGCAGCCAAAGGTTATTGCTGTTGTCTGTGACCCCAATGGATAGATTCACCCTGTCCATTTGTTCTGTTCTGATTATTATGATGGCAAATCCAAAATTTTACAGTTGGCACCAGAAAAAAAATAGAGGGAAAAATCTTATTCCAGTGTGAACAGCTATGCTGGTGACATTTATATAAGTAAGCAGTGTTTTCTTCTCACATATATATATATATATATATATATATATATATATATATATATATGTGTGTGTGTGTGTGTGTATGTATATATATATATATATATATATATATATATATATATATATATATATATTCCCCAAAGTGAGAAGAAAACACTGCTTACTTATATAGTTGTCACCAGCATAGCTGTTCACATTGGAATAAGATTTTTCCCTCTATTTTTGTTCTGGTGCCAACTGTAAAATTTTGGATATATATACACTCTAATTCCCCATTGTGTTTCCAGGACAAGAAGTGAAATTTCCCCTTCAGAGCACAAACAGAAAGAAAATTAAAAAAATATTTTGGTGTTCTATGCACATGCATCTCATAAAATTAGAATATCATCAAAAAGTTAATTTATTTCAGTAATTCAATTCATAAAGTGAAACTCATATCTTTTTTATAGATGTGTTACACACAGAGTGATATATTTCAAGCATTTCTTTCTTTTGATTTTGATGATTATGGCGTACAGCTAGTGAAAATCCACAACTCGGTATCTCAGAAAATTAGAATATTACATAAGACCAATAAAAAAAAATGGCTTTTTAATACAAAAGTGTTGGTTTACTGAAAAGTATGTCCATGTACAGTATAGTATGCACTCAATACTTGGTCAGGGCTCCTTTTGCATGAATTACTGCATCAATGCGATGTGGCATGGAGGTGATCAGCCTGTGGAACTGCTGAGGTGTTATGGAAGCCCAGGTTGCTTTAATAGCAGCTCGTCTGCATTGTTGGGTCTTATGTCTCTCATCTTCCTCTTGACAATACCCCACAGATTCTCAATGTGGTTTAGGTCAGGCGAGTTTGTTGGCCAATCAAGCACAGTGATACCATGGTCATTAAACCAGGTATTGGTACTTTTGGCATTGTGGGCAGGTGCCAAGTTCTTCTGGAAAATGAAATCAGCATCTCCATAAAGCTGGTCAGCAGAGGGAAGCATGACATGCTCTAGAATTTTCTGGTAGAGGGCTGCGCTGACTTTGGACTTGATAAAACACAGTGGACCAATACCAGCAGAGGACATGGCTCCCCAAATCATCACTGACTGTGGAAACTTCACACTGGATCTCATGCAACTTGGATTCTGTGCCTCTCCACTCTTCCTCCAGACTCTGGGCCATTGATTTCCAAATGAAATGCAAAATGTTCCACAGTAAGTGAAGGAGGGGACTTAGGAGGGGAAGAAGAACAGCAGTATGGAAAGGGCCCAGAGGGGGAAATACAGGGGAAGGACATTATATTGAGGACAGAGGATAGGGACACTGTAGGGTAGAGGTCCACCGATATATCGGCCGATATTTGGCGTTTTTTAATTAATCAGCATCGGCCGATTGTGCTGATAAAAAAAGGCTGATTATAACTTCAGCGCGACTTGCAAATGACTTCTGTAATAGAAGTCAATGCAAGTTGCCTGAAGTCTTCTGTGGAGCGACTTCTATCCTCTCTGGGCAGCCTGCCAAGTCTGATAAAAGAATCTAAAAAGATACAATGTTTCCACTTGTCAATGAACTGAACTCCATGTGGAGGAGATCTCAGTTTAACTATTTAAAGACTAAATCTTTTCTGACATTTATTGCTTACAAGTAAAAATCCTGTATTTTTTGCTAGAAAATCACTTAGAACCCCCAAAAAGTATATATATTTTTTTAGCAGAGACCCTAGGGAATAAAATAGCGGTTGCTGCAATATTTTATGTCACACGGTATTTGCGCATCGGTCTTTCAAACGCAATATTTTTTGGAAAAAATACACTAATGAATTAAAAAAAAAAAAAAACTAAGCAGTAAAGTTAGCCCATTTTTTTTTTTTTGTCCAAAAGTTTAGATTACCTGTTTAAATGTAAGAAATTTTCTGTATCACTTATTACTTAAGGCTGCTTTCACACTGGAGCAGGCAGGCGTTGACGGTAAAACGCTGCTAGTTTTTAGTGGCGCTTTACCGTCATTTTAGCGGCACTATTCGGCTGCTAGCGGGACGCTTATAACCCCACTAGTGCCTGAGGAAGGGGTTGAATGCGCCCGTGAAGCGCCGCTGCCGAATCGCTTTGCAGGCGCTTCGGCAGTGGTGCGAATTCATTTCAATGGGCAGGAATGGTGGAGGAGCGGTATACACCGCTCCAAAGATGCTGCTTGCAGGACTTTAACATCCTGCCAGCGCATCGCCTCAGTGTGAAAGCACTCGAGCTTTCACACTGAGACTGCGGGGGAGCCGTTTTGCAGGCACTTTACAGGCGCTATTTTTAGCCCAAAAGCACCTGAAAAACGCCCCAGTGTGAAAGGGGTCTAACCGTTAGATTTTATGAGATGAAGGGAAAAAAAAAATCGGCTTAACATATCGCCCCCCCAAAAAATCGGCATCTTATATCGGCGATTTCTAAATATCGGCATCGGCCAGAGAAAAACCCACATCAGTCGACCTCTACTGTAGGGTGGATTCTTGAAGGATAAGAGCACTGTGGTGGTGATGCAGGAGCAGGACACTGCTTGGGGGGGGGACCAAAAAGGTGCAATATTGAGGGGGCTCAAGATTGGAAAAAGAAGAGCAGGTTGAAGATGTGTTACACACAGAGTGATAGGTTGAAGGAAGTGGAAAACAAACACAACACAGAAGATACAGTATAAAAAAATAGGTTTACAGTTTTAAAGTTGCATATTTTGTGCAAAAATAGTCTGCACGTTATATACTTCACATCACTACACTCTATACATTGTGCTGTTCATTATATACTTTACACAGCACCAGTGTGCTGTATGTAATATACTTTGCAATGCTGCACAATATATACTGTGCTGTACGTTATATGATTTACACTACTGCACTATTCACACTGTGCATCACATTCTATCCTCCACATCGCTTGATCCTGTTTACTGTGTTGTACATATATAGCTCACACTTCTTTGCTCTATACACATTCTGCTGTGCAGTGCTTTCTATATTTCACTGTGTACACTGTGCTTTGCAGGACATATTATACTTCACACAGCTTCTCTTTATATTGTGTTTACATTTATAGACTTCAAGCTACTATGCTAGTTTTCACCATGTATTTGAAGTTTTGGGGCTTAGGGATTGCACCCCGTTCAATAAACTGGCTCACCCTTACAAGTTAAAACTGAAGAAAACTTTGTAACAGGGATACTGCTGACACTTATGTATGTAAATGCTTCCATCTTTTTTACAACGCATGGAGTAAGATGATGTTTGTCCTTTATATTTACTGGCCTCTTGATATGACCTATTTTCTGTTATCGGCCATTTTAGGTCAAAGGAGGCTTATTATATATGTTCTGCCCTGTCTGTTTTTAGTAGACGTTTAATGACCCGTCAGTGCCAAGATTAGGTTTAGGCCATATTTGGGCAGGATTGAGGTCAAGTTCTGTATTAATCTTTGTGAGTGTGGGCACTTCAGCGTCTGGTGATTTAGGGTCACTCTGGGCTTAATGAATCATTAAGGTCATGTATTCATGCTGCCGTGTTTCCTTCTGCAGCTTGGTGTTTGTAGCAAACATTTTAACTTTTTTTTTTTTTTTTGAAATTATTCATTTTTTTTACTGATTTAGCAATTTTAGCGTATGCTGACTATACACAGTACAAGTCACTTCTCATCTGCTCATTTTCATCAGCACATTTTTGGTTCAAACTATACTGCTGCCACTCTTTGCAAGTTTTCCATTGTGGAATATAATCGCCTTTCAGTCTGCTACTGTCAGTAGACTTCAGATCCAAACTGTTTTGCAGTTAAGAGAACAATCATTACACATAATGGTAATGTAGAGCTATTGAACTGAGGACTTTTAATGGAATAAATAAACAATGTTTTTAATCTTTTAGCTGTCCTGCAGAACGTTTAAAGGACATATACTCTTCTTTTTAGCCACTTTCCCCTTTCCCTTGACCTAACCCACCCATCCCCTTCACATTTGCTTACTTGCATTTTTCTGACTGCTTTTGGTCTCCAGTGTTCATTTAATTCTGCAGCCATAAGTCTCACTGCCCTAGCCATGTCTGCTCATTACAGCCCCAAAAAGAATAAGTGCACTTTTTTAAAGTGCACTTATCCTAAGCCCAAATAAACTTTCAGTTTAATCGGCTAACTGCAATCCAAGTATGTAAAAAATAAAGGCATGCAAAAATGTGCAGTTCATTTTCTTTATAAATCAGCCACAGATTGAGTAGAATAGCCTGTTTCCTGACATTGTGCTGTAGAAATGCTCCCTTGTTCTCTGTGTGGAAACAGTAGTCCCTCTGCAGAGGTCTAACACATTCTTAGTTAAGTCAAAGCTACAGCTCTGCAATCAGGAAAGCTCATGTTGCTCAAGGTCTCTAGCTCTGGCTTGGCAGGGTTCATGTTGGCTCTTTGCAGAGAAATCACTGCTCCCACACAGAGAGCAAGGGTCCTTTTCTGTAGCACACTGGCAGAGCACAAATCTTTTCAATGTAAGCTGTGGCTCCTTTTAGGCTCCATTCACACTTGTACGACTTGTCATGCAACTTTGGAAATCCAGATTGCATGACAACTCATTCCCAATTTTCCAATGATAACCATTCATATATGCGTGACTTAAAGTTTCTGCGACTTCAAAGTAGTTCATGCACTACTTTCATCTGACTTTCATGCAACTTGAGGGCCATAGACTTCAATGTTAACCCTCAGAAGTTGCATGAAAGTCATACCTGAATGTTATACAATGCAACAGTTGTCCATTATCACTGGTCAAAGCGAAAGTCGTATCCAAGTTGCACCCATCCAAAGTTGCACTCCAAAGTCGGCACAACTTGGAATGTGTACAAATGTGAATGGAGCCTTCGAGAAACAAACTGTATCATTTTGCACACATTTTTGTTTTGATGCAAAAGCTTTTTTTTTTTTTGGATATAGTTGGGAAGGATTAAAACCCCTGTCAGTTTAATTGTTGCTGTCTGTGTCCTGTTTGGGAGATTTCTCTTCACTTTTTGTCCTCTAAACGCAAGAAGTGAGAGGAAATCTCTCCAAAGTAAGGAAAATCCTGACAGATTGTTACTGGATGAGGTGTCCAAGTTTGAAGATTTTCTTTCCCATTAATGTTCTAATGGAGCTTATAATTTTAGATTCTCCCTTTCAGTCTTGATGACAATGGTCACCAAGACATATAGAGAATTAGTTTAACTGGGGCATGAGCAACTGCAAAACCCAACAGAAGTCGTAATCCCTCAACATCTATCCAGAACTAACCAAAAAAAAAAAAAAAGTTTTAGCTATACTGACTTCTAGACTAAACCCCATCCACTCGCTAGCACCCTGTCCTATAGGTGCACACATAAAGGCCACTTAATTGCTCTCATTGGATAGGGGAGTAGAAATTGGAAAAGGACCTTAGTTGCAAATTGAAATTACTATATTTATAAGCGTATAACACGCACTTTTTTCCCCTGAAAATAGGGGGCAAGTCACGGGTGCGTGTTATACACCGATTGTGTACCTCGGAGGGGGACGAGCGCCACCAGAATTTACCAGCCGTCAGCTCCTGTTTACTCAGCTCTCACTCAGCTCTCGTGTCACACACACAGTCCCGTCTCCGTTACTGGCATTGGACCAGTGTTCTGTGTATCACAGGAGCTGCTCCAATGCCGATGGCGGAGGCGGGACTGTGTATGTGACTGTCGACTGAGAGCCGAGTAAACAGGAGATGACGGTTCGGTGATTTCCTGCACTGCATTGATGAGAAATGGTGAGGCTGCAGATGGGCATTAATCAGGCAGCTGCAGATGTGCAATGATCAGGCTGCATTGAAGCTGCAGATGGGCACTACTTAGGGTGCATTAAGGCTGCAGATGGGCACTAATCAGGCTGCATTGATGGGCACTGACCATTATTTTGCTTCAAAGTGGTGTATTTAAAAAAAAAAAAAAAAAAATTTCCTTAAACTTCCCTCTTAAATTAAAGGTGCGTGTTATACACTGGTAAATCGAGCAGGCACAAAGTGGATGTTATTTAGATGATGATAAAGGTAATATCGGCCATCTTGTGGTTATTTTAAATAGTGTAAAAATGGCTGCCAGATTTGCTTTAAACAGGCAGGGATGGCAGATTAAAGGTCCTACGTCCTAATAATAGTTCTTTATGGGTTTGCAAGATCGTATGAGCACAGGTCTTTTATCCTTTGAACACCCTGTCCTTTTCTAAGTTTAAAAGCGAAGTATGAGGTTTCTTTTCTTTTTTTTTTTTTTTTTATTCATACTTACCTAGGTGGAGGCAGCATCAGTCCAGTGCTGCATCTCTGAGCAGAGAGCTGTTGTCTGTCAGTCAGCAGCTCTCTGCTCTGGAGCGCTGGGCTGTGGAGGGGGTGGGAGCAGCCGGCTCAGCCTCTCAGCAGATTGCCAGTGCCACTCCATGGTCATGATGACACTGAGCATGGACCGACTCTGTGACATTAGTAGAGAGTTCAGCCCACTCTCTGCTGAAAAGGGGTCACAGGAGTGTAAAACTAATTGCACCCCTGTGATTCGTAGGAGAAGTACAGCCAAACTAGCTCAGGCTGGACTTCTCCTTTGAGCCTAGTACACATGGGCCGAACATCAGGCCCGCGTGTACTGGAGTCGGTTCGGCTTCTGTTAAAGGGGTATGACTGAAAAAGGTCTGCCAACTGACTCCCGATCAGCAAAAGAGCACTGGCTGGAGTGTTCTGGTGGAGGGAGTCCCCCTATCAAAACACTTCAGAAAAGCAGGGTTGTGCGCTGTACTAACATTGGATTGTTAGTACAGCGTCTCCTCCTGAGCTGTCAATTTTTTTGTGTTCATCCCTGCCAGGTTGAACGAAAAAAACATACTAGTGTGTACAAGGCTTCTTGCCCTTTGATTCTTTTCTTGAGATCAGTTGGCCAATGTCAATGCGGGTGGCATCCCCAATCTGTACAAACATCCCCATGCTAACCAATCTTAGTGAAAATAATGATTTTCCATAGCCGATTCATAGACCAGTGTTCTCTAGAGATCAGACCAGGGATCGGGGTGTGTGCGTGCACAGATGGTGCATTTGTGCCTATTGATCCTAGAATCACTATACAATATTTAACATGCAGCTGTGTCTGCCAATATCTGTCTTGCCTGTGACTCTTAAGGAGCCCTAATGTTAGAACAGAAATGGTTCCAGAAAACGAGGATCCTTAAAATATTATTTGTATCTCCTAGGATTATTAATGCTTCTATATCTTTAAAGGGATTTTCATTTTTGTAGATTCTATTTTATTTGCCGCCTTAGGTACATGCCAAAAGAAGGGCACAGTAGAGTGTTGCTAAATTTTGAGGTTATTAAAAAAACAGGTTTTTTGTTTTGTTTTTCTTATCATGAAGAAAACATTTTTTACAGTAGGGATGAACCCCTGAATGTTGTTTAAACTTGTTCTGTCAGTTGTTTTTTTTTATTGGATCTGTTCAGTTATCTTGTCTGTACGTGGTGTTATGACATAGATGCAATCTTGGATGTTGGTATTAATTACATTTCTTGGCTTGGCAATGATCTGCATAATCTAACTTTGCGTAAATTTTATCTTTGCTTTAGCACTAGGTAACCTAATATTTGAAAACAAAAATCCAAACATCTGGAGTTACGTGATAAAGTACACAATTTAGAAAACCCAAAACCAAACCTGATAAAAAAATTCAAATATAGTAAAAAAAAAAAAAAAAAAAAAAAAAAATAGGATAGGCTACAGCTAGAATGTAAAACTCCGCTTTATTATCACAGAAAAACCTAAAACACTTAAAAACATTTATTAGATTGTATAGTAACTTTGTACATCAAAACCCCTAATGGGATATAGATATATTAACCATCTCCCGTCCTCGCTATAGCCGAAAGAATGCTACAGCTTTTCCCTTATTTGCTGGGAGGGCGTCCATATACATCCTCCCGTGCTGGAGCGGCCTGCGCGCCCCCTGCAGGGCGCGCACGGTGCTCTCTGTGATCAGCGAGACTCAGCCTGAGACTCGGCTAATCACAGATCGGAGTAAGGGTTCGATCCCGACCCCTTACCGCGTGATCAGCTGTCAGCAAATGAAAGATGATCATGTGATGTAAACAGAGCCAGTAATCGGCTATTTTTTTTCCTCACGCAAAAAAAAAAGCCGATCACCAACGGCTGTGAGAGGGACATCGGTCCCGATCGTGGAGAGCCTCTGCAGAGGCTTCTGTGCCACCTATTAGTGCCACCTATAAAGTCACCAATCGGTGCCTCATCGCCACTGCTGCCTATCAGTGCCACCTACCAGTGCTCCTCAGTGCCACCTACCAGTGTCCATCAGTGCCACCTACCAATGCCCATCGGTGCCACCCATCAGGGCCCATCAGTGCCGTCTTATCAGTGCAGTCTTATCAGTGTCGCCTTATCTGTGCCCATCAGTGAAAGCTAAAAATTGGTCTGGGCAGGAGGGGGGTTTAAGTGCCCAGTAAGCAAGAGGTTAAACGTTTTGCAAACAATAACATTGCTGACCTTGGTAATGTAAAGAGATCCTATTATATTGAGAGAAATCTATAAAATTACTGCCTTCAGTAAACCTCTCTAGTCTAGACTATAGATGTCTCAGTTTGAGCTGACATGTACCATACTGTACACTGCAAGGATGCCATGCTTTCTAGGGCCTTGATCAACAAAATAATATGGTAGTATGATGTGAAACATGGAAGTACATTTTATTCATACTTTATATGTTATACCTTTTATGTCTTGTATCTTGTTGGATATGTCAGGAGGGAGATAAATATCCTGCAATGAAAAAGTTGCATATGTTTGACATTGTTAATGGAACTTGGGTTGGCAATCCTTTTTTTTTTTTTTTTAAATGCATTTTGTACTTTCAGGAACCATTTGAAGATGGTTTTGCCAATGGAGAAGAAGGAACACCAACTGGGGATGCTGTGACCAATCATGTTGCCGATAGTACAGGAGTGGTGAAATTTGGCTGGATCAAAGGTGTATTGGTGAGTAAGTTTTTTGCACTGCTGTTTCTCCAAAGCCTCAAAAGTCAGTTTAAATATAAGACATCTGTGTAACTATTGGGATTAAAAAGAACAGAGCCCCCCCCCCATCCCTACTTTGTAAACCCGTATATCTGAAAAGGGAGAACGTAAACTATAATACTTATCTATATCATTGTGACTTTTTCTTCATACTTATTTTTTCCCACTTCTGTTGCTGCCCTGGATCCCTGTTCCCATGCATTCATTTTTTTTCTGGGGGGGGGTACCCTTTCCCCGAGATCTCAGAGAATTTTGCATTACTGCTCGCCAGTCTGTCAACGTGACTACTTTTGACCACTCCTCAATGCAAAATTCCAGCAGTTGAAAGATGTTCATAGGTTTCCTTACAATTACATAAACTGCACTTTTTTTTTTTTTTAATCCCACCAAAAAATTTCAGTGAGAGTTAGACCCCATTCACACAGGGGCAACACGACTTGCAGGTCGCCTCAGCGAGGCGACTTGCAAAACGACTTCTGTATAGAAGTCTATGCAAGTCGCCCCCGAAGTCGTACAGGAACCTTTTTCTAAGTCGGAGCGACTTGTGTCGCTCCCCTTAGAACGGTTCCATAGCACAGAACGGGAGGCGACTTGTCAGGTCCCTGTGTGAATGGGCTCTTAGATAAAAGCTTTGACTAGGCTAATTTCTTCTTTTTCAGCTATTCCTCAGTGGATTTGCTAGTGAGATCACTATTTTTGTGTTGAAAGATCCATGTGCAGTTCAAGTTTCAGACAGATAACCTCACATTCTCATCAAGCACACTTTGATAAGATTCAGACTTTATGGCTGCAAGCTCTTCAGGCCATGAAGCGGCAGAGCAACTGACCATAACATCTGTCCACAACAGTGTTCACGAAGGCCTAGTCCTCACCTAAATGTTCAATGGCAAACTGTAGGCTTGTTCTAATGTGTTTTTTGGACAGCAAAGGCTTTTTCCTGGCACAAGTCCTATGTGAGTTAACTTGGTACAATCTCTTTCTAATTGTAGATACAGCCACTTTGACACACTGTTGCAAAAGTTACTTGCAGATCCCACAAGTACATTTTGGGGCTCTTAAAGACTTCTTTTAACAGTCAGCTCATGGGCTGAATTTGCTGGGCCAGCTAGTCCCGGGTGAATTAACAGTGTGAAATGTACATCACTTGTACATTATTATCTTTACAGCGGAGTAATTGATTTCAAATAATTTGGCTCTTATTAAAGTGGTTCTAAAAGCTCAAGTGGTTCTAAAGGCTCAAGGCATTCTATGCATGAAGGTAAAAAAACCTCCTGTGTGCAGCAGCCCCCCCCAATACTTATCTCAGCCCTATCATGATACAGTGATGTGCACGAGAGCCTCGGCTCTCCAGGGACTCTCCTTCCTCATTGGCTGAGTCAGCCAGCAGGAGCTATTTGCTCCCGCTGTTGTCAATCACAGCCAGTGAGCAAATGAGAAGAGAGGGGGTTGTGGCCGAGCCGCGAGTCTGCGTCTGAAAGGACATGCAGAACAGTGGCTCCGGAGCGAGCCTACTTTGGTGCCCCCACAGCAAGCTTTTTGGTCTGGGGGCAATTGGCAGGAGGGATGGGCCAGGAGGACCCGAGAAGAGGAGGATTGGGGCTGTTCTGTGCAAAACCACTGCACAGAGCAGGTAAGTATAAAATTGTTATTTTAAAAAAAGAAGAAAAAAAAAACTTGCCTTTTAATATCACTTTAGCTCTATTGCCAGACATATAGGAATCCACAACCTTCTTTCAGAGGGACTTGGAGAGCTCTTTTGATCTTAGCATGATGACACCACACCTATCAATAACAAAGAGAACACAAGACCCTAGATATCTGAAGAGTTAAATAAGAAAGGTTCCTCTTGTATTCTCTGATTGTGAGAATAAATACACCATAATATTTTATGTATCGGTTGTTCAAGCACATCAACTTTATATGTTGGCACTGCTTAAATAAAGATCTAATATTTGCGGGTTTTAATATGTTAAAAAAAAAAAAAAATTGCCATTAGGTGTACTTAACTTTTTCATATGACTGTACAACCGTGGCCATAAGTTTTGAGAATGAAACCAATATTAAGTTTCACAAAGTCTGCTGCCTTCGTTTTTATGATGGCAATTTGCATATACTCCAGAATGTTAAGAATGTTCAGATGAATTGCAATTAGTTACAAAGTCCCTCTTTGCCATGAAAATGAACCTTAATCCCATAAAAAAACATTTCCACTGCATTTGTAAAGAGGGCGTTGAGGTGCCCAACAAAGTCCAGCAAGCATCAGGCCTGTCTCCTACAGTTGATTCAGCTGTGGGATCGGGGCACCACCAGTGCAGAGCTTGCTCAGGAATGGCAGCAGGCAGGTGTGAGTGCATGTGCACGCAGAGTGAGGCGAAGACTTTGAGTATGTCCTGGTGTCAAGAAGGGCAGCAAAGAAGCCACTTCTCTCCTGGAAAAACATCAGGGACAGACTGATATTCTTCAAAAGGTACAGGGAGATTAAAAGGTGAGCGCTACCATCAGTCCTGTTTCATGCCAATAGTAAAGCCTCCTAAGACCATTTATATGTCGGGTTGCTTCTCAGCCAAGGGAGTGGGCTCACTTACAATTTTGCCTAAGAACACAGCCATGAATAAAGGATGGTACAAAAACCTCCTCCGAGAGCAACTTCACCCAACCATCCAAGAACAGTTTGGTGATGAACAATGCCTTTTCCAGCATAACGGAGCACCTTGCCATAAGGCAAAAGTGATTACTAAGCGGCTTGGGAGACTCCCCAGACCTTAAAGAGGTTGTAACCCCCCCCCCTCCCCAAAAAAACAAAAAAAAACCTGTAAGACAAAGGCATAATGAGCTAATATGCATCACATACTAGCTCATTTTAAAATACCTTAGAACGAAACCTTCTCAGCTACGCCCTCACACCGCTGAGATGGCTGATATCTTCCCTGGTGTTTCTTCTGGGTTTCGCGGGCTCCGACACTGTCATTGGCTGAAGGCGCAATGCCGCCGGTCACAGGGCCCTGAAGAAATGGCACGGGCGGCCGTTCCTTCAGATCGCATGCACCAGTGATGTAATCGGCACAATATACAGTAAATATCTCCTAAACGATGCAAGTTTAGAAGATATTTACAGTGCCTACAGGTGAGCCTTATAGGCTTATTTATAGGTACAAACAGACAAGGGGAGTTTACTTCCTCTTTAATCCCATTGAGAAGTTGTGGTCGGTTCTCAAGAGGTGGGTGAACAAAAAACCCCCCACAAAGTCTGACAAACTCCAAGCATTGATTATGCACGAATGGGCTGCCATCAGTCAGGATGTGGCCCAGAAGTTGATTGATGCCAGGGCGAATTTCAGAGGTCTTGAATAGAAGGGTCAACACTGCAAATATTGATTCTTTGCATAAACTTAATGTAATTGTCAATAAAGGCCTTTGACACTTATGAAATGCTTGTAATTATACTTCAGTATACCATAGTAACATCTGACAAAAAGATCTAAAACCACTGAAGCATAAATTTTTGTGAAAATTATTATTTGTGTCATTCTTAAAACTTTTGGCCGCGGCTGTATATAAACATGCTCATGTCTGCTCTATTAAAGTGAAAATTCACTTAAAAAAAGAAAAGTACCACTTATCCTCCTTTTCCCCCTCCTCTATCACTAGTCATTAGTTGAAGCTTCTTTTTCTTCTTCTTCTTCTTCTTGGATCCCTAGGCTGGAGAGTACCGGTACTTATTTATTAAAAGTCAGCAGCTACAGTTTTTGTAGCTGCTCAATTTAAATTTTTCTAAACACAACTGGAGATCTTCTATAAAGTGGAATTCCAAGCATCACCTAACTAATCTTAAAAATGCTCCTCTCCCCCTCATAACACCTATTCTGACCAACCTGTATAAGAAAGATCTGTATATTTACCTATTTTCAGGCCGCTCTGGTCTCGTCACTGTGTTAGCCAGCACGGTTGCAGGGGAGAGAGCGCTCTGATAATGGCTAGTAAAGCTTGGAGTGGTGACGTCATCCATAGATTTACTATGGCCCATGTATTGTTGGTGCTCCCTCCTCACTCTTGAAGTTATGCTGGCTGCAACGGGAAGGCGGATCATGTGACTGGAGCGGCATGAAAATAAGGAAGTATACAGATCTCTTACACAAGTTAATCAGAATAGATGTTGGGGAGATAAGTTCACCTTTTATACAACCCCCCAAAAATAAATGCACATCGTTTTGCGTAAAAAATAAATAAATAAAAGTGAATTTATTATCTGTCTTACACTGGAGCCTGTAAAGCATTTCAGCAGATCACGTGTGCAATGCCAGAATCCTGCAGACTTGCAGTGCACGGTCTGCCAGTACCTCCGATATGGGCAGGCAGTTACTGAGTTGCAGGAAGAATCGGTGAACTACGAGGACACTCACCAGCGCCCCTGCAGTTCATTGAGAACTATAAGTCTTCGGCTGTGGTGGCTGATGGTAGTTGTAGTTCATTCATGCACTGACCTGTAAGTGAATGATATGGCCCTGTTGGCGGAGCCCCACATGGCCACACTGTTTTTAAATTATGACAATATGTGCGGGGAGAGGATCCCCTGTCACTGTCATGGGGCTGGGGGAGAGGATGCAGGAACTGAAACATGTGACATGTTTCACCCTAAAGACGAGTGGCACAAGTAATGTTCCACAGGTGAACTTAGCCTTTAGGTAGGTAGTACCTGGAATTCCACTTTAAATCTAAACAGGTAACTTCTGGTATGTGTGCTCAATTTCCAGCTGATTGCATTTGCAGGTTCTTAATTGCAGTGCCTGGTCTTTTCACACTTTTGGTCTCATATCTAAAAGAAGAATTCTTTGTTGCTATTAGCTACTGAATTCCATCTGTGTTTATCCTAGGGCAGTTTAGAAAGTCATATTTGAGTGGTTGCAATGAACTGTACTGGTTTCGTCTTTTGGATACTGAAGTACATATGGGTTGTTCTGAGTCATTAAATTCTTGTTAAAAACTCATCTGTCACTATGATCTTACACACAGAACTCACTTTTAGTTTAACATTTAAGACTTCACTAAGCTTTAGTTATATCTATGATGGCCATGTTACTTTTTCAAATATTAGCACTTTCTATAGCATGGGACACACCTTTTACTTTCTGTGTTTTATGCGCTCTGTTTGTAGGTACGATGCATGCTGAATATATGGGGCGTGATGTTGTTCATCCGGTTGTCGTGGATTGTTGGGCAAGCTGGAATTGGTAGGTCCTTTTTCTTTATGGTTTTATTTTTTTGAAGCCTATTTTTGTGTTTTATTATACAAAAGATTCTTCCTTCCTATAGCCTCACTTCCTCAGTGAAAAAACTAAACCTCCAAAAAAAAAAAACTGATTGGCCTAAATGTAGCCTTAGGTTACCTAAGCCAGCCAAATGTATAACCCACTTCTGAAATTCCAGACATCCCTGAGTAATATAAAAGTAATTTTTGCTGTGTTGCCAAAAAGGGGGCTTTGGTGTATTTCTTGCAAATAGAAGAAAAGCTTTGCTTTATGTATGACAGATACTTTGTTCACATGCTAGCTGGATCTGCTTTTCTTCTTTGCAGAAAGAGGATTTGTGATACAAAAGAAATATAACCAGCATTGCCTTTTTAAAAAAAATGCTTTTTCTTTAACTTTTAAATAAAATCCAAACAAGTAATGCTAAGCAACACACACACACATCTTTGGGTTTGCATCCACTAGGACTACGTTTACACCTATGAGTTCCATTGGCTCAGAATTACAGAAGTAAGTGCAGGCATAACTCACAATACTGCATTTAAAATGTATGTAAAGTCAGAAGGTTTTTTTTTATCTTAATACATTCTATGCATTAAGATAAAAAAAAAAACTGTGTGCAGCAGATCTCCTCAGTCTCCCTAATACTTGCCTGAGCCCCATGTCTCTCCAGCGATGTCCACGAGTGCCTCGGACGTCCGGGACGCTCCTCCTGATTGACTGAGACACAGCTGCGGCGCCATTGACTCCTGCTGCTGTCAATCGGTCACTTAGCCAATCAGAAGAGAGAGGGGGCTGGGCAGAACCGGGGCTCCTTGTCTGAATGGACACACGGAGTTGTGGCTCGGGTGCCCCCATAGCAAGCTGCTTGCTGTTGGAGCACTCAACAGGAGGGGGGGGGGGGAGCCGAAGAGGAGGATCTGAGCTGCCCTGTGCTAATCCAGTGCACAGAGCAGGTAAATATAGACATGTTTTTGTAGTTTTTAGAGAAAAAAAAATGAGACTTTACAATCGCTTTAAGTCTACACCAGAATGTTACTTGATCACTTTAAGTCTATACCAGAAGGTTACTTGATCTCTTCTGGTGCCTTTAGATCAAATTTAAATTTGATGAGGAAGTTGTTAAAGATGTGCTCTGCAAATACATTCACAGCAAAGAATAAAGTGGTTCTAAAGTCTGAAGATCTTCTCAATTCACTTCCTGGTCTCACAGGAGACTCAAGCAGCAGTGGTAACCATAGACTTCTGCTGGTGTTAGTCAAATCCTGTGAGGCCGGAGTGGGGAGGTGTGGCCAAGCCGCGTTTTGTGTGTGTGTGTATGTGTGTGTGTGTGTCTATGTGTCTATGGACATACACAGCCTGGCTCGGGAGCATGCTCATACAGGGTCCCCCATAGCACACAGCTTGCTATGGGGCACCCACAGGAAGAAGATGCGGATAGCACTGGCAGGAGAACACTAATAAACAATAGGTAAGGAAACGCTCTGTGCAATATCATTGCACAGAACAGTTAAATGTAAACCTCCTTTTTGTTTTAATTTAAAAAGAATAGCTTTAGTATCGCTTGAAATTTCTGTAGTGAGTGACCCATAGCAAGTGTGCCCAGATGAGTTTTGCAGGACAGGTTGTCTGCCAGTATGCCTAAACCATTATGTTGTATTTAATTCAGATTGCTGTGTGTCTTATTGTAGATAGTTTTTTGATGAGTTTCATTTGGCCTATGAAGTTTATATCCCACATCTGTGAAAATATTTTTGTTGAGGTGCACTGGGTACTATGCATCAGAATGGGAGTCACGTGTTGCCTACTAATGCTCTCTTGGGATCAGTGGAGAATTTAGGGGGATTGAGGATATAACGACGTGTTCTTCTTTGATCAGAATGCAGTCTGAATGTCGCAGACACATCACACCTACGCAACTGGATTTTCTGTGGAATTGTTTATAAAGCTTGTGATGCCTGATATTTATTCAGTTTTGTAACATTGCTGAGGCAGGCATACAAAGTTATCCGTTTTGTCCTCCTAAATTGGCTTGGTTTGGAAATCTTCTATGGCATTGGTAACAAGAAGACGGCAATGTGTAAGAACAACCTCTCCCACAACATTCACTGTCTTATCGCTAATATGTTGAGTTGGGATAAGCCCCCAGAATTTGTATTGCATTAGATCTTTATTATAGACCATTTTCCAGTCCATTTCATGGTGGGAATTTCCAGGCAGTACATGCGTTGCCTTGTTTCTTTAACTTTCTCTTTTTAACTTTATTCTTTCACAGGTTTAAGTATTGTAGTCATTGCAATGGCCACTGTGGTGACAACTATTACCGGATTGTCTACTTCAGCCATCGCTACAAACGGGTTTGTGAGAGGAGGTAAATATAATGCATGAACTTGAAATATCTCAGTTTTCAAAATGGTTGTTTGATCTGTACTGTTTGCTTAATTGCTTCAGCTGATAAGTAGCATCGATGTTCTTGATGTAATTTTTTTTTTTTTTTTTTTCATACAACCAAACAACATTTTCCTGTAATAGGTGGTTTTGATCCACAGGATGTGTTTTATTATGTTTATGTTGTCTGTGTGTGAGTAACTCAGATGGCTGTAGTTATTACATGTCAAGCTTTTCAGGTCTATAAAACGGCTATGCCCCCTGAGTCGAGACTAATAGGTGTTTCCCAGATTTTTCTGAGAATGGAAAGTAGAAAACAAATCTTTTTGGTGTTCAATAGCAATTACAAAAGCATATAGGATGACCACCAGACACTTTTTTTTTTTTTTTTTTTTTTTTGTCTTTTTTGTACCCTTTTATTGTATGGAAAGCCAACCTAAGGGGTTGTTCACATTGATGGGCAGTAAGCACCTATGTAGTATTTGCTCTTGCCCGTTCTCTCTTAGGGGTAAGTGTAGCTAGAGCTATCTGTAGAGTCCTGCAGGCAGTGCATTGTTTATCCATTAATACGGCTCTGCAGTGTAAAATAACAGTTATTTTATGTTTTGGAGGACGCCTCAAAAGTCCCATTCAGTTCAGTGGACATGAAACAACTAGGCTAGTTCTGTGACACACAAAGCCTTCGATGCACAAATTCATATTTCCACTAAATACTTTTTATGGGAGAATATTTTAATAAAAAAATTGAAAGGACCTGGAACCCTAAAACCCTAAAGAGCATACTTGCTTCTTCCCAAAAAAAGAAAGTTGAATACCAGTAAATACCCATTAATTTTAGATGCTAAACAGAATACCCAATAGTGTCACTGAATAAAAACAATATGTAAGGTGACCCTTGTTCTTTAACAAAAAAGCGTGAACTACGTGTATCATCACAGGGTGATACTGTGAATACACAAGTAACAGTGTGCCAACCTCCCGATATTGTTTAGAAGAAATTAGAGTAGAAACATGGACTTTATAGGCACACATGTATATTAGATAGAAAATGTAAAGTTTTTAGTAGGATAAGTCCCCAAGGACTCTCTTAGCACCTCTAATATATATATATATATATATATATATATATATATATATATATATATATATATATATATATATTATTAAAAAATGTATATACATGTAACAAACACAAAGGTTTGTAGCACGTAGAATTATATAAATCCAACCAATTACTCCACTGTAATCGGTGAAAAATACCTAAGGGCCTTTGGGCTTCATGTACTAGAATTATTCTGTAAGGTTCACTGCCTAGTACACATGAGAAAAATCAGACAAAAAATATCGCTTTCGAAGCAATTGTCTGATAATCTGATCATTAGTACACAGCTCTCAAGAGCCCATCATGACAGTTCATGCAAAATTATCTGAAGGGACAAACATGATCATTTTTCTTGTACAGTATCAGAATGGACTATTTTCTTTTAATCCGTACAGTATTTGTGAATTTAAATAGAGTGACCAAGACCACTCATGCTCAGAAATGAAATAATATATTACATTACAATACATACATCAGCGCGGAAAGTTGTATTCTGTCTTACAAGAATTTTCATAGCTCTAGTAACCTTTTCCTTTTTTTTAATATGAGACTAGCATGTGCAATGATCCACCATAACATTATGACCACCCACCTAATATTGAGTATGACCCCCTTTTGCGAAAACATCCCTGACCCATTGAGGCATGGACACCAAAGTAACATTCATATGAATGGCAGGACCCAAGGTTTCCCAGCAGAACATTGTCCAAAGCATCATACTGCCTCTGTCGACTTTCCTTCTTATACCGCATCCCGGTGCCATCTCTTCCCCAGGTAAGTGATGCACACGCACCCGGCCATTTACATGATGTAACAGAAAACGTGATTCATCTGACCAGGCCACCTTCATTCATTGCTCCGTAGTCCATTTATGATGTTCATGTGACCATTGGAGAAGCTTTTGGCTGTGGACATGGGTCACCATGGGCTTCACAGCCCCCATACACAACAAACTGCGATGCCCAATTTCTTTTTTCTGCTTTCACCACATCAACTTCATGGAGAACATGTTCACTTTGCTGCCTAATATATCCCACCGATTTTCAGATACCATTGTAATGAGATACTCCCTTTACCTGTCATTGGTCATAATGTTATGGCTGATCTGTGTAAAAAAATTAAAAAAAGGACGATCATTCGTCCAATATATTAATTGTGTGTACCAGGCTTTAAAGAACACTCTAATAATTTAAAGCCAAATTTATGTAAAATGATACCTCTAGCTACTAGGATAAAAACTGCATGCATAATATAATAAAGAACAAAATGGCTACAACAATACATCCATTTTTAGGAAACCTCACTTAACCTATTATTGCGTTAAAGATAAACTGAACTCTGGAAGTTGTGCAGGAAAAAATAGCAGAGGACAAATCACTAGTCATCAGCATTTCCTATGGTCTCCCTGAGCGGATCCTTCCCAATTACTGGCTTACAATGCCTTGTTCTGCGTAGTCTCTCTGTGTGCAAGCAGCTATCTTGGTAGAGGTAGGGAATTTGCTTTCTCAAGTCCAGTACCTTGAGCACCAAATCTCACTTCAGAGGCATATAGAAGAACCTAGGCACAGTTGCATACCAGAATGCTCTGCTATTTCAATGCATGAATTCAATTAAAAGTACATTTTCAGAGTATTGCTTAGGCACACTTACATTTCTCAGTTTCCTTTTAACATTGCAAATCTTCAGTTTTTAAGTTCAATACCCCTTTGCGCGATGTTTCAATAAAATGAAGTTTTTTTGCCATTTTGATCTTGATGTTACTGTGCAGGATTGTTTGTTATCCTATTAGCTATGGGTTTCGCTTTAAGTTGTAGTTTAGGTAGTGAACCTTAAAAGAAAAACACATTCTAGTATTGAAGTCATTGACCAGTTGATATTTCTAGTCCCTGTTCAGCACTTTTCCACCCTTGTGTACTTTTCAGTGCTCTCTGATGTTTTGGAGCTTGTCCTGCTGGAGCCAGGCAAGGCTCATACATTATATATTCACATCTTAAGAATAGCTTTCCTCAGCAGCATTTAAAACTTCCGGCATATTGAAAATCACTTAGCCGAAAGCAAGCAGTATGCATTGCATCCCTCCTCGTTCTGGTTGAAACCTATTAATCTAAAAGAAATACATTTTATGTTTGTTTGTCTTTCCCCTGTCAATCTTTTTTTTTTTTCTTAAAGTAATACATTTTAATGTTTTTTTTTTTTTTTTAATGTCTCGATAGGACCACATATATAAACAGGAGACATTCTATAGATAGTGGGGTTTATTAAAGTATTAAAAAAATAAATAAATGCACATTTTTTTGCAGGTAAAGAAATATGCATTTATTATGTTTTGTTGCAGTAGCCTGGAAAGCATTGCACCAGGGATCAGCAGATCACTGATGACATGCAAGTCTCCTGCAGACCTGTCACTGTATCGGCTTACACGTACATTCCATACAGGTAAACCCATACTCCCTGACGGGAACATTCAATGGACTACCATGGTGCTCCACTGCGCTGTGGTAGTTCATTGAGAACTATAAACCAACAGCCACTAAGGATGTCAAGGCTTGTAGTTCACAGAGCTGTTTGTCTGAATGACGTGGCTGTGTGGGCGGAGCCCTGTACGGCTGCACTGTTTTGAAGCAGTGACAGCCAGTACAAGGAACTTCTCCCCCATACTGCTGCCACAGGGATGGGGGCAGCAGGCGGCGGCTGCAGCACTGGGAACATGTTGCATGTTCCACCCGATTTTAGGGTGGAACATGCAACATGTTCCCAAAGGTGAGCTTATCCTTTAAATCAGTAGACCTAGACAGTGGTGCAGTGTAGACGAGGTACAGCTTGGGGAAGGTCTTCTATAGGTTTTCTGTTGATTCACCTGAATCATGAGACATTGTGGCATCTCAGACATGCCTCTTACCAGATCAAATTTGGAGGCTTAGCTACTCAAAGCTTTCAGAATTTAGCCCAAATCTGAACAAATCCACCAGGAAATATTCTGCAGCCCAAAATACTCTAAATTTCGAAGTTGCATGTTCTGTATAAAATGGGTTATTCTGGACCTAGTAAATACCACACAGAGGACTTGTCTATGCATAGTGCGATGACCTCCGTTTTCCTCACTGGATCAATGCAAGTCACTGCTAGGGCACAAAGAAACAAACAATTGTTTTCTATGTGGCCCATTCACACTGCAAAGCAGACAGGAGGTGTGGCCAAGAGCTAAACTGGGGTAAAATGCAGACATGCAGCATTTTACTGCAGCGCACTTGAAGGCACTGTATGTCACTGCAGCGCATTGCACCATACTGCTGTACTGAGACATGAGTGGGTTTTTACTTTGTGATGGTTCAAATAACAATTAAAACATGAAAGAATAGTAAACAGTTTGGTGCACTAAAACAAACACTGCACTGCAGTCTCACTGTCCCTGAACCGACAGCAACCAACATGCTAAGGCTAGGTCAACACTAGTCTGCACAGTAAAATGCAGCATTTTATCATGCAGGACAGATTCCATTTAACAGGACAGGTTCCATTCAGAATAGGCCTCGTCATGGTCGACCAAAGAAGTTGAGCGCACGTGCTCAGCGTGATATCCAGAGGTTGTCTTTGAGAAATAAACATATGAGTGCTGCCAGCATTGCTGCAGAGGTTGAAGGGGTGGGCGGTCAGCCTGTCAGTGCTCAGACCATACGCCGCACACTGCTTCAAATTGGTCTGCGTGGCTGCCATCCCAGAAGGAAACCTCTGCTAAAGATGATGCACAAGAAAGCCCACAAACAGTTTGCTGAAGACAAGCAGACTAAGGACATGGTGGTGGAATGCACTTAAAATGACTAGTTGCGCACATTTTGCCGTGGGTAAAAACGAGTGGCAAATGCTGCAAAACGCACAGTAAAAAACACGCAACCCACAAAACGCCGGGGAGCGGGGCGGAGTCCTACATTCGACATCTATGGACGCCGAATGCTGGACTCGGGAGCGTGTCCGCAAGGTAACCCCCTGGGAGAGCACTTCTCCTAGGGGGTTATCTGATAAGAGGAGGAGCCACGAGAGCCACTGGGGGGGGGGACCCCAGAAGTTGAGGATCGGGGCCACTCTGTGCAAAACAAACTACACAGTGGAGGTATGTATGATATGTTTGTTATTTAAAAAAAAAAAAAAAAAAAATCGAAGCTTTAAGCCTAATACTGTTTGTATTCCTAACTTGGCACTAATTAGGATCAACTGTGCATTTCATGGGAGAATTTATATTAGATTCCGTATTACAGCATATGATTTATTAAATCATTGCAGGAGCCAGTTATTAAATGCATAGTGAAAGGGAAAAACTGCAGTAAAACTGCTTTCTAACTATTCATTTGAAATTCGCAGTGTTGTTCGCAAGTTTTGTGCTCATAAAAGAGAAGTAGATTATACTGCAAATAGCGTGTGAAAGTGCTTTCGTTTTCTGTATGGTTGCAGCTGACTACAAACCAGGGACAGTGTTGTGCTTTTGTGTGTTTCCATCATTGCCTGTCCTTTCACCTTCCGGTTTTGTTAGGACCAGTAGTGTTGCTGATAATTGTATTCCATACAAAGGCCACCCAGGGCTGGGTTATCATGTATTATCAGAAGCATGCTGAACATTCTGCTTCTTTCACTGGCAGCCGGTGTTTTTCACATTGTTTACAAACATATTATAGTGACCTTGTGTGTAAAATCTGCTACCAACCAGCAAGTACAAGTTCAACTTTTATAGTGACCCTGTGACATTTGGAGCTACAGCATAAAAAATTAGGAAGTGCTGTAGAACTTTTACTTTGTCCATTGTTGATTGCTCAACAATAGCATCACTGATGTTATATTAGCAGTTTTAGTTCTAATTAAATTTCCACTCCCAGTGGTATAGGTTGTCAGAAGCACTTAAACCAGGTATGCACTACAGTTTGTTAGCTTTTTTTCGTGCAAAAAAAAAAAAAAGACGGCTCTGTACTAAGTATGCAAGGTTAGTCCACCGATCTCCCCTGACAGAACACTCAGATCAGCTCTCTCTGCCATTGGCTGAGAGCACTGATCGGGAGTTGGCCGGCGGCTGCTGGTTTTCCAGCATGCACGTCCGACAGAAGCTGGCCGAACGAACAGACCGGCCTACACACTGGCAGAATGACGGTATTTTTTGTACCGGCAAATGTCTCCCAACATTCTGCCCGTGTGTGTATGGGGTTTTACTTTTCTCTGTACCTCTACATAACAGGTAATTGTCAGATTGGTGATACCAACATCAAACTGATATGATTGCTGCATAAAATGAGATCTGACCTCTACAGACAGTGTAGAATTGTTGTTTCATCTAATTAGTGGGCTGCTGTTTGCCAGCCTTTGTTACACTTTAATAAAACTGAAAGTTTTACCCCAAACTTTATGGTTTCCCTGGATTGTTTAAGCTAGTCTCTAAGCAAGCAGCTAAATACATTACAATGCAAGTATGGAAACTGTTATCCTGGTGCATCAACTTATATAGCCAGGTCTTTAGCCAGTGGAACAGAAGCATAGCTTGGTTAAGATGGTGTTCTGCCTTCTGACAGGACAATGAAGGATTAGCACATGAATAAGGTTATCTCGCTTCTCACTCTGCTCTTTCCTTCTGTCAGTACAACAGTTTGCAGTAAAGCCTGATTCCTAGGACTTGCCCCCCATTACCCTGGTCTTAGGCCACTCTGTGCAGGTGATTACAGATGGCTAATAGGAAGACAAATTTACTTATACTAACTCACATTCATGTACACACATACTTACACCAATGCATTTAAAACCGCTTAAAGTGTCACTAAACCCACATCATAAAAAAACAGTAAATGGTGTATTACATGCTGTTCATACTAACTCAGTCACTATGAGATTTTTTTTTTTTAAATTTATTCTGCCAAAATACCTAATTGATCCTGCCGCTCTCTATCTCTACCTTCTGTCCATGTACCCAATTCAGCTAGGGATTTTGCAGCTATAGTAGCAACTCTGCACATGCTCAGTTTTCAGTGAGTTTCTATTTTGCACATTTCCTCCCTATGACATCTGAGCAGTCCATGTGACCAGAGAGTCACATAGCGTATACATAGTGGTAAATGACAGCTCCCTCCCTCCCTTCTCCATGCCCACTAACCAGCTAAACACAATGGGGGAGGGGGGCGGGTTATTACATGTAGATTAATAGAGGCTTCATCTCCCTTTTATTCTAAGACACATTCTGGAGGAGTGTGACACAGCCTGTGTCTGGCATAAATCCGCCCACACCATGTTATTTTCACTAAATAATAAGGATTTGATTTCAAATATATATTTGTATGCCAATTTAAAACAGTTTATTGATATATATATAATTTTTACTCTGTATTCCAAAGGTTGTTTTTTTATTTTGAACATGTGACCAGTAGCAGAGGACTAGAGGCTCCTCCTGCTTATGTTTCCCTGCAGACAGGCTGGGAAAGAGCTGGGTCATGTGACAGCTGTATATCGATTAGAAAAAAGGTACTAAGTTTTTTTTTGTTTTTTTTTTTTTTTTTTTTTTTTTTATTAAAATAATTACAGTGCCATCACCCACATACAGAAAAGGGGGCACAATGTAGATTAGATGGTGTGTGTTTAGTATCACTTTAAGCATTTTTTAAGCAAGAATCAGTGTTGTTTTTTTGCTTAGAGTTCAGCTTTAAGGGCATGTGACTGAATGTATTACCAGATACAAAGTCACATAAAACAGATCACACAGTTATGACATGAACATACTCTGCAATCCTTTTCCTAAAAATAAACATAGATTTTCCTTCCTTTAACAAACCAGGCACAGTTCAGCTAACCACAGTGTACTTAATAGAATCGGATGGAGGTATGGGAATTTCTTTCCTGAAATAAATGATACCTTTCACTTTTGAGATGGGAATACACAGGTTAGAGATGTGTGTGAGTGTGGTCAGTGTAAAAGTGGTTGAATCCCCCTATCCCATTGATTAGGAAAAATAATGCCTCTAATGCATTCAGGTTTTATTGTCTGTTTAGTACCACATAGTGTTTACAAGACTCTGCTGGTGTGTACAATACCATTATTGCCTAAAGCGTCGTTCCCTGCACGCAGTTGGAAAGGGTCATAGAGTGTGGCAGGGCCTGTAAACACTGTACAGACCTAGGAAAGCAAGGCAGTGCAAATGTCTTGGAGGTATTATATTTGTATTGCTAGCTGTAATGGGCAAGCCCTGATTGTTGGAAGACACGGTAGCTCATAACTGTATTTACGCTGAAAAACCTTCAGTTTCCTAAAAAATGGAGATCTTGAGGGTTGGTGGTGGGTTGCTTTGGGAAGTTAAATGCATTTAATGACCCCCCTTCTTGATCTAGAGGGCTCAAATGCTCGTCGTCATGCTCCACTGCTGCTACAGTGCATCGCAGAGTGTTACTGAAATTCCATTAGATTCATTTAAAGCCAACGCTTTGAGTAGGACAGTGGTAAGGCTCATTGCTGTTCCTGGCAGTAGAGCACAGCAAGACCTTTGGTCCAGGGAGCTAAGGTGATTCATGTGAGTATTAGTAAACTGTTCAATCACCTCAACTCCCTTTGATTTACTCAATTTTTTTTTTTTTTTGTTTTGTTTAGGTATGCTACAATTATTTCCTTAGTATCTAAGTAATGACATCTTTTTATATACACAAACGCACATGTGACTTATAGCTACTGTCATAGGGGATAATTTAAATTAAAAGTTATTTTTATGCTATTTTGTGTAATATTTATTTACAATAATTACTTGAATTAATCAGGCAATTTCATATCAAATCTCAAATTATTGGATCCCTTTTATATCAGTGTAAGTGCATTGCATATAAGTATGTTGGAACAGTTGTCAATCTATTTTTCATTGTTTGTAGGAGGTGCATACTACTTAATTTCTCGAAGTTTGGGACCAGAATTTGGAGGTGCAATAGGACTGATCTTTGCATTTGCAAATGCTGTTGCAGTCGCTATGTATGTGGTGGGATTCTCTGAAACTGTTGTGGAATTGCTGCAGGTAGGTAATTAAAGGATTTTAAACAAAGAATACTTAATAATGCATTATCCTACTGAGGTACAAACTTTTCTTATAACTAAAAAGTCTGACAATATAAACAATATATGCACCACAAGATCAAAACCTTGTGTTTGTATACTTATACAATATACTTAAAAATGTGTGTCTGTGCTTATGAGCTAGCCAACACCAGTTTCTGATTCCAAATTCACAATTAAACAAATTCATATGTCCAGCGCAACAAATATACTTCTCAGTTAAACAGTGCAGAAACATTGGCAACCTTAATCCAGGCAGTATGTATGTATAAGTGTTTGTTGTCGTACAAAAATTCAAAACCATTTAAAACGCCCCAATCACTCCATAAACACCTCTTATGCCCCGTACACACGGTCGGATTTTCCGATGGAAAATGTCCGATCGGAGTGTGTTGTGTCGGAAATTCCGACCGTGTGTGGGCTCCATCAGACATTTTCCATCGGATTTTCCGACACACAAAGTTGGAGAGCAGGAGATAAAATTTTCCGACAACAAAATCCGTTGTCGGAATTTCCGATCGTGTGTACACAAATCCGACGGACAAAGTGCCACGCATGCTCAGAATAAATAAAGAGATGAAAGCTATTGGCTACTGCCCGGTTTATAGTCCCGACGTACGTGTTTTACGTCACCACGTTTAGAACGATCGGATTTTCCGACAACTTTGTGTAACCGTGTGTATGCAAGACAAGTTTGAGCCAACATCCGTCGGAAAAAATCCTAGGATTTTGTTGTCGGAATGTCCGAACAAAGTCCGACCGTGTGTACGGGGCATTAGGCCTAATGTACACGGGACGCTAAGGCAACCTCTTCTGAACGATTTTTTTGACAGCTTGAGACCGGCATTATAATACGCCTGTTTAGCCGCGTTTAGTCGCGTTTTGCCATGTTCGCGTCTAGGAGCATTTAAGAACACCATAAGACCCTCCCAAAGCACAACAAACAGTATTTCGGTTCAATACAGGGCATTTTCACCCCCTTCCTTCCCAGGCCAATTTTTAGTTTTCAGCGCTGTCGCACTTTAAACGACAATTGCGCGGTCGTGCGATGTTGTACCCAAAAAAAATTGACGTCCTTTTTTTCCCCACAAATAGAGCTTTCTTTTGATGGTATTTGATCACCTCTGCAGTTTTTATTTTTTGCGCTATAAACAAAAGAAGAGCGACAATTTTGAAAAAAACACAATATTTTTTACTTTTTGCTATAATAAATATCCCAATTTTTAAAAAAAAATAAATTTTTTTCCTCAGTTTCGGCCAATATGTATTCTTCTACATATTTTTGGTAAAAAAAAATCGCAATAAGCGTATATTGATTGGTTTGCGCAAAAGTTATAGCGTCTACAAAATACGGGATAGATTTATGGCATTTTTAAAAAATATATATTTATTTTTTTTAGTGGCGATCGCGATTTTTTTTTTCGTGACTGCGACATTATGGCGGACACATCGGACACTTTTGACACATTTTTGGGACCATTCACATTTATACAGCGATCAATGCTATAAAATTGCATTGATTACTGTGTAAATGTGACAGGCAGTGAAGGGGTTAACCACTAGGGGGACACAAGGGGTTAAATATGTTTCCTAAGGGAGTGTTTCTAACTGTAGGGGGCGGGGACGTACAAGGGGAGGAGACCGATCAGTGTTCCGCTGTACTAGGAACACAGATCGCTCTCCTCACAACTGACAGGACGTGGATCTGTGTGTTTACACACACAGATCCACGGTCCGGCCCGGTTAACGGGCAATCGCGGGTGCCCGGCGGACATCGCGGCCGCTGAGCACACGCACCGGGTCCCGAGCAATGCAGCGGGCGCGCGCGCCCCCTAGACGGCCGGGAATCCCAGGCCGTCATATGACGTCCACCCAGGATGGGAGATCCCATCTGTGGACGTCCTATGTCTATGGCTGGGTAGGGAAGTGGTTAACTATTCAGCCATTCTGTGAATGAGTAGCAGCAGCTCAGAGATCAACAGTGTAGCTACCTAAATTCTGGTGCTTTTACTATGGATCCCATAATGAGCATATGTGAGGAAATTAAAAAAGCCAGAAATTTCATGCAACTGTTTGATCAAGTCGGGGGGTCAAGCTTAATGGTGGGGTCATCTGGTTCAAATCTAACAACATATAGGTCAAATTCCGATTCTACTTTGGCTAACAGCAATGCTAGTTGTGTATTGGATTGGATCCTGGGGTCATTAAGGGTATATAAATGGTCCATGAAGCATTGCAAGCAATTACAAGTTTTTAAAATATATTTTTTTAGTGATTTTTCATAATTTGCTATCATTTTTAAGTTTTGTAATGTAAAAAAAATAGGGCATCTTTAAAAATGCTTCTAAACTAAAACACAGCAAAACGCCGGTACCGCGTTTAGACGCGTTTGGCGTCTGAAACGTCGTAAACTTAGGCATCTGAACTCGTTTTTTTGCCTTCAAAGAAAAGTCTCCAAATGCAACTGCCTAAAAACGACACTAAACGAACCTGTTTACATGTACACAGAAGATAACATTGGATGAGTTCAGGGGCAGCTGAAAAAACAGCCAACTGCCTCTGAATGTCTGTTTTCCAGGCCTTAGTGTTCCTTGTAATAAACAAGTCTAAAAAATCCTCGATGTAATTTCACCTCTTCCTTTCACTACAACTCAAGTGCAAATAGATATGTGTTCAGCCTTGTTGATTCACCCCTGAATTAAAGGAGGTTTAATGCAGTAGTGGATATTTATGTATATGATATTTAGTGATGTTTATAGTATCACTAGTGGATATTAAGGGATTTAAGTGCTGCACTTATTTATTTTCTTTATAATAAAAAGTAACTTTTCTCTTATAAAATTTAAGCTGAATGCTTAAAAGTTGTAATCCAAGACCCTGCACATAATTATAGTATAGAGTTGGTCAACTTCATGTTCTGCCTTAACATAAATCTAATGCATAGAGTGTCTTAAATAGGTACTGAATGCTAGGCATTTTTTACATTAATGCATCCTCTGCATTAAGGTGAGAATTGCCCTAGTATATTTTCTTGCCTCCCTGTCCCCAAACACTTACCTGTAGTACATCTTCACTGCCACTGGATCCTCTGATATGCGCCATGTCCCCCATCTTCTGGGTTTTAGAGGTGGATACTAAGGGCAGTGTTCTCCTACTTCCATCAGTCAAATTGCTTGGAGGAGGGAGCAGAGATCTGGTTTGTCGGGCACTTTGTGTCTATTGATACATACAGCACTGGCCAGCAGCACGCATGCATGGATGTCACCTATGCAGCCGGTTAGTTAAGATGACACCCAAAAACAGGGAGAGTTGCCTGCAGCTTGGGGACCAGCCACAGAAGAACAAAGAGGGCAATTTAATCATCCTATAAAGTAAATGTGGCCCTCCTCTTTAAAAAATATTCCTTTAAGCTTGCCATATGCTATATACATTTCGGCTGATTTCTGATGAACTAACTAAAATTCACTTAGTTGGTGGCCCTGTTGGCCCCCTTCTGCCCAACATGCTTCATTTGAAATATCCAGGCAAAAAAGTGTTGGCAGAACAGCCATATTTGGGTATTCTAAGGTTTCAGAGTTCACACTGGCTTAAGAACAGGTGTTTGAGAGGCGTTAAAAAAGCCCCTCAAACGCCTATGCACAAGATTCAATAGACAGCACATTGTGCTGTTCACATTACAAAAACTTGAAGCGTTAGCGTCGCTTCACTTCAAAATGGAAGCTTCATGTCGTTTCAGGAGACGTTGAAGCTTTTCAACGCCTCCTTTTCAAGTCTATGGTAATGCGCCGCAAACGCTTGGTGGGCTTTTTCCACGCGGTTTTGGGCCGGTGGCAGAGCTTTAAAATCTATCACTTTCCATTGTGGAGCAGTTTTAACGCTCATCAGACTCTCATCAAATGCTACGGAACCGCACATAGAGCGTTTAGAGAGCATTGTAACGCTCATGGAACGCCCCATTCTAAAGCTCATTGATGCTTGTCTGACGCCCATACTAACGCTTTACAAACGCTATAGAAGCGTTTGAGCGTCAGTAATTTAGCAAGTGTGAACAAGCCCACCAACAGCTGTCAGAATATTATAGCCCAGCCAGGAGATTCATCTATCCATGCTGTATAGACTGCAGGCTAACTAAAGAAAATCTAATAGTGTATTACCAGCAATAGTTCCATAATGGTGTGTCAGCACTTCTATGACATTGATTTTGAATGTTTTTAGCTATGGTACTTTTTTTTTTTTTTTTTACCTGGTGCTTAAAATCTGAGGCTTGGTTCTCCTCCATCTTCAGCTTTTTTTTTTTGGAGTTGCTTGGCTGTCTGTCTGGGACAGAGCCATGTCATTCTAAAGAGGGGATGATGGGCTCTACTACAGAGGCTCACTCTTGCTTCAAGCTGAATTCCAGGCTACATGTGTAGTCTCACCTAAATCTGCATCATTTTGCTGTTAATACCAGCTACTCTCTCCTTGTACTACCCATTGCAGTCTTGTAACGGCAGTACTGACATAATTATGATGGCAATGCCTATAGTGGGTGAACCCACCATCTGGATCTCCTGATGTGTATTTTTTTTTTCCCCTTGACTGTCATTCTGAACCAACGGCTTTTAATATTAGCAGATATTTGCAACCACATTTTCATCCTAGCCTTATAATGTTTTTTTTTTTTTTTCAACAAGTCTTTATTGATTTTCAGAAGTAAATTGACAGGTACATAAAGAGGTAAATGAGTACACAAAAAGATGTGAGAGTGCGGGCGCAGCCGCGGTGGTCGCTTGGTACAATATTACAGTCAAATTTGCATTCTTAAGGTTAGGTGCAAGAGATAGAGATGATAGATATCATACATTGTGTGAAACATTCAGTTCATCTTGCAAGGTTAAAACGCTTTAATCAATAATGAAGGGCAAAGATACGTGAAAGTCGTTGTATACGTTTGTGTGTGTGTGGCTCAGTGTTAGCTTCGTGGTTACAGAGTATAATGTATCTCATTCGTTGTGGTGTTTGTGGGTATGTATAGTAAATATCAGTAAGGGGAGGGAAAAGTACTGATAAAAATAAGAACCTGAGGGAAACAGCTGAGGAATAGTGGGGAAGAAATGAGTATGTGGGAAGGAGAGGGTGGTGAGCCTGTGGGTTGACACTGGGTTAGACCAAGTTCATCAGCTTCAGGGTGTCGAGAAATGGGTGTGGCTATAGGGTGTGCTACTATCGGGGACGTTCAGTCAAGTCATTTCCATTTTGTATTCATTCGTTGTGGTGAAATGTATCCAGCATGACCATGTTTTAGTGAACTTAGACTGTGTGTCTTTGGATTGGTGGATGAGGTCTTCCATGACCTTTGTTTGTTGGGTGCGGTGAAACCAGTCTTTTATGGTAGGTGGTTCTGTGGATCGCCATTTGCGGGGGATACACATTTTTGCCGCGTTCACCAAATGCATAGCTAGAGATTGCTTGTATGCCGGTATTCGTGTTTTGGAATGATGTAGGAGGAACATTTGGGGTTCAAAGTCTAGGGAGTAGGTGGTTATTCGTGTGATCAGTTCGTGGACTTTCACCCAGAAAGGTTGGATTTTGGTGCAAGACCACCAGATGTGTAACAGAGAGCCTGTGTCTGTTTTACACCTCCAGCAGGTTGAGGGTATCGTTCGGTCGATTTGGTGTAGAAGGTATGGTGTGCGATACCATCGTGAGAGTATTTTGTATGCATTTTCTTGGACTTGCACATTCATTGAACCTTTGTGAGTCAAGGTGTATATGTTGGCCCACTCTTGGTCATTTAATTGAATGGAGAGATCTTGCTCCCATTGGCGGTTGGTCCAGTGTTTTGTAGGGGTATGTTCGACATGTAGGAGGTTATAGGTTTGGGAGATCAGGTGGGTGAGTGTGCCCTCAGTTAGACAGAGATTTTCGAATGGGGTTGTGGGTCGGGACCATTCCGGTGCAGGGGAGGGTTTCTGGAGGAAGTTCCGAAGCTGCACATACGTCCAGAATGGAAACTTGTCTATGTGTAGTCTTGAAGCCAATTCAGTTTGGGATGGGAAGCTGCCATTTTCAAAAAATTGATTTGCTCTGATAGTTTGGTGGGGCAAAATATTTGCTAAAAAGGAAGTATGCATGCCCGGTGGGAATTCAGGGTTGAGACGTATCGGTGTCATCGGGCCTTTGATTGAGGAGATATTGTGTTTAGTACATGTAGTGCGGAACGCTAGTAATGTAGGGTTGATCAGCGGATGTTGGGAGTATGTGTGTGGTAATAATGTGGGAGTGATCCATGGTGTGTGATGGATGGGTATATGGGAGAATGATTGTTCTATTTGAATCCAGGCTTTCTGTTTGGTGTGTGCATTCCAGTCGATGATTCTTGCCAAGTGACAAGCTAGTTGATATTTGTGTATGTCAGGAAGCCCTATTCCTCCTAGGAGTTTGGGGATCGTCAATCTTTTGAAGCTAAGCCGTGGGCGTGTTTTTCCCCAAATAAAGGTTGTGCAGGTTTTTTGGTATATGGAGAAGAATGAGGGCGGTAGTTTAATTGGGATCGTTTGCAGGATATATAAAATTCTGGGTAGGATATTCATTTTGATAATTGCGGCCCTACCGAACCATGAGAAGTGTCCCGATGACCATTTAGTTAGGTCTAGTTGTACTTTTCGTAGAAGAGGGGAGTGATTGTAAGTGTATAGGTTCGATAGGGAAGACGGTATTTGAATGCCTAAGTATGGGATTGAGTGTTTATTCCAAGTGAATGGGAAATTACGTTTACATTGTTGACATAAGTCAGGGGGCAGGGAGATATTGAGAGCGGTTGATTTTGTGAAATTGATTTGGAGATTGGAAAGGGTGTGGAAGGTTTCGAAATCTTGAAGCAGATTTGGGATTGTCGTAAGTGGATCCGTAAGAAATAGGAGGATGTCGTCGGCAAACGCGGCTAATTTATAGGTGTGATGTTTGATTTGGATCCCCTTAATGTCGGGGTTAGCATTAAGACATCTGAGGAAAGGTTCTAGGGTAAGGATGAAGATTAAAGGGGATAGTGGGCATCCCTGTCTTGTTCCATTCGACACAGAGAAGGCATCCGACAGGTGGCCGTTGACTTGGACTTTAGCTGTGGGGTTAGAGTAAAGTGCTGAAATGAAGTTTAGCATCGTTTGGGGAAGGCCTGTGGCTTTGAGGGTCTCCCTCATATAGTCCCAGGCCACTCTGTCGAATGCCTTCTCCGCGTCGAGCGAGAGCATGAAGCCTTTGTTTTTGGTAGATGTGAGCCAATGGTGTATGTTAATAGCTTTGAGAGTGTTGTCTCTCGCTTCCCTGCCAGGGACAAAGCCCACTTGGTCAAGATCAATAAGCTGGGGGATCAGTGGCAGGAGTCTGTTGGCTAGGGTTTTAGCATACCATTTAAGGTCTACGTTAAGCAGAGATATTGGTCTGTAGTTGGTGACTATGGAATGATCTTTGTCTGGTTTGGGGATGATTGCTATATGAGCTGTGAGGAGGTCTCGTGGGGGGCGGACTTGTTGGGCAAAGGAATTGAAGGCCTTCAGAAAATGAGGCGTAAGCAAATCTGCGTATGTTTTGTAGTAGCTGGCAGTAAGGCCGTCAGGTCCCGGGCTTTTACCTGCTTTCATTTGTTTTAGGGCGTTAGTGACTTCGGTTAGTGTGAGAGGGGTGTCCAAGTCTTGGGCTAGGGAGTCCGATATGGGGTTTGGGCTGTATTGTTTTAGAAAGTTGGATATCATTTGGAGGCGTGTAGTATTATCACTTGCTGGTGAGGGGGAAGCCAGGTTGTATAGTTTACTGTAGTATTGTACAAATTGACGAGCAATTTCTGGGGATTTGGTAATTTTGTGTCCTGAGGGATCAGTGATATAATGTATGGTCCTGTTGGATCGGGATACTTGTAGGGATCTTGCTAACATTTTACTAGCTTTGTTACCAAATTCATAGAAATTTTTCTTTGAAAGTATATATTTACGTTGTATCTGGGTATCCAGTAGATCTAGTAAATTTTTCCTAGCCTGTATTAGGTCATTGAGGGTTGTAAGTGCTTGTGAGTGTTTGTGTTGTCCTTCTAGCTTGCGGATTCTGTCTAATAGTTCAGAGTGTTGTTTCCGTCTTTCCCTGTTGCGTTTTGCTGCTGCTGCAAGGAAGGTGCCCCTGATTACACTTTTGTGTGCTTCCCAGTTGGTAAGAGAAGAGGTGTCTTCTGGGTTATTTTCTCGGAAGAAGTTGTGTATTGTGGATTGTATTTCAGTTGTGATAGTGGGGTCAGCTAGTAATGAAGCGTCTAGTCTCCATTTTCTGGAGCGGGGAGTGGAGTCAGGGATTTGTAAAGTCATGGAGATTGGGTTGTGGTCAGAAATAGTCATGGGTTCGATGGAAGCGTGGAGGAGTAGGGGTAAATCGTTTTGAGTTAAGAAAAGGTAGTCTATCCTAGAATAGCGATTGTGTGGTGCGGAATAAAAGGTGTAGTCCTTGGTGTCTGGGTGCAGTGTGCGCCAGGTATCGTGGAGTAAGAGTTGTTGGAGTCGGGATTTGATTTCTTTGAGAGCTTTGTAAGGCAGATTCGATGAGTGTGTGGACGTATCTTGGATGGGATTCAAGGGGACATTAAAATCGCCTCCCATTACAAGAGTACCTTCCTGGAAGTTTGTGAGGGCTGTGGTGGTGGATCTAAAAAATGGAACTTGGTGTTTGTTTGGGGCATAAATGTTTGCCACCGTTATAGTTTTGTTGAGGATTGAGCCTTTTATGAACAGGTATCTACCTTCCGGGTCTGCGTGAGAGTCAGTGACTTGCAGTGGGCAGTTTTTTGCGAGAAGGATCGATACCCCTTTAGTTTTGTTGTGTGGGTTTGTTGCATGTATAGCAGTCGGGTAGTGGGCATTGGATAGTTTAGGGGTGCTGTCAGAGCGGAAGTGCGTTTCCTGTAGAAGTACTATGCTGGCTCGGAGTTTGTGCATGGTATGGAGAAGTTTGGAGCGTTTTTCTGGGGTGTTGAGCCCCTTCGCATTGAGGGAGACAATTTTAAGGCTGGGCATGTTAGCTTCGGTTATGTTCGACATTGATTCGAGGTGGTTGAGGGGTGTCTCGTTAAGTAGTGTAAATCTGGGTAGGGGGTGTACTGGGGGGGAAAAGGACCCTGGAGGGGAGGGTTGAGGAGAGGGTGGTGGGGTGGTGGGGGGGTATCACGGGGAGGGGGTGGACTAAACTGGCAATATGTGGCTATTAGATCACTGAAGCAGGTGATCTACGCCACTAGAATTATATTTGCCAGTAAAATTCAGTGGATTAAGATAATTCTTGGGTGCGAGATGTGAATGGAATGCAAATACCACTGTGTGGGGGTTGACTTGTCTGGCGAAAGATTTGGGAACAGAGAAGTAAGAGCTAGGAAGGGATCCGAAAGGTCCATCCCACCTACAGCCTTAGTATGCGAGGTGTGCGTGGGGGATCAACAGTGTGAATTGAGGGGCAAAATGTGTAGAGCTGTTATGAAATAGTGGTGAGGTGTGTGTGGGGAGTTAGAGAGATAATTGTGTTGGGGCGAATATATGCTAGTATGAATAGTCCCCCAAAGAATAGCATTGAGATTCAGTTTATGGGGGTCGGGGTTAGGAGTGGCAACGAGATGTTTGTTGGGAGCGATGTATCGCATCCTAGTATTAGGTGATTCTTGTCGCCATTTGCAGACATTGTACCAGTGATGGGGAGTACTTCGTTTAGTTTACCTGAAAATTATGTATTAGAAGTATGTTGTCTAAGAGGTAATTTTGCTTGCAGAGTATCATTAACAGAAACAAAGAAATATGTTAAATATAACCATATAAACATTTCATAACTTAGTAATGTTCAACCTTTAGGTCAGTAATGAGTGTGCTGGCTGCAGTACCGGTGTCGGAGCGGGGGGTGTGTAGTTTATGATTACCCCTTGTAGGTTACGGGTCTGATTTATGTTGTAGACGAGTGTCTTCGAGGCGTGAGTGGGGCAAGGGGTGGGGAGGTATGTGAGTTTCCGCATGTGTGGCCCTTTTAGGATGGGGCGTTATTTTTTTTTTTTTTTTTTTTTTTTTTGATTAAGGACAAGATATAACTTTTACATGTCCAGTATGGTTAGTGTAGTCTGATGATGGAGCAATGTAGTTAATCAGGGGATGGGATGGTTTAAATGCTGGTGTGTAAACCTAGTTATGGGGGTTCAGCACGTGAGGCTGGAGGGAGGGTTGGTTGGGGTTGCTGTGTCAATGGGTGCATTGTTAACTGGGGGCGTGCAGTAAGCAACCTGGGGGTGGAACAGGTTGTTAGTGTTAACCCCCCCGAGCGTGTAAGCTTGGTGGTGTGGAAGAGGTACTGCAGGAGCAACGTTATTATGTTACAACATCATATAATATGTTGAGGCTAATCACCGAGGGTTATGTTGGGTAAGAGGCGGAGGTGTGTCTATAGGGCTCTAACAGCTCCGTCCTCTGGCACCCTGCTCAGGTGTTAGTCTGAGAGTAGGCGTTACGCAGTAAAAAGTAACTGGTGTAAAACTCTAACCATTGTAGAACTCTAAGTGAAACGTTGCAAAGATATGAATCATTGTGGTGCAAAAGAGGCATGAGGCCTGTCAATCTTCCTTTATCAGGAGGTATTCTAACTCATAGAGTGTTACCTATGGTGCATGCATAACAAACAATACCTATATCATACTGTAGTTGATTGTAGGACGAAAGGAGACCGGTCTATAGGCAGTTCGTGGGGTAATTCGTCAGGTATTTGGGTGCGATGAGGCCGATCGGTGAGTGCTGGTATCAAGTTGTGGATTCTTGAAGTCTCTGGTATGTCTTCCAGGGAGAGTCTGTGAGCGGGGAGAGAGGCAGAGGTTGCGCGGTCATGGCAGGGGGAGAGGTTGAGGAAGAGTCACGTAAAGCCGTGTGTGGATGGGGTTCGCTGGAGCGGCAAGGATCGGTTATCGAAAGTTCCGGTGGTGGAGGTGAGTGTTCGATTGCTCGGCGCGTCACGTCTTTCCAGGGGTCTTCGGCAATCAGTGTGGAAGTGAGGCACGGTGGAGGATTCGTAGGGGAGAAGGATCTGCTTGGGACTTCAACGATCTCTTCGGGCCCTGCGAGGAAGGGGTGCCGTCATGGGGCTGGTCGGTGGATAGCAGGAGCAAGGTGAGGCGCCGATTCTGTGATTGGAAGGAGAGCGTCTTCTACGAAAGGAGGTGTTGTGGGCATCCATGGGTTCTTCTCCATATGATGGATGGTCTGGTGGTAGAGTGTTGAATTCAGAGTACCAGTTAGGGACCGGAGTGTACGGAATGTCCAGGGTACGGCAGAAGCTATCCAGGTCTTCCGGTACTCTGAGGAGGGCAGAGCGGCTTTGATGTATAGCTGAGAGACCGAAAGGGAACTTCCAGCGGTATCTTATTCCTTTCGCTTTCAAGACATCCAGCAGGGGGCGTAAATCTTTACGATGGCGCAGTGTTATGGCTGACAGGTCTTGGTATATGTGGACGGGTTGTCCGTTATATTCCAATACAGCTTTTTCACGGGCTTTTTGCAGGATTTCTTCTTTGATGGAAAAGTCAATTATGTGACAAATTATGTCCCTCGGGGGGTCTGATTCTCTTCCCTTAGGGCGGAGGGCTCTGTGGATGCGTTCCATACCGATTTGTGTGTGTTCAGGGCGGCCTAGAAGGTGGTTGAAGAGGCCTGTCACAACTGCTTTGGTTCTGTCCTGCTCCACAGCTTCGGGTATTCCTCTTATCCGGAGGTTGTGTCTGCGGCCTCGGTTGTCGAGGTCTTCGACGTGTCTTTGGAGGTCCCTCAGTTGTAATGTGTGGCATTCAACTCTGCGGTGTATTGTTTTTACATGAGAGGTTTGCCGCATCGCGTCGTCTTCTACCTTTTGTATGCGGCCTGTGATGGCCTGTAACTCAAGGCGCAGGTCCGTGATGGCCGAGAATAAGGTATCTTTGATGTCAGCCGCCACTGTTTGTAGGTCTTGTAAGCTGGGCTGGCGGTGCGACGGTAATGGTTGGGGGAGCGGAGCGGTGCTTGCATCTGTGCGGGTGAGCGTTATCTCCGATTGAGACAGAGAGGAGCTTGAGGCGGGAGGGGAGGACGCCATTGTTATCCGTTGTGTCCGGAAGATCTCCGGGATCGTATGGCTTGCACTGCCGGTAGTTCCTCTCGGGGACCGGGATCTGCTCTGGGAAGGTCCACGAGAAGATGTTCCCATCGTTTGGAGATGTTTTAGGGGTAGTAGATCCCGTTTGAGGCTCTTTTTAGGCTGAGGTGGGAGAGAGTTGGTGGATCAGGCAGCCATCTTCTCTCCAGGCAAGCCACGCCCCTAGCCTTATAATGTTAACCAAGTTTTCAATTCATGATTTGGTTTTGCACCACAATTAGCTGGAGATGAGAACTAGAAATGGCTCTGACATTGATATTTTCATGTTATTAAATTATAGGTTATTTTCTATACAGTATACTGTAGTGTTAAATATAGGACTGAACAATAAGACCTAAAAGGATGTAACTACAGCCTTTTTCCATATTTCATAATGGTTAGTATGTGGCATTGGGTGTATTCCTCATGCTGTATCCATGTCACATTTCCAGCACCATACATAGCAGGCGAGTTTTCTTGTACACATCGCTGCGTTGTCACAGCAAGGGCCAGACACAGACCAAATGTGCAGTATGAAAATTTAAAGCACTGTGCTTTGTTGATGTCATCAGCTTCATTCACTGGCTGCAATCCAGGAATGTGCCTAAATAGAACAGTTTTACAAATGCCTGTTCATTATACCTAAAGCTGCAGCACGGCACTACCTGCTGGAAACAGCACTTGGTTGTTTACACTAAACGCACACAGGACCTGTCCTGTACTCTGTAGATGTTTCACTAAAGGGACTTGTACAACAGTATGAGTCTTGTATTTAAGTGTGTTTAACGAATGGGGTGAGCTTCTGATATACTGTTGTGGCAGCACCGAAATTTCTAGAATAGTCTTCACATGCATAGATAGAGCATAAATACATTTACTTATTTCATGGTTTTCTTCTTTTTTTTTTTTTTCCTTTCCAAAGGAACACAATGCTATTATGGTGGATGAAGTAAATGATATTCGAATCATTGGTGCGATAACTGTTGTCCTTCTATTGGGTATCTCTGTAGCAGGCATGGAGTGGGAAGCAAAGGTAAGTGTCTAGCTAACCATTTGGTGAAACTTTCTTATATTACATGTTATTGTACTGGTAAATCCGACTGTACATTTAGCCGAAGAGTGAAAGGCAGGGCAAGATAACAAGTACCTGGCAATCGGCACCAATTAACAAACATGTAGGTTTGTTCTTAAAGTGAATGTAAACCCGAAATTTTTTTTTTTTTTTTTTTTTTTTGATATCTTACTGTAAGATTTCCTATCATTTGAGCCCAGTCTTGCCACACAGAGTTAATCCATCTCTGAGCAATCCTCTTTTATTGTTCAGTGAGATAAATCTTGACAAACTGAGAAAAACTTTGTGAAATCCTCCCCCTTGCTGTGAGTGACAGGTGATTTACATCTCGTGCATTAGCCTAAGACACAGGCATTATTTTTTAATTCCCCCCCCACTCCTTTCTTCAGCAGCTCTGCAAGGTTTGGCTGTTCCACACCTCACCATGATTTGGCATGCTGAAGTCATGTGGTTACTTTCCTGTCTTTTCACTGGATGTTAGAGATCATAGCAGAAGTTCAGTGTTAGAAATACACAGGAGAACATGCATGTTGACAAGGGGAGTGTAGAGGTGGGCGGGGATTCTACTGACATCACGACTCCACCCACCGAGCTCCAGACAACAGACCCACCTGTGACAAAAATATAAGCGTAGGATAGTTTTGCTTTAACAAGATGTGATGTGATCTGTAGAAGTAGTGTAATTGTAGATGTAGTTTAATTCTGGGTTATTAAAAATATAGTATTCTATGTCAGTCATGCACATATGTTCTTTCATTAGCATTTGAAAAGGACAGAGACAGTTTTTTCTAGGATCGAAGTGACACCTAGATGCCAATAAAGTTTCCATTAGAGTAAACATAGATTGCCACCTTCCTGAGGCTCAAAGAAAACTGCTAGTAATCTTGGCTAAACGGATCTGCAGGGGGCATTCATAAGGCCCCAGCCAGTCTGCAAGCTTTGATTAATATCAAGAGATCTAAGGAACCTATTTTATCTCTCATAAAAGCTAAAATATTAACGGCAGAGAAATGACAATAATTCCCTTTGATCGTACACCTGATGGGTTACGTGTACATGTAACTCTGTATGTTTAGCAGGTGTGGAATCCTAGGGAATCGCACAAAACCGTTACATGGCGCCTGATTGCGGCAGGCAGGCAGTGATTGGTACTGTTGCGATCGGACTGATGCGCTGGTATTGGAAATCCTATCCATGACCCAGCAATCAACGCCATTCTGGGTCAATTTGACTCCGGTCATTTCAGAACACAAAACCTTCTGTGGGCTGAGACAGGAACACCCCCCAGGGTTGATTGGCCAAGGGCTAAAGTCCAGCCCACATCCATATTTCAATAAATTGGGTAGCCTGAGATATGGACATTGTTCTTCCACAAAGCCAGTTCGAAACTGGGGAGTTCTCACATGTTCCAGTATGCTTCTACTAACGGATAGACTTACTTGGTAAAGTTTATTTCTGTTTTTATCCCTTTTTATTTTCATAGCAAATTGCCAATTGTGTGTCTTTCTGCATTTTTTGTATCTTTTTTTTTTTTTGGTAAATCCTTTTTCTTTGTATATCTTATATGCACTGCCCACTTTCGGGATATTAAATGATAAAATTAATAAGTGACTTCTGTGTACTAAGTTAGGACTCATATCTCTGGAGAGGTTGTTGTGTTTTAGTGCCTAAGTACTCGGTTTAAGTTACGTGCTAATCAGTATGCGATTGCACTGTGTGTTGTCAGATTGCATGCAGATTGTAAGCTAACAGATCTGCCAGACGGAGATCTGTGTGTGTGGTGGCTCAGCAGACCAGTCTGCGGACAAACTGTTGGGTGGTGGCAGACTATCGTTTATTGTGTGTCTGGTGTGTGGGTGTGGGGACAGTGGGAAGAGTGATTAACACCGGGGTTCAAGCTTGCAGAATAGCTGGAGGAACCCTAGAAGTGTGTAGTAATTGCTAGATTGCTCCTCAACCCTTAGAGTGCACCAGATTGTATGTAAGATTTGTATCTGCCTGTGTGTGGTCAGCTAGCTGGATTGGAGTGGAGTCTCCCTCTAGTGGTGGCCAAAGGTAGTGCAGGCTGTGAAAATACTACAGCCAGTCTTACATGCTCAGTATAAGTTCCCCCTTATTCCTTTAGTTCCTCATATACCCCGGTCACGGAACGCACGTCACGGTTAGTCGCCGTGGGCGTGCGGATTCATGACACCACCCACAGAATATGCAGTTTTTCGGGTCTAATAACAGACAGAGGGAAGACATTTTGACAGGTAAAAATACATGCAGGAGGCATGTATATCCTTATAGATAACCCCTATGACAGTGGTTTAGAAAGGATGACATTGGGTTTACATCCACTTTAAGTTGAATTTGTATGTAATTTGCAGCAGTTACTTTTTTAGCTGTAACGTTAGTTTTGCTCACTGTTGCCATGTTCAAAAGATTTCACCTCGCTTTCTGTCCTTTTGACTATTGGAATTTGAAAATTTTGGGTTGTCGTGGAAACAAGGATTAGTGATAAAGCTTCAGTGGAGACACCTATTTCCCATGATAACTCCATATCAGTTCACATATATGCGATATGGATGCATTTTGAACCACATCTGATTCGCATGACATGTTAAACAACATAGTTTTCCATTGAAGCCGGTGTGTTTTCTGAGCACTGCAGTGCAGTTCAGATGCGAATTCCAGGCTCATTGCCTACTACGGGAATGCTTCTGAATCTCACTTCATCAGTTTTGAACACGAATTGAGAAAAAAAAAACAGCGTGGGGATCCCCCCAATCCATTCCAGGCCCTTCAGGTCTGGTATGGATTTGAGGGGAACCCCCATGCCAAAATTTAAATGGCGTGGGGGGGCCATGTCAGGCCACATGCCCCCAACATGGAGGGGGGGGGGGGGGACTTTGATGGGGGCAATGTCCTCTTCTCCACAACCCTAGCTGGTGGTTTTAGGGGTCTGCAGGGGCTTATTGGATCCCCCCCCCCCCCCCCCCCCCCCGATGTGAATGAGTATTTGGGTACATTATCACAAGAAATAAAAACAGACAGTTTTTGACAAGCCCTTTATTTAAAAAAAAAAACAAAATAGATGAATAGTCATAATGCAGCACCATGTACTGCATCCTATGCAGCAAAGCAGACATCAGCTAAAAGGTCCTAGGTAGACTGTAATTATGTCTAGCATAGGGTTTATCGTATCGTTTTGTTTCGTGTTCCAAATGCCCTTTATGGATAAAACCAAATTCTTGATTTAATGATATTCTTTTCTTCTGAGTGGCTAATTCTGATGTTTTTGTAGCTAATCTCCTATGTCCTTTTCACCTTGATCCTTACTCTAATAAAACTAAATAGTGCAAACAAGATTAAGATATTTCTCAAGAATATTATTTTTATTTGGATGTATGTGACAGACCCTTACTGCCTAAGTCTTTTGACCTGAACTTCATCTTAATTAGGACATTTAGATTATAAAATGCCAGTTTAGTCACATGTTGCTCATGTTCTCTTGGTAATTAGGTATTTATGCGTTTCACATGCCTTTAACTAATTTATAGAACCAAGTACAACGAGCAGCAACCAATTGGCTTGAAAGTCTATTACTGTGGAGAACTTGTGGTCTCTCTTCTTTGATAACTTCCACTATACACTTGTTTTGCAAAGCATCCCTTACAGGTCATGTTTTCCATGTCTCTTCACGGAATCATTGTTAAAATAATAGGTGTGAGTCATAAAGCTGCTGGTGTAAGTATCTGGAAGTGTGAAAAATGGTCCATTGGTGTCCCTAAGGACTGGAGTTGAGAATCATTGCTGTACAGTATGCTGGGAGACGGCTCATAAATACACATACCCTTTCCAGAAGCTTATGGAGGATTTCTACCTTCAGGCGAAAAGGTTATCCATATGACCCTCCTTGCCCACAGCAGTTTTATGGGGCTTCCCCACTTTTCTCAGTACAGTGAAGCCCCGCTTTAGAAACTCATTGCTTTCCAAAAAGATCAAATTGTGCCCATCATCTCTGGTCGTATGCTGACTTGCCTTTGTAAAGCAATAGTGTACTCTCTCTCATGGGATCTAAAAGGGATATGTGTGAAACTTTACTTTTGCAGCTTCACAGTTAACATCTTACTTTCTGTGATTTACCGTAGCTAGATCTGAGTGCCATTGTGCACCAATACACAATTATGACAGGCCAAGGGAACATAAATTCTAAAAGCACATTTAGCTAGTGCATTTTAAAGATAATTCTGTAAATAATAAAATATACGTTTGAAAAATGTGTTTATTATTAAATATGCAGGTTGGACTTGTTTACCATTTATTTAAAATCGTTCTCCATGGCTTTAATTTTTCCAGGCTCAGATAGTATTATTGGTGATATTGTTGCTGGCGATCGTTGACTTCTTTATAGGAACAGTCATTCCCTTAGAGGACAAGGAGGCTAAAGGATTCTTTGGTTATAAAGGTAAAAGAACAGTGTTATGTATGGTGTAAACTAGGGATGCACCGATACCTTTTTTTTACAATGAGTACAAGTACCGATCCTTTTTTTTTTTTTTTTAGTACTCGTTGATACCAATTACCGGTACCTAACGCAACTGTTTTGTTTTAACTTCAGCTGTCAGCAATGGTACAAAGCATTTAAAAGTCATTTACAAATGAAATAAATCGATTTTTTTTTTTTGTAATTTAGCGCTTTTTCAATGTGAAATGTGTAAATATATGTGTAAAAAATATTCATTAACAAAGCAAACAAAAAAAAAGTTTTACTTGTTTATTGTTTATAAAACAAACATGAACAAAGAAAAAAAAGCAGGAAAATAATAATTAAATGGAGAAGAATAGGAAGTTAATTAATTATGATTAGAGTAAATTAACTTTTATTAAGGGGTTAAACAGAGGAACATTTGTTCATCCATTTGATCTGCAGATGAAGAAAAGGAAATATACAAAAAGAAACAATGATTTTTATTTTGGTGTGGTTTAGGGTTGAGCAATGTTGTTAATAAACAGTGCCGGCTGATTTTTTTTTGCTTGACAGCTCCAATTACCAGACTTCTTTAACACTGGGGAGACCCACTGACAGCTCAAAGAACCGAGCCTGAAAGTATCGGTTTCAGGTATCGGTGCATTTGCACGAGTACTAATACTTGTGCAAATACTCGGTATCGGCACCAATACTAGTATCGGTGCAACCCTAGTGTAAACAAATTTCTTACTTCGATTACCCTGTTACTGTGATGTGCTAAGATAACTTTTAGTTCTAATCTTTCTCAAGCCTCTACAGTATAATGACCAGTAGACTCCTGGGTAAAGAAGAGTGTGTTTTCACTCTAATATAATCAATTTCAGTAGCATTCTCTTTTTAAAGTAGAATATTCTTAACTACTTGAGAATTTTAAACGTAAGTGGTATACACTTCAACAAAGTTTTTGGGATACATCTCCTATGTCCATCTCCTCTCACCCTGCTGTTGCATTTCCTGCCTCTATTACTGGAAATTACTGGCTGTCACAATGATAGCTGGTAGTTGCTTTGGTGAAAACAGATATTTTTTTAATTTGCAAATAACTTTGCCATGCTTTGTACCAGAAAAATCATTTTAGTGTTATTTCATAAGCAGATTATAGAAAAAAAAGTATAATTTTATTTTACTATAAATCGATTTGTTTTTTTTTACGAATGCTGGTAAAAACCAAATAAAGCTTTTTTTTTTTTTTTTTTCCCCATTTATGACATCTTTTTACCTATAGTTCCAATAGAAAGTTCAAGTATTCTTGCAAAGCAATATTAACAAAATAAAGTTCCGTTACCCACCCCTTACCAAAAAAATATATATTCAATTAAAAAAAAAAAAACATTGTATGTATTACTTTCTTATTTTAAATAAAGACAAAGCTACATAAACAGTGAGGTGGAACTATAAAACTGTCTTTGGGAAATAAGGGGTATACAGGTACAAGAGCTGAAATTTTTATAGCCTAACAACAACCTAATTATTTTTTCTGTCGTCTTTTTGTCTCATCCGTCATTGAGCAACACAGCTTGAGCAACCCAAGGTTGAAGCAAACTAGGAGTTATAAAGCAGCCTGTTGGAAAATTGGACACTAGGCACATCAGAAACGGAAGACTATAACGCCTTGCACCTTACACCTTGCTGATTTTTGATTAGTGTCTCTCAGGAGATTTGAAGTGTTTTCTTCAGCTTTGCTGTTTTTTTGTGTATGATAGGAACATATTTACTACTATCAATAGCTGATGGTAGATTTAGGCCAGATAATGAAAGCCTGGAAGGCTCTCTACTTAGCAAGTGCATGTTTTGTCTGGTCATTACATGTACTAGTGTTCTCTCTGCAACCACCCTAAATTCTTTTAAACGGAGCCTGTATACAACGCTAACAAATCATAGTTGCTCTCAAGACGTTTGTAACAAAACGTGTCGGGGCAGGGCATGTTGTCATTACTTTCATGCACACGTGCACTTGGTGTGGATATGGATATAAGCATTTTAACTCTGAGCAAGTATGATTTGTCTTTTGTTAGTGTTGTATATGAGCTTTGTTTAAAAGAATGCACATACTGAGGAATAAATAAGAATACTTAAACGGGGTTACACTATGTGCAGTGTGCTTTGTTTTAATTGCATGTCCCGTTTTGAATGTGGTTTGGTGGCCTGGGAGGTGGGTTGGGTGAGAGTCCTGGAGATCCTTGGGAGCCATTCATTGGATTTGTGTCCATATTCAGCCTATGGGAGTTCTGTGAGATGTTTATGAGATCTCGGTGTGTGGCTTAAGGTGTTCCGGAGCAGGAGAGATCTTGGAATGGTGGTTTAACCCCAAGCTCTGTTCATACCTCCTCTATTACAGGGGTCATAATATAGAGTAAGCAGTTCTGCTATCCTTTCTGGTGGCAGTGATTGGATCTGATCTACTTCAAAGGATCAAGAGCAATTTAGTCTTACTCATAGATCTAGATTGGTCTGAAAGAGTGCAGTACATTGACTTCATTTGTCTTTTAGCCTACACTTTGTGGCATTTACCACATCGCCCAGATCTTTCTCTCGAGGACCAATCCCCACCTTGCTTAATGTTCACTGTCTGTCAACCTTGCTGTTGAAGCCCAGGATTTGACAGACCGGGGGTTTTCAGATTAATTATTCCTGACTTTGCTTAAAGCAGTAGTAAACACTGCTTGGTGACTTGTACCAACAGGAAAGCTTATAATAGAGCTTACCTGTAGGTACAAGGGATATCCTCTAAACATGCGCTGTTTAGGAGATATTCACTATTTCTGCTGCCAGTGACTAGTCACTAATGCATGCACACTGGCTTCTGAATAGATGGCATACTGCGAATGTCATTCATTCCGAGCTCTGTGCCACGACTGTGGCTCCCATGCGCATGCGCAGAAGTGATGTCATCCTAGTTCGGCCATTCAAATGTCTGGAGCCCGCGAACCTAGAAGGAAGACCGGGTGAACATGAAAGCTCTGTCAGCTGTCACAGTGTGTCGCTTGGGGGCTTCATTTTAAGGTAAGTCTTTCATAATGTGCTAGTACGTATTGCATACTAGCACACATTCTGCTTTCACTTGCAGGGGAAAGTTTTTTGTTTTTTTTTCTTACAACCTCTACTACTACTTTAAAGCTTGTACATTTAATAACTACACAATTAATCATTGCATTTCAAAGTTTTTATTCTCACTGATGTTTGTGGGGATTTCCCTCTTATGCCATTTCGATGGGAGCGTGTTCCCTGCAGTCAGGAGTAGAACAACATTTGGCCTCAGCACCATCATAGGTCAGGTGTCTGCACTGTCTATTTCTTTTAGATATTCTCTTGCTAATCTATCAGTGTACTTTACAAGGATTTACACACATTGCTCCCCTTTTGTACCACAATTTGTTCCTTTCTGAACATCTTTTTGATGTTGCTGCCTTGTAGGGCAGTCTTCTTGTGCCTAATATTTGTCAGAAGGGTTTCTACGTTATCTGTGTTCTGTATGGAGCTCCATTTGATCTTGCTTAGCAAAATAGTTGTTTTGAAACTAAAAAAAATCTTTTTATTGAACGTGGTCTCTGCATTCCCCCTTAATCAGGATTTTTTGTTACCTTCCCTGTGTCCAGCACTTGTTCCTCTAAGGAGATTTCTTTGCATGGATGTGGCAAGAGCTGTCAGGGTTTTCTTTTCGATCACTTCTTTCTTTATATAGACTGATTCCCTGTTATTCCAGAATGTCCTAAAAGAGGTTCTCTGGCTTCCAAATCCACATTTTGTGTGGTTTTTTTTTTTTTTTTTTTTTTTTTGGACAGGTTGTTGTGCAGGCCTATTAGTTGTGAGTTCATTGTGTGTGTTTTGTCCTGTTTAGGGCCACTGAGTGGTGCAGTGAGTGGTTCTTGGTATTTTGGTCATCGGGTCACTGTGTTTCAGATCTGTAGGCCTGCTACCTTCTATGAAGTGGATGTCTCTGCCTTAGCAGATACTAGTTCTAGTTGTGAGGCCTTGCAATTTGCTGTTTAATGCCTTTGGTCTCCGTTTACATTGGTTTTCTCTAGTTGGACAGGGTTTCCTCTGTTGATATGCTTACCTCTCTTTGGACTGCATTTGGAAATCCCCAGGTTTCTTAATTTTCATAAATTATCATCACGCTGTATCCCTCAATGGACAAGAGATAAAATATGATTTTTGTACTCACTGTAAAATACTTTTCTCAAAGTCCATTGAGTGGCACTGCTTCCACTGCTTATATGCTATTGTTTCTTTGGATTTCTTGGTCCAACTGTACAGGTATGAGGTGGGAGAGGATAAATCCACGAAGGGACATACCTTCAGTTTTCTGTGTGCGTAGTGTCCATTTCTCCTTTAGGCAGCAGTAAAGCCCAAGGTTGCTTAATTATCATCAAGCTGCATTCCTCAATGAAGATAAGGACTTTTTCCTGAGTGTAAAAAACCCCTGTATTTTTGTTTGGAAAGACTTTGGAAGAGTAAATACCTATGTTCAGTTTCACTGCTGTACACATAATTTCATCCTCACTTCCCATCTCTTTGAACACAGGGCAAGTATCAAGGCTAATGGTTGTCACCGCCATAGGAAGACAAAGACAGTGATCATAATTCTAAACTATCCCCTTTTTTTTCCTAAAAGTGCTTTATTGTAATGTGTTACCGCAGTGGAGAGATTTCCCATCACTTTTGTCCTAACGGAAAGTGAGGGGAAAAACACTCCCCACATTGAAAATGTGACTGTAGTTCTAACCCTTCCATTCTGTGTCCACTCTGTCTAGTTTCATTATATTTATTGCGATAGTACAGTATGTTTGAAAAAAAAGTTGGGTTGTGGGAATAGGTAGCTTTTGGTTTTTCCATGGTTTCAAAAGTGCAAAGATAGAGTAAAAAAAAAATAAAGTTATTTTTGTTTAGATCATAGATCTTCATGTGCATTCATACTAGGGCTGGGGAAAAAATCGATTTAAATCTTGAGTTGAGAGGTCAAATCGATTCAAAATTTAAGCAAATCCATTTTTTTTTTTTAGATTTTTTTTTTTTAGATTTTTTTTTTTTTTTCACCGCGCTTGTCCTGAAGAGCTGCAGGCAGGAGTTTTTAGGCGAGGCCGCGGACTAGGCTGAAGCTGCGGCCTCGCTTAAAAACTCCTGCCTGCAGCTCCCGGGTCCTGAGGAGCTGCGGGCAGGAGTTTTTAGCTGAGGCCACGACTTCGGCCTAGTCCGCGAGGCCGGACGCCGCGGACTAGGCCGAAGCTGCAGCCTCACCTAAAAACTCCTGCCCGCAGCTCTTCAGGACCGGCGTGGTGTCCAAAAAAAAAAAAAACTCTATTCAAGTCGTGAATAGAGTTTTTTTTAAGAAAATCGCAGATTTTTATTTTTTTTGGAAAATCTCCCAGCCTTAATTCATACTGCTTCATTTTATTGGATTGTATCTCTTTTTAGTATCTTCTGCAGTAAAACTATAGATATTTACTTTAATACCAGTACACATTAAGCACCGCACATTTTCTTCCTTTCTTTTTCTAAAGCTGAAATATTCAGTGAAAATTTTGGACCAGCCTTTCGAAGTGAAGAGACATTCTTTTCAGTCTTTGCCATTTTTTTTCCTGCTGCAACTGGTATCTTAGCAGGAGCCAATATCTCAGGTGACCTTGCGGTGAGTATTTTCTCAAAGTGTGTGCTAAAATAACACTATCTTTTAGAGCTTTTACTTTATGTATATATGTTTATGATTTTTTTTACAGGACCCTCAACTAGCCATACCTAAAGGAACCCTTCTGGCCATTCTTATAACAACTGTAGTCTACATGGGAGTTGCAGTATCTGTGGGTAAGAGTCCCATTTCAGCTTTGTGTGTGTCAATTTGAAAATGACATTGCCGTTACTTGTATTGCCAAAGTTTTAGGGATAATGATTTACTTTAACTTTATCTGTACCATATATATTTTCTAGTTGCATTGCTTTCCAGGAATTCATTTTTGCGTCTTTTAGACCACATTCATACTCTAGTTCAGCATCTTTGCTCGGTTTTACAGATATTAGTACTAGCGATTTTGAGTGTTTTTGCTTAAAGTGCTTCTAAAGCCTATTTTTTTTTTTTTTACCTTAATGGATTCCTTGCATTAAGGTAAAAATGTTTAAGCATCGGTATTAGCCCCCCCCCCCCCCTTTACTTACCAGAGTACCTGAGTCCTCATTCGATCCAGCACTGTGCATGCCTGCAGCTCTTATCTCCCCTCACTTCCATAGTTCCTACTGCTGTCACTCAAACCCAGTAACGAGGGAGCAGAGCCGAGTCTCGCTGTCTGTGTCAATGAACGTGCCAGTCCAGGTTCCTTGGTGGATCCCAACCATATGATTGTGATCTTTTCAGAGCTTGGACCATCTCTGCGATGTCAGCTGACAGCAGGATTTAGCCTGTTGTCAGCTGAAAACAGGGCACATAAGTGCAGAACAAACTGCACTCCTGTGATCCACAGGAGAAGTACAGCCAAACAAGCAATGGCTGTACTTCTCCTTTAAGCATTTTTTTTTATGAATTATTTCTAGCCAGTCGAAAAGTTGTTGCTAGGGAAAGCAAAATGCATGTTTTTTCAGATGTTCCTAGTGAAATCTATTGGGGCCAAAAACAGCTCAAAAGAAGCTCCTTTACTTTTTTAAACTATAAATTCAAGCAACACTATGCTCAGGGGTGAACTGGCACACCTGTAAATAAATGGATTTTTGATGTTGGGCATTTTGGCGCTCTTCAACTATAAAATGTTTAGGTTTGAATGGGGCCTTTGGCAAAAAGTAAATAAAATAACAAAATCAATATCTCCTTTTAATTTTATTTTTGTTGAGCAGTATTTTTGCTTATTTTTCTGCTGAATACACATTTGAAATGACCTTCAAAAGGGTTTGTCACTCTATTCAGCCATGGTGCTTTTACCTATGTCATTTACATGGTCTGAAGGAAAAGCCTTGAAAAAGAGAAACAAGCACAAAAGAATAAGGGGAATGGGCTCCCCTAAAATAATAAGTATGAGTCATATATAGACTTTTGCACTTTGTCCTATTGTTGCTTCAACAAGTTTGTTCTTTCTGTTCTGCAGGTGCATGTGTTTTACGCGATGCATCGGGGAATGTTAATGACACCCTTTCTGCAGCTGTGTCGAACTGTACCGATGCAGCTTGTAAATTAAACTACAATTTCTCATATTGCAAACCTGACTGTGAATATGGACTCATGAATAACTTCCAGGTAAGCGAGTGTGTTTTTTTGTTTTTGTTTTTTTGCAGTAGGCAAGCACAGCCCCTTCCTTTAATAATAATACTACTGAGCTTTTGAAATAGAAAATAAACATTTTGATCCTTTTTATGTATAACAACAATCATAATTAGAGGTCGACCGATATGGGTATTTCTCTGGCCGATGCCGATGCCGATATTTAGAAATCGCGGTGGCCGATGGCCGATATAAGATGCCGATATATTAGGCCGATTTTTTTTTTTTTTTTTTTCCCTTCCCCTTCATCTCATAAAATCTAACAGTTAGACCCCTTTCACACTGGGGTGTTTTTCAGGCGCTTTTGGGCTAAAAATAGCGCCTGTATAGTGCCTGAAAAACGTCACTCCCCTGCAGTCTCAGTGTGAAAGCTCGAGTGCTTTCACACTGAGGCGATGCACTGGCAGGATGTTTAAAAAAAAGTCCTGCAAGCGGTATCTTTGGAGCGGTGTATACCGCTCCTCCACCACTCCTGCCCATTGAAATGAATGCGCACCGCTGCCGAAGCGCCTGAAAAGCGTTTCGGCAGCAGCGCTTCAGGGGCGCATTTAACCCCTTCCTCAGCCGCTAGCTGGGTTATAAGCGCCCTGCTAGCAGCCGAACAGCGCCGCTAAAATGAAGGTAAAGTGCTGCTAAAACTAACAGCGTTTTACCGTCAACGCAAGCCCGCTCCAGTGTGAAAGCAGCCTTAAGTAATACAGAAAATTTTTTACATTTAAACATTTATTAAACAAAACAAACCTCCAATCAGTTCACTTGTATGTATAATTTAGATTTAAAAAAATAACGATATCTTAAATATTAAATATACAAAAACAGGTAATCAAAACTTTTGGATGAAAAAAATGGGCTAACTTTACTGCTTATTTTTTTTTTATTTCATTAGTGTATTTTTTTTTTTTTTTAAATTGCGTTTGAAAGACCGCTGCGCAAATACCGTGTGACATTAAATATTGCAACAACTGCTATTTTATTCCCTAGGGTCTCTGCTAAATATATATATATATATATATATATATATATATATATATATATATATATATATATATATATATATATATATATATATATATATATTTTTATATATATATAATGTTTGGAGGTTCTAAGTGATTTTCTAGCAGAAAATACAGGATTTTTACTTGTAAGAATCAAGTGTCAGAAAAGATTTAGTCTTTAAATGGTTAAACTGAGAGTTTCTACACACAGAGTTCAGCTCATTGATAAAAGAACCTGAAAAGATACAATGTATCTTCTTATCAGACTTGGCCAGCTGCCCAGGGAGGAGAGAATCCTCTCCACAGATAACTTTCAGGCAACTTGCATTGACTTCTATTACAGAAGTCATTTGCAAGTCCCGCTGAAGTTATAATTGGCTTTTTTTATCAGCACAATCGGCTGATTAAGTAAAAAAAGCCAAATATCAGTCGACCTCTAATCATAATTCTATAATGTAATCATCTTTTCAGAATGCTGTGATAAGATTTTTTTAGTTCAAATTGTATATACTATATATTATTTTATGGCTTGGTTAAAGTATGTATCGCCAAAATGTTTTTGTCATTGGGTTGGGATAGAGCAGGGAAGGGTAGAACACTTCACTGTCTAATGTTTGCTTTCTTTAGCTATTGTGCAAGACTCCCTTTACTTTCTGCTCGAAAGACACAACAGGAAGTGAGAGGAAATCTCTCCAAAGTGAGGGTATATCCCCCGATGGACAGTTCTCACTGAAACAGGTGTCCCTATTGCAGAATATATATCTCTCATCTCTTGTTTCTGTGGTAACTTTACAATGTTGGATTTTCCATCACTTTCTGGCCTGTTTCTTCAGGAAAGATGGAGAATCTCCCCAGTAGGGACACATGCAGCAGTAAAATCTGACAGGGTTTCCAAGTCTTTCACAGTTTTTGGGAATGGAATGGAATGTAAGGTAGTTAAAGATGATGTATAGTGTCAATAAATAAACACATACCTGACATACATGTCAGCTCTAAGCCAGAGGACTGAGTGGTCACATGACCGCTGATCACTCAGTTCTCATTCTGTTCAGAGTGGAGAGCAGTGGCTCTCAGTCACCACTCTACTCCTCTAGCACTCACTGGAGTGCCAAGCTGGGGGGGCGGAGTGCAGATGGCTTTGGCTTTCAGCTGCGTGCTAAGAGGAGGAGCCAGATGTCCATCAAGCAGTTGGGCGGATCCCGACAATATTGAGATATAGGGATCCTTCTAAAACCTGGAGTGTCGCTGCAACTTGCACTGGTAGCGTGCAATTCACAGGAATGCAAAAGTAAGTGCACTCCTGTGACCCACAATAGATGTATGGCCAAAAAAGCTTTGGCCATACTTCTTAGAAAAGCTGAGGTTTAGTATTTATTTTTGGGGAATACAGCAACATGCATGTAATGATGGTGTGTATCCCATTGTCTGCAAGTGATTGCTTCTGCTTAATGTGGTTGTAAACCTCAGACATGACTTATGATCAAAGCATAGCCCTCTATAGTGTGTGCTTGTCTCAATTAAAAGCACTAAATGTAATTTCTGTCTACTGTTTTGTTCCTCTGCTAGCAGCATGAATCGCTTCTGACAATTTTCTCCTGACACCAAGAGAAAAAATGATGATAGGGGAGGGACCTCTGCAGTGCCCTGTGAGCACTGCTTTAGATCTGTTCCGGTGTGCTGTGTGTGTGTGTAGGGGGTCCCTTCCCACCAATCAGCTTTCAGAGCTTTCCTCACTGAGCACTGCAGAGTGTAACTTCAGCTCTCCACCTCCGGTTTTCTGAACTCTCAGACAAGCTTATAAATTCAGCACTTTGAACAGATGTAGAGAAAATTGCAGATGGACAGCTACAACTTATGTAGGAGGCTTTGTTTAATCTCTGTGCATCACCTAAGGATAGTCCCTTCACTGGGTACATGGAAGGGTTTACAACCACTTTAAAATCATCCCTGCAGTGTTTCTTTCACAACTGCCAGATACTTCTCTGAGCACTTGTCTTCTGAGGCTGTGAAGGTTAACAGCAGCCGCTGTGACCCAAAAAGACAAAATTCAGGTGCCGCTCAGGTAGAGAGGTAAAGTATAACTTGACCGCTGTGAGTGCAGGCAGGGAGCTCGTCCTAGCTCCAAGCTGCAACAATGTCAATGGAAAGGATCCATAAGCCACACATAATAAAGCAGACCTATGTGCATGAAGTGATATGAATGGCAGCCTCAGCCAGGTCACACCCGCAATGTGTTTAATATAAGGGCACTTACCTGTCCAGAGATTTCACAATGTCTTCAACTGAGCCGATTCTTTAGTCTGCCTTGGGTGCAGGCGTTGTCATCTCTAGTAAGGGAAACAGGAAATGAAGCTTTGCAACTTGCAGCCTGTTTCCTACTGTGCATGCACGAGTCGTACTGCTCTTCTGGGACCTGTGATGTGCCCCGGAAGACTGCGGGGAAAGGAGGGGGAGGCCGAACTTCTGGTTCAGTTAACCGCGGCGATCTTAGGTGCAAACAAGTGGAGCTTCCCCTTTTGGGTGGTGCTTCACTTTAATCATGGGGATGGGAGTTCTGGGCATAAGGGGGTGTTTATAAGAGCATCATTGGATGTCATGTGATAGAAATGGAGGACCCAAACAAACAAAATACACAGGGGCTCAAGCAAGCAATCAAAAAAAGGGCCACAAACATAAAAGCTGGTCACAAACTTCAAGATTACTATGCAACACATATATATATATATATATATATATATATATAGAAAGGAAATAACAGCAGCCGCTGCTGAGGCAAGTTGCATTGCCTGCCTGCCCCCCCCTTGTCCTCTCATTCATTCACAGAACTTGTAATGCTACTTACCTACAGTGCATCACATTTGGTCGATGAAGGAGGAGCAGGTGAATGGCAGGATTTATTACACCTATTCACACAATGGATTGTAGGTACGTAGTAATTTTGGGTTCTGTAAATGGTGGAAAAGGCAGAAAGAGGAGGGTGGGTGGTGCAACTTGAATCAGTAGCAGCGTCTGCTGTTAACCTTAACAGCCCTGGAAGACAGCTGTTCAGAGCAGTATGTAGCAGCTGTGAAGGAGACATTGCGGTTATGTTTTTCAGCAGAAGCAGCTGCCTGCAGGTAATGGGGTACACACCATTAGGGCTTATTCACATGTGGTCTAAATCATAGGGATTTGATGCATTCAGCTTACAGTTTTGTATGTGTCTAAATGCATCACTATGGTATTCAAGGAGGCCATACACACAGCTGTGTCTACAAGAGAAAATGTGTGCTGCATACAAAAAAAGTAGGACACGACTGCATCCAAGGCTGCACAGATCTGCCAGCTCTCACTGCAAGACCTGCCTTCCATGCAGAAAATACACATATTCCTGTGTGAATGAAGTCTTTTACATAACTAATGTTCAGTGCTGTATCCCAAAAAAATATATACTACAGCTTTAAGTGGAAAGTGCAGTAAATCTTAAAGTCTTTGTAAAGTCAGAAGATTTTTATCTCTCGATAAAAAAATCTTCTGTGTGCAGCAGCCCCCATCACCCCCCCCAATGCTTACCTGAGCCCATCTCTATCCAGCTATGTTGCAGGAGTGTCTTGACTGCCTGAGACTCTCCCTCCTGATTGGCTGAGACGGCAGTGCGGCACCATTGGCTCCTGCTGGTGTCAATCAAATTCAATGAGCCAATCAGAAGAGAGAGGGGGCAGGGCCACAGCTCCGTGTCTGAATAAACACATGGAGCTGCGGCTCACGTCGGGTGCCCCCACAGCAAACTGCTTACTGTGGGGGCACTCAACAGGAGGGAGGGGCCAGGGGAGCCGAAGAGGGATCTGAGAAGAGGAGGATCCAGGCCGCTTTGCAAAATGACTGCATAGAACAGTTAAGTATAACATGTTTGTTATTTTTAACTAAAAAAAAAAAAAACAAGGCTTTACAATCACTTTAAAAGCCAATCTGATTTTAGTTTTCTATAGTCCGATATTTTTCCCCCTGGGATGTTAAAGCTTGTCCTAATACATGCATTTGTTTTTTTCTATGTTGCAGGTCATGAGCATGGTGTCTGGATTTGCACCACTTATTACAGCTGGAATCTTCTCTGCTACTCTCTCTTCTGCTCTTGCATCATTAGTGAGTGCACCAAAAGTCTTTCAGGTAAGAACATTTACTGATAAAGGCATTTAAAGCTATTCATAGAATGTTGCTGACCTTTGGGACTCAAGTGTGCTTGATTAACAGTGGGGGAGTATTATTGCACAGACCTTCCACATTTTTGGCCATTACTCACCTAAATCCTACTTGGAATATGTGTAGCAGGTTCAGTAGGTCAGTAACACTAAATTGTTTGGATTTATTCAATCACTGCAAGATCCATAAATATGGAAACAACCGGCGGAACCTGTCTTGTCAGCTTAGGTTTACATTCTTCTGAGGAGCCTGCCTAGTTTTTATGTTATATTTATAGCAGAGGTATCTTCCCAAATCAGCTATTTTATGTTATTTTTTTTCTTCCAGGCCTTGTGCAAAGACAACATTTATCCTGGTCTTCAAATGTTTGCCAAGGGATATGGAAAGAACAATGAACCACTCCGTGGCTATCTCCTTACATTCCTAATTGCACTGGGATTCATATTAATTGGTGTGTATCTTTATGTTTGTGAGTCTAATGTGTAGCTGGTTTGCTTGCTGCTCATTCATAGTACCTGATCAAATATGAATGATTGGACCCATGAACAATTTTGTATAACCTGACATGCACAATTGTACAGGCAATTGTTTCTCAGTAACAGCCTATGAGGCAGTATTGGGAGGGCTTAAAGGTAGTTTTTTTTTTTTTTTTACCTTAATTTATTCTGTGCATTAGATAAAAAGCCTTCTGTGTTCTGCTCCCCCCCCCCCCCCTCACCCCACCTAAATACTTACCTGACCTGACCTTGATTCAGTGCTGTGCCTGAAAACAATAGTTCTCTCTGCTCACTCTCTCCTCACAGGCCATGGAAGCAGCAGGGGGAGCCATTGGCGTTTGCTGCTATCAATCACAGCCTGTGAGGATAGAGGAGGGGGGTGGAGCAGGGCCAAGCCACGCTGTGTTTGTGTCAATGGACACACAGAGCACAGCTTGGGAGTGAACCCACACAAGTGCCCCCATAGTAAACCTCTTGTTTTAATGCCAATTGTAAGGCAGGAGATGTCAGGAGCACAGACGGGGGACCCCAACAGAGGAAGCCTAAGGCTGCTTTGTGGAAAACCATTGTACATGGTAGGAAAGTTTATAATTTTAGTTTAGTAAAAAAAAAAAATCCCTTTACAATCACTTTAATCATACCTGCTTTATCAGCAAAAATTAGGTGATTGTTGAACTAAACATAGCTACTAGTAATGCCATTGAAGATTGTGGTGCCATTTCTTTTTGGGTGTGAGAAAGAAAAAAAAAAATCAGTTATGACTAGTGATAGTAAATCCAGTGTAGTGTAGCTGGGAAATTCCAGATTCTGTTCAGTCGGGAAATACAGTGGGTAAATGCAGAGATGTTTTTTAGCATGGTAGCAGGCATAGAGTTCATTTGGATGTACCAAGCTAGTGTTATTGCCTGCCTTATGAGGATGGGAGAATAGGTACATTTTATTGTAATAGAAGAGTGGGTATGTTTGAGGCTTGAATATTCATTCTGCTAGTTAATGGAAGTAGTCCAGTTTAGCTTTTTTCACTCCGCTTTGGGGTAGCTATCAAATATAATTTAAAATGCTCTTGTTTTTCTCTTTCCTAGCTGAACTAAATGTGATTGCTCCTATCATTTCAAATTTCTTCTTGGCATCATATGCCTTAATAAACTTCTCTGTGTTTCACGCTTCACTTGCCAAGTCTCCAGGTAAGGCCGAAAGTTTTTTTTTTTTTTTTTTTTGTGTTGTGCTTTTCATTTCGTCAGTTTATTGGATAGTTTGGATGGATTATGTGTTGAGAGTAAAAAATACCTTTGTTTACCAACCGGGAATGATTTAATCTCTCTTAGTTTACCATGATGACTCTATTCGATCATCTGTTTACGAACTCAAATGATGGTTTTATTTTTTATGTAAATTCAGCAAGAACTCTTTGTCTGTTTAGTTACTATTTCTTTTACAGCTGTCATTGTAGAAATTGTTTTAGCTCTATGAATCTATGTGCATGTCTGGAGTAGTATACATTTTTCACATAATGGCAAAAGGGGCCAGTTTTACAAGGAAGACAAGATGTTTGACAAACTGAATTATTTTTTTTTTTTTAAATCATTATAAAAGTCAACATGTTAATATAATTGGAGGCAGAAGAGGGTGGAGCTTCACGCCTAAATAGTTTTTTCTTAATCGTACATCACGGGACACAGAGTCATAGTAATTACTATGTGGGTTATAGGCCACCTTCAGGTGATGGACACTGGCACACCCTAAACAGAAAGTTGCCTCCCTATATAACCCCTCCCACTACTAGGAGTACCTCAGTTTTTTCGCCAGTGTCTAAGGTGTTGGTCACGAGTAAAGATGTGCTGTACTGAGCTCCACTGGAGCAATCTTTGCTGGGGCTAGCTTTGCAGCTGGATCCATTCAAAGTATCTTTTCAGGCCAAATTGAATGGTACCCAGGCCTCATGGCAGAAGAAACGAGGTTTAGCCCGTAACGCTTCTCTTTTTAAAGAGCTGTATCCTGGGATCCAGAGCTTTGGTGTGACTTTCCACCATCTCGCTTCCTGAAGTCAAGCGTTCCCAAAGATCCAGAGAAAAGACAATCTCTGTTTCAGGCACTAGACCGATTAATATCTCAAGGGGTAATCCTACAGATCCCCACAAAAGAGCAAGGTCTGAGGTTTTATTCAAATCTTTTCATGATGCCAAAACCAAATGGAGACGTCAGACCCATTCTAGATCTAAGAAATCTAAATCAGTTCCTGAAGATCCACTCCTTTCGCATGGAGACGATCAGGTCAGTAGGTTCTATCCTTCTAGGAGGAGAACTTCTGGCATCAATCAACATCAGGGATGCATATCTGCATGTCCCTATATTTCCCGCTCATCAAAAGTTTTTGAGATTTGAGTTGGAACAGCAGCATTTCCAGTTTGAAGCCCTGCCTTTCGGGCTAGCTACAGCACCCCGGGTGCTCTAGCCAGGTTAAGGGCACAGGGCATAACAGTCGTAGCGTACCTAGATGATTTATCGCTAGATCGGTGGCTCGTTTGGAGCAAAGCTTACGCACTACAACCAATTATCTGGAAAGTTTGGGTCGGATTCTCAACCTAGAGAAATCTTCCTTAATACCACTAAAGAGGCTGGAGTACTTGGGTCTGATCATAGACACAGCCCAGGAAAGGGTGTTCTTGCCTCAGGCAAAGATTAACTCCATTAGAGAGCTGGTGCGGATGGTCAGGTCAAATGGCGATCCTTCCATTCGACTTTGTATGAGGTTGCTAGGAACCATGGTGGCTTCATTAGAAGCAGTTACCTATGCCCAGTTTCATTCAAGACTGTTGCAAAACAGTATCCTGTCTGCTTGGAACAAAACAATTCAAGCTTTAGACTTACCAATGCAGCTGCCTCCAAGAGTGTCCCAAAGCCTCACTTGGTAGTTACTAACCCAGAATCTGCTGAAAGGAAAATCTTTCATACCAGTCACCTCGAAAGTGGTAATGACGGATGCCAACCTTTCAGGCATGGGAGCAATACTAGAAAAGATAACTGTCCAGGGACAGTGGTCAAGAACCGAAAGAACCTTGCCCATCAATATCCTAGAGATTCGGGCAGTGCGTCTGACTCTAAAGGCCTGGACTTTCAGGTTACGGGATTGTCCTGTCAGGATTCAATCCGACAATGCCACAGCTGTGGCCTATATCAATCACCAAGGGGGCACCAAAAGTGTCTCAGCGCACAGAGAGGTAAACCATATTCTAACTTGGGCAGAAAGGAATGTTCCGTACCTATTGGCAGTCTTCAATCCAGGAGTAGAGAATTGGCAGGCGGACTACTTGAGTCGCCAGCAGTTATTCCCAAGGGAATGGTCTCTTCACCCCAACATATTTCGGACTGTTTGCCAAAGATGGGGGACTCCGGATGTAGATCTCCTAGCTTCCAGGTTCAACATGAAGTTAGTCAGCTTTGTGGCTAGAACAAGGGATCCACTCGCATGCGGAACGGATGCGTTGGTGACCCCATGGGATCAGTTCTCACTGATCTATGCATTCCCTCCTATTCAGTTGCTGCCTCAACTTCTGTGCAGGATCAAGCTGGAAAGAAACCCGGTAATTCTGGTGGCACCTGCATTGCCCAGAAAGTCATGGTATGCAGAAATCGTAAAGATGGCAGTAGCGGGCCCATGGTCCTTTCCACTATGGCCAGATCTGCTTTCACAGGGACCGATACTCCATCCTTCCTTACGGTCTCTAAATTTAACGACTTGGCTATTGAAACCCACATTCTGAAGAAACATGGGCTTTCCGGGTCAGTTATCTCTACCCTGATTAATGCAAGGAAGCCGGCTTCCAGAACTATATATTAGAGGGCTGGAGGGCTTATGTTTCCTGGTGTGAATCCAAGGGTTGGCACCCTCAGAGATATAGTAGATAGGCAGAATTCTTGCCTTTCTACTATTAGGGGTAGAAATTAAGTTGGCCTTGAGTACTATTAAAGGCCAAGTCTCAGCTTTATCGCTCTTATTTCAAAGACCACTGGCTACTCATTCTTTAGTCTGGGGTTTTATACAAGGGGTAATGCAGCTTAATCCTCCCGTCAAACCTCCCTTGAACCCTTGGGACTTGAACTTAATTTTGTCTGTGTTACAAAAACAGCCATTTGAACCGATACAACATATTCCCCTATTCCTTCTGACAGGGAAGTTGGTATTTTTGGTTGCTATATTCTCAGCAAGGAGGGTTTCGGAATTGTCTGCTCTTTCTTGTAAAGAGCAATGTTTGATTTTTCATGAGGATAGAGTGGTGTTACGCCCTCATCCAGACTTTTTGCCAAAGGTGGGTTCAGGTTTTCACCTGAACCAAGATATTTTCCTGCCATAATTTTTTCCAAAATCATGTTCCAGGGAAGAAAAGTCACTACATTGTCTTGTTGTAGTGAGAGCAGTGAAAATCTATTTAGAGGCAACTGCTCAGATTCCTAAGACGGTTGTCTTATTTATTCTGCCAGAGGGTCCTAAGAAAGGACAGGCAGCGTCGAAATCCACTGTCGCTAAGTGGATTCGGCAAGTGATGATTCAAACTCATTATTTTAGGTGGTAAGATTCCCCCTTTTCAAGTTAAGGCGCACTCTACTAAGGCGGTTAGTGCTTCTTGGGCAGTGCATCATCAGGCCTCCATGGCTCAGATCTGTAAGGCTGCAACTTGGTCTTCAGTGCATACATTCACAAAATTTTATCAGCTGGATGTAAGGGGGTATGAGGATATCACCTTCGGGTGCAGTGTGCTGCAGGCAGCGGTATAGATCCTCAAGTCTGGGGGTACCCTCCAGGTTGTGTCTTCCTCCCCTCAAGTAGCATTACTATGGGACGTCCCATTAAGTAATTACTTAAGGCTTTGTGTCCCATAATGTACGATAAAAAAATAGGATTTTTATAACAGCTTACCTGTAAAATCCTTTTCTTGGAGTACACAGAGGTCCCTCCCCTCTTTTTTGGGATTTAAGTATATTGCTTTGCTACAAAAACTGATGTTCTCCTGGAAGGAGGAGGGGTTATATAGGGAGTGAACTTCCTTGATTGGGTATACCAGTGTCAACACTTGAAGGTGGCCTATAACCCATTAAGTAATTACTTAAGGCTCTGTGTCCCATGACGTACTCCAAGAAAAGGATTTTCAGGTAAGCTGTTATAAAAATCCTATTTTTCCTCAGCCATGATAGGTTTGAAAGCAAAAAAAAAAGGTTAGCAGCCTTAATCGCATCCCTGTGTGGGACAAAATGTGACATGTTCCCTTCCATTACCCAGGACCCTCAAACTGAGGAACTGGGGATGGGAGAAGTTGAATTCCCTCAGGGCACCGTGGTGAGGCTGATGACTCCTTTTATGAGGGTTCAAATGGGGGGGGGGGGGGGGGTTTCAGCTTCACAATCTGTAAGATTGATGGTGCGTTCCACATTTACACGCTACCCTTAACTGAGTGTTTTGGTTCCCTAAAGCCGCCTCAAGCTGTGCATGCCTTTCCTGTCCGTCCATTGCTGGAAAAACTTTTTGTATCTGAGTGGGATCACCCAGATAAGCATTTTTTCCCTCCTAAAAAGTTTTTCACACTTTATCCTATGGAGGAAAAAATTCACTAAAGGTGGGGATACCAGCAATTGACGCTGCTATATCCTCTGTGAATAAAAGTTTGACTTGTATGGCAGACGATGCTCAAATGCTTAGGGATCCAACGGATAAAAAGTTGGAATTCCTTTTAAGAAACACTCAAGCAGGAAGGGAAGTCAGTGATTCTGGTGGCCCCCCAGCGTGGCCCAGGAGATCTTGGTATGTAGAGATTATAAGGATGGCGGTAGGGGTCCCATGGACCCTACCACCACATCCAGACCTTCTCTCACAAGGTCCTGTATTCCATCCTACCTTACAAACACTAAATTTAACAGGTTGGCTTCTGAAGAAACGTGGGCTGTCAAGTTCAGTGGTGTCTACCTTGGTTAATGCAAGGAAGCCGGTCTCCAGAATCACATATTATAGAGTCTGGAAAGCATATGTCTCCATGGACACTGGCACACCCTAAACAGAAAGTTGCCTCCCTATATAACCCCTCCCACTACTAGGAGTACCTCAGTTTTTTCGCCAGTGTCTAAGGTGTTGGTCACGAGTAAAGATGTGCTGTACTGAGCTCCACTGGAGCAATCTTTGCTGGGGCTAGCTTTGCAGCTGGATCCATTCAAAGTATCTTTTCAGGCCAAATTGAATGGTACCCAGGCCTCATGGCAGAAGAAACGAGGTTTAGCCCGTAACGCTTCTCTTTTTAAAGAGCTGTATCCTGGGATCCAGAGCTTTGGTGTGACTTTCCACCATCTCGCTTCCTGAAGTCAAGCGTTCCCAAAGATCCAGAGAAAAGACAATCTCTGTTTCAGGCACTAGACCGATTAATATCTCAAGGGGTAATCCTACAGATCCCCACAAAAGAGCAAGGTCTGAGGTTTTATTCAAATCTTTTCATGATGCCAAAACCAAATGGAGACGTCAGACCCATTCTAGATCTAAGAAATCTAAATCAGTTCCTGAAGATCCACTCCTTTCGCATGGAGACGATCAGGTCAGTAGGTTCTATCCTTCTAGGAGGAGAACTTCTGGCATCAATCAACATCAGGGATGCATATCTGCATGTCCCTATATTTCCCGCTCATCAAAAGTTTTTGAGATTTGAGTTGGAACAGCAGCATTTCCAGTTTGAAGCCCTGCCTTTCGGGCTAGCTACAGCACCCCGGGTGCTCTAGCCAGGTTAAGGGCACAGGGCATAACAGTCGTAGCGTACCTAGATGATTTATCGCTAGATCGGTGGCTCGTTTGGAGCAAAGCTTACGCACTACAACCAATTATCTGGAAAGTTTGGGTCGGATTCTCAACCTAGAGAAATCTTCCTTAATACCACTAAAGAGGCTGGAGTACTTGGGTCTGATCATAGACACAGCCCAGGAAAGGGTGTTCTTGCCTCAGGCAAAGATTAACTCCATTAGAGAGCTGGTGCGGATGGTCAGGTCAAATGGCGATCCTTCCATTCGACTTTGTATGAGGTTGCTAGGAACCATGGTGGCTTCATTAGAAGCAGTTACCTATGCCCAGTTTCATTCAAGACTGTTGCAAAACAGTATCCTGTCTGCTTGGAACAAAACAATTCAAGCTTTAGACTTACCAATGCAGCTGCCTCCAAGAGTGTCCCAAAGCCTCACTTGGTAGTTACTAACCCAGAATCTGCTGAAAGGAAAATCTTTCATACCAGTCACCTCGAAAGTGGTAACGACGGATGCCAACCTTTCAGGCATGGGAGCAATACTAGAAAAGATAACTGTCCAGGGACAGTGGTCAAGAACCGAAAGAACCTTGCCCATCAATATCCTAGAGATTCGGGCAGTGCGTCTGACTCTAAAGGCCTGGACTTTCAGGTTACGGGATTGTCCTGTCAGGATTCAATCCGACAATGCCACAGCTGTGGCCTATATCAATCACCAAGGGGGCACCAAAAGTGTCTCAGCGCACAGAGAGGTAAACCATATTCTAACTTGGGCAGAAAGGAATGTTCCGTACCTATTGGCAGTCTTCAATCCAGGAGTAGAGAATTGGCAGGCGGACTACTTGAGTCGCCAGCAGTTATTCCCAAGGGAATGGTCTCTTCACCCCAACATATTTCGGACTGTTTGCCAAAGATGGGGGACTCCGGATGTAGATCTCCTAGCTTCCAGGTTCAACATGAAGTTAGTCAGCTTTGTGGCTAGAACAAGGGATCCACTCGCATGCGGAACGGATGCGTTGGTGACCCCATGGGATCAGTTCTCACTGATCTATGCATTCCCTCCTATTCAGTTGCTGCCTCAACTTCTGTGCAGGATCAAGCTGGAAAGAAACCCGGTAATTCTGGTGGCACCTGCATTGCCCAGAAAGTCATGGTATGCAGAAATCGTAAAGATGGCAGTAGCGGGCCCATGGTCCTTTCCACTATGGCCAGATCTGCTTTCACAGGGACCGATACTCCATCCTTCCTTACGGTCTCTAAATTTAACGACTTGGCTATTGAAACCCACATTCTGAAGAAACATGGGCTTTCCGGGTCAGTTATCTCTACCCTGATTAATGCAAGGAAGCCGGCTTCCAGAACTATATATTAGAGTCTGGAGGGCTTATGTTTCCTGGTGTGAATCCAAGGGTTGGCACCCTCAGAGATATAGTAGATAGGCAGAATTCTTGCCTTTCTACTATTAGGGGTAGAAATTAAGTTGGCCTTGAGTACTATTAAAGGCCAAGTCTCAGCTTTATCGCTCTTATTTCAAAGACCACTGGCTACTCATTCTTTAGTCTGGGGTTTTATACAAGGGGTAATGCAGCTTAATCCTCCCGTCAAACCTCCCTTGAACCCTTGGGACTTGAACTTAATTTTGTCTGTGTTACAAAAACAGCCATTTGAACCGATACAACATATTCCCCTATTCCTTCTGACAGGGAAGTTGGTATTTTTGGTTGCTATATTCTCAGCAAGGAGGGTTTCGGAATTGTCTGCTCTTTCTTGTAAAGAGCAATGTTTGATTTTTCATGAGGATAGAGTGGTGTTACGCCCTCATCCAGACTTTTTGCCAAAGGTGGGTTCAGGTTTTCACCTGAACCAAGATATTTTCCTGCCATAATTTTTTCCAAAATCATGTTCCAGGGAAGAAAAGTCACTACATTGTCTTGTTGTAGTGAGAGCAGTGAAAATCTATTTAGAGGCAACTGCTCAGATTCCTAAGACGGTTGTCTTATTTATTCTGCCAGAGGGTCCTAAGAAAGGACAGGCAGCGTCGAAATCCACTGCCGCTAAGTGGATTCGGCAAGTGATGATTCAAACTCATTATTTTAGGTGGTAAGATTCCCCCTTTTCAAGTTAAGGCGCACTCTACTAAGGCGGTTAGTGCTTCTTGGGCAGTGCATCATCAGGCCTCCATGGCTCAGATCTGTAAGGCTGCAACTTGGTCTTCAGTGCATACATTCACAAAATTTTATCAGCTGGATGTAAGGGGGTATGAGGATATCACCTTCGGGTGCAGTGTGCTGCAGGCAGCGGTATAGATCCTCAAGTCTGGGGGTACCCTCCAGGTTGTGTCTTCCTCCCCTCAAGTAGCATTACTATGGGACGTCCCATTAAGTAATTACTTAAGGCTTTGTGTCCCATAATGTACGATAAAAAAATAGGATTTTTATAACAGCTTACCTGTAAAATCCTTTTCTTGGAGTACACAGAGGTCCCTCCCCTCTTTTTTGGGATTTAAGTATATTGCTTTGCTACAAAAACTGATGTTCTCCTGGAAGGAGGAGGGGTTATATAGGGAGTGAACTTCCTTGATTGGGTATACCAGTGTCAACACTTGAAGGTGGCCTATAACCCATTAAGTAATTACTTAAGGCTCTGTGTCCCATGACGTACTCCAAGAAAAGGATTTTCAGGTAAGCTGTTATAAAAATCCTATTTTTCCTCAGCCATGATAGGTTTGAAAGCAAAAAAAAAAGGTTAGCAGCCTTAATCGCATCCCTGTGTGGGACAAAATGTGACATGTTCCCTTCCATTACCCAGGACCCTCAAACTGAGGAACTGGGGATGGGAGAAGTTGAATTCCCTCAGGGCACCGTGGTGAGGCTGATGACTCCTTTTATGAGGGTTCAAATGGGGGGGGGGGGGGGTTTCAGCTTCACAATCTGTAAGATTGATGGTGCGTTCCACATTTACACGCTACCCTTAACTGAGTGTTTTGGTTCCCTAAAGCCGCCTCAAGCTGTGCATGCCTTTCCTGTCCGTCCATTGCTGGAAAAACTTTTTGTATCTGAGTGGGATCACCCAGATAAGCATTTTTTCCCTCCTAAAAAGTTTTTCACACTTTATCCTATGGAGGAAAAAATTCACTAAAGGTGGGGATACCAGCAATTGACGCTGCTATATCCTCTGTGAATAAAAGTTTGACTTGTATGGCAGACGATGCTCAAATGCTTAGGGATCCAACGGATAAAAAGTTGGAATTCCTTTTAAGAAACACTCAAGCAGGAAGGGAAGTCAGTGATTCTGGTGGCCCCCCAGCGTGGCCCAGGAGATCTTGGTATGTAGAGATTATAAGGATGGCGGTAGGGGTCCCATGGACCCTACCACCACATCCAGACCTTCTCTCACAAGGTCCTGTATTCCATCCTACCTTACAAACACTAAATTTAACAGGTTGGCTTCTGAAGAAACGTGGGCTGTCAAGTTCAGTGGTGTCTACCTTGGTTAATGCAAGGAAGCCGGTCTCCAGAATCACATATTATAGAGTCTGGAAAGCATATGTCTCCTGGGATGAATCCAGGGGTCGGCACCCCAGGAAGTAGGTCATAGGTAGAATCCTTGACTTTCTGCAGATGGGGTTAGAAATGCAGCTGGCCTTGAGTACTTTCAAAGGCCAGGTCTCGGCCCTATCGGTATTGTTTCAATGACCACTTGCTTCGCATTCTTTTGTTTGTAGTTTTTTCAGGGCTTGACACTGTTTAATCCCCTCCCCGTTAGGTCACCCCTGAACACTTGGGACTTGAATTTAGTTCTGTCGGCGTTACAAAAACATCCTTTTTGAGCCTATACGACACATTCCCTTAGTCCTTTTGACAAGGAAACTAGTTTTTCTGGTAATCATATCTTCTACAAGAAGGGTATCAGAGTTGGCTGCTCTTTCTGGTAAAGAGCCATATTATTATTCACAAGGATAAGGTAGTATTGCGTCTTCATCCTAACTTTCTACCAAAGGTAGTATCAGGTTTTTATCTAAACCATGCTATTGTTCTACCTTCATTTTTTTACAGAACCCTGTTCTATGGCAGAAAAATCATTACATTCTCTTGATGTGGTGAGAGCAGTCAAGGTCTACTTAAAGGCGACTGCTCAGATTCGAAAAACGGATGTTTTCTTAATTTTACATCATGGGACACAGAGCCATAGTAATTACTATGTGGAATGTCCCAGAGCAATGCCAACTGAGGGGAGGGAGACACAACCAAAGTAGGGAAACATGAGATCAGAGGACTTATACTGCTAACTGCAGCACACTGTTCCCAAAGGTGACATCCTCATGTCTTTTTACATCCACCTGATCGAATCTGGTAAATGAATGACTGAAGACCAAGTTGTGGCCTTGCAGATTTGAGAGTGCCCACAAAGCACTAACAGCCCTGGAGGAGTGCACTTTGATTTGAGAGGGTAGAATCTACCTCTTTAAACCATAAGCTAGAATGATTACTTGTCGAATCCATTTAGAAATAGTAGATTTCGATGCTGCCTGTCCTCTTTTAGAACCTTCAGGCAACACAAACAAAATAGGATTTTTATAACAGCTTACCTGTAAAATCCTTTTCTTTAAAGTACATCACGGGACACAGAGGTCCTCCCTTCTTTCTGGTATACAAGTGTATTGCTTTGCTACAAAAACTGAGGTACTCCCAGTAGTGGGAGAAGTTATATAGGGAGGCAACTTCCTATTTACTGTCTGCCAGTGTCCATCACCTAAAGGTGGCCTATAACCCACATAGTAATTACTATGGCTCTGTGTCCCCTGATGTACTTCAAAGAAAAGGATTTTACAGGTAAGCTGTTATAAAAATCCTGTTTTTTTTTTATTTTTTTGCTTTAATTTTCCATGAAGGTATACTGACTGTTTATGGTAAAACATGTTGTAAAAAGGCAATTTTTATCATTAATACTTTGAAATATGATTTTTGCCAAGTAATTATTACAAGTCAATGATATGGTTGATAAATATTTTGGTTGATCCTGTTTTTTTACCCTCACTGTTGAACTTTGTAACCTATCAAACACTGTACATTTTTTTACCCCTGTAAGTTTTTAATTAGTAATGTTTTTTAACACGCATAACTTCTGAAAGGTATATTCAACTTTGTCATTGTGATATCTAATTCAAATTTAGATCTTGAATAAGAAAATTATAAAAAAAACTTGGTTAAAAAAAATATATAAAATATAAATGTATTAAATATGTGCAAAGGGCAGTGATGTCCAGAAGCTTGTTGTTGTAACCAGTCAAAACTCAGCTTGGTGTGGAGAAAGTATTGGAAACTGATTCTTGATTAGGTTGCGGTAGCGATTGTTGCGTCTTATTTATTATTGCTGTTCATAGTAGATTGCTATGTTATATGTTTTTTTTTTTTTTTCTTAGGTTGGCGTCCAGCCTTTAAATACTACAACATGTGGGTGTCACTCATCGGTGCCCTCCTCTGCTGTGGCGTCATGTTTGTCATCAACTGGTGGGCAGCGCTTTTAACATACGTCATAGTTATTGGATTGTATATATACGTTACCTACAAGAAGCCGGGTAAGTTAAAATGATAAAGTCTCGTCTTTTTTTTTTTTTTTTTTTTTTTTTTTTTTTAAATAACAAACATGTTCTACTTACCTGCTCTGTAGAGTGGTTTTGTACAGAGGAGCCCAGATCCTCCTCCTTCTCAGGTCCTCCGCCGGCGCTCCCAGCCCCTCTCTCCTGTCGAATGCCCCCACAGCAAGGAGCTTGCTATGGGGGGACCCAAGCCGCAGCTTTGTGTGTCAATTTAGACACTGAGCCACAGTTTGGCACTGCCTCCTCTCTCTCCTGATTGGCTAACTGACTTTGACAGCAGCGGGAGCCAATTGTGCCGCTGCTGTGTCTCAGCCAATCAGGAGAGTCCCAGACGGCTGAGGCAATCATACACATCGCTGGATCGAGATGGAGCTCAGGTAAGCATTAGGGGGGCTGAGGGGGGCTGCTGCACACTGAAGGTTTTTTATCTTAATGCATAGACTGCATTAAGATGATAAACCTACTGCTTATACAATCACTTTCAATTTCCACTAAGCTTTCACTGCAGATTCAGGACCAGTATACCCAATTACAGCAGATTTAGGACCGTGTACCCAATTACAGCAGATTTAGGGCCAGTGTACCCAATCACAGCAGATTCAGGAGCGGTGAACCGAATCACAGCAGATTCATGGCCGTGTACTCAATCACAGCAGTATCATAATCAGTGTATTCAATCAAAAAGCTTCATTATTAGTCAAATCACAAAAAGTGTTAAAAATGAAATCCTATGGTGTACAGCACTCATGGACCATATTACCATATATAGTATACCACTAACAATTGTAAATTAAAGTGTATTACTAAAAACATTCCATTTGATCACACAGTGTCCATAATAAAATGTCCATAATAAATAAAAAGTCCTTTATATATAGAAAATCATATTTTGAGTCTGTGAAACCGTGTCCTTAATAAAAAGTGCCCTGTTCAAATAAAATGCCAGAAACAAAATCTACTTTCAATACACCCTGATTTACAATTTTTATAAGTGGTATGCTATTTATGGTAATATGGTCACTGTACACCATAAGAATTTCATTTTTGACAATTTTTGTGTTTTGCACAGCAGCTAGATTTTCTTTATATTTATTTATTTAGCACAGGTATATTTATTATTGGTCATATCACAGCAACATTTCACTATAGATTGTTGCTGCACCTGGGCCTAAGTCTTATAGCATTTTAAACCATTTGTACATTTTATGTATGTGATACACATTTTATATTGTGTTTTAGACGTTATTTTTTTAAAATATGGTAGGCACCATGTACCTTGTTTCAGCAATTATTGTTACAGTGATTTTTTTTTTTTTTTAAATATGCAAGAGGACGTTTACTATAGTGAATAGCTTCTCTGATAGGTGGCTGTTGCATTTTGTTTAGTAGCCTTTGGGAGAAGCGTTCCTGTGTGAGGATTAGCTAGGATCTCATTCATAATGGGCTAAAGAATGCAGAGGGTTTAACTGTGAGGTTGCACTGGTCTGTGTTGAGCTGTGAAGCTATTTGTAGTATATCTCACCCATCTGCTGATTTGAGGTATTTAGAAAATATTTATATCAGTGGAAACTATTACATAACACAGCAAGAATTGGATTGTAGTAGCTTATGAAAATGACAATTATGTCTTTTATGTGGCAAAAAAAACCTTTCTTTTTTTATAAAGATAGCTCTTGCTTTCTGATGAATGTGTTATTGAAGAATGGGAATGGAACATATTAATCATTTTGAATAATATTTATTCCCTTTATTTTATGTTCAGACTCTCAATCATTGCAATATGTGCCCACAATGGGAAATGTAAAGATTTAACTTGTTGCCCTGCAGAAATTGTTTTTTATATTGAATACTTAGTATTTCAGTTCATAAAATGGTTACTTTTTTTTTTTTTAAATCAGATTGTATTTGTTTTTCTCTTTTTTTTTTTTTTTGCCTACTCTGTAAGAAGTGTTATACAATCTTCAGGGTTATTAGAACACAATCCATTTATCCATTTGTAAAGATAACCACACAGGATGTTTTAACCTTAAAGTAGTACTAATTTGAGTCTGTTGCTGATTGTAGTAACTGACTTTCAATAGGTGACTATTAAGGAAAGTGGGAGGATGGGCAGTTTGGTGATAAAATACCAGGTTGTGAGATAAAAAAAAAAAAAAAAAATTATGAGGAAGTAAGATTTTCAATCATTAGATGAAATAAGCATAATTGTTAAACTAACACAACCATCTTGGTAAATTAAGCCTTCTGTTTTGAGGAGCATTCCAAACACAACTTAAAAGATCTGTGTCAACAATTTTGTGATGGCAACAAGACAAAATGGAAAACACTTACTTCTTAGTGTACATTTATCGTTACTGTCCATTGAGGAACACTGATAGTAGTAATACTTGGACATATGAAGTTATACTGCTGCCTACAGGAGGACACTGGCAACCGAACGTTAAGCTAGCCCCTCTATAACTCTGCCTGCAACCGCCATGCCTAGTGTCCTAGGAGTTGGACACCTCTCCCTCAGCATTGCACTCTCTTCATTATAAAACTTTAAAAATAATTTAAATAGAAGTTTGTATTTATAAAAAAACAAATGCATGTACTGACTTCTATGCTGCAGCCTTGGTGTGGTGATACAGCTGTCCCACGTGGGCCATGAGACCCAGGAACTGAGCGATCACTTGACCACTGATTGCTCAGTTCTCCGTCTGCAGAAAGAGGTGACTCAGTCTAGGGCTGCAATTAACGATTATTTTCATAATCTATTAGTTGGCTGATTATTGTTTTGATTAATCGGATAAAAACATTAAAAAAAAGGTTGATGTATAACTTAGTTATTAATATGTAAAGTTTAAAAAAAAAGGCAATTTATTGTTCAACCTCTATATGCAATGGTAAATATAAATAACCAACTATATGGTTAGGGAGCAAAATCTCTAATCCACTGTGAGAATAACAGAATAGATATACTGTATATACTATTAGAGGTTGAATCCGGTAAATATTAGATCAGACTCGGATCTAGATTTATATTTAAAGAAAAAAAAAATGAAAGGCCGATTTTCAGACAGAACTGTAATATATTATGTATGACGGACTCCCTTGTCATAGGCAGGTGGCTTTATAAAAGCTCTGTGCTCCTGCTGTCACTAATGCTGGCAATACAGAAATAGGGGTTATTTACTAAAGCTGGAGAGTGCAAAATCTGGTGCAGCTCTGCATAGAAACAAATCCGCTTCCAGGTTTTATATTCAAAGCTTAGTTGAACAAGCTGAAGTTAGAAGGTGATTGGCTACCATGCACAGCTGCACCAGATTCTGAGTGCACCAGTTTTAGTAAATCTCCCCCCAGTGTCTTCCTTCAAAAAAAAAAAAAGTTAATTTTAAGATTGTTTGTTTTGATTTTCTAATAGTTAGTGGGGTCAAATTGATGCTCGTTTTCAACGACAGTGACGGGAAAATTCGAAGGAGCAGAATAGAAAACGTCTTGGTTCAAGGAATTTTCAAACCATGTGTGTGGTTTTTGTTCAGAAATTGCATTCATTTTAAAACTGAAAGTGAAAAGCAAGTGAATTTTCAAACGACATGCTTTCATTCAGCGAATTTACAAAGATTTTTCGTATGAATATTCTCGTCTGATAATCGATACATGTATGGCAAGCATAAGGCTCAGTTCACACCTATGCAGTTTGCTTTTGATCCATTTCTGCAGTGCCTTTTGCTGTGCGTTTTTGCATGCGCGATTTTGCTGTGATTTGCGTTTTTGCTTTTTTTTTTTTTTTTTTTTTTTGCCCAATTTGTTGCTGGGCAGATTAAAGACAGCAAATTGCTGCAAAAACACACTACATGCTTTTCTGCAGCTTCTCCATTGAAGTCTATTGAACCAAACAAGCAAAAAAGCACTATTTTCTGTTGAAAAAAGTCCCTGACCCCTTCCAAATACACAGCAGCTGAAAAAAGCATAGATGTAAATGTGTCCCATAGGAAACCATGCTAAATGAACTGTAGTGCATTTCTGCAAAAAGCACCAAAAAACACATAGGTGTGAACCAGGCCTAAGACGTTTAGTAGAGACAGCGTGTTTTTTTTTTTTTTTGTATCACCTGTCATAATGGGGTTAAAAAAAAAACTAAAATTATCCCTTTATAGTACAAAAAGAGCAGACAAATCACTACTATAAGGGGTTCATATATATATATATATATATATATATATATATATATATATATATATATATATAATACACCCAGAAGTAGGATATATGGGCATTTTAACTAGGAGTCAGATGTGAAGGGTGGAAGGTATATAAAATCTTAGATTTTAAAAGATATAAATCTTTTATGTTAAAGTAGTACTAAAAGCTGAGACTTTTTTTTTTTTTTTCCTTTCTTGGATATAATCATTTTAGATATAATGCACAATACTGGTAAAAGTTTGCTTTAACCACTTAAGAACTGAGCCTCTTTCTGAGATTTGGTGTTTACAAGGTAAAAACTTTTTTTTTTGCTAGAAATTACTTGGAACTCCCAAAAACACACACATATATATGTAATGTGTGTGTATATATATCTAACACCCTAGAGAATAAAATGGCGGTCGTTGCAGTACTTTCTGTCACACCGTATTTGCGCAGCGGTCTTATAAGCGCACTTTTTTTTTTTAAAAATACACTTTTTTTTTAATTTAAAAATAAGACAGCAGTAAAATTAGTCCAATTTTTTTTATATTGTGAAAGATAATGTTACGCCGAGTAAATTGATACCTAACATGTCACGCTTCAAAATTGCACCCGCTCGTGGAATGGCGACAAACTTTTACCCTTAAAAATCTCCATAGGCGACGTTTAAAAAATTCTACAGGTTGCATGTTTTGAGTTACAGAGGAGGTCTACAGCGGAGGTCTAGGACTAGAATTATTGCTCTCTACCGATCATGGCGATACCTCACATGTGTGGTTTAACCGGTTCAATACCGGGCATTTTCACCCCCTTCCTTCCTAGACCAATTTTTAGTTTTCAGCGCTGTCGCATTTTAAACGACAATTACGCGGTCATTCGACGTTGTACCCAAACAAAATTGACGTCCTTTTTTCCCCCACAAATAGAGCTTTCTTTTGGTGGTATTTAATCACCTCTGCGGTTTTTATTTTTTGCGCTATAAACAAAAGAAGAGCGACAATTTTGAAAAAAACACAATATTTTTTACTTTTTGCTATAATTAATATCCCAATTTAAAAAAAAAAAAAAACAAATTTTTTCCTCAGTTTCGGCCGATACGTATTCTTCTACATATTTTTGGTAAAAAAAAATCGCAATAAGCGTATATTGATTGGTTTGCGCAAAAATTATAGCGTCTATAAAATACGGGATAGATTTATGGCATTTTTAAAAAAAAAATATTTATTTATTTTTTTTACTAGTAATAGCGGCGATCGTGATTTTTTTTTCGTGACTGCGACATTATGACAGACACATCGGACACTTTTGACACATTTTTTGGACCATTCACATTTATACAGCGATCAATGCAATAAAATTGCATTGATTACTGTGTAAATGTGACAGGCAGTTAAGGGGTTAACCACTAGGGGGCGGGGAGGTGTTAAATGTGTTTCCTAGGGAATGCTTCTAACTGTAGGGGGAGGGGACGCTCAAGGGGAGGAGACCGATCAGTGTTCCTCCATTCTGGGAACACAGATCGCTCTCCTCTGAGCTGACAGGACGTGGATCTGTGTGTTTACACACACACAGATCCAAGGTCCGGCCCAGTTAACGGGCAATCGCGGGTGCCCGGCGGACATCGCGGCCGCCGGGCACTAGCACCGGGTCCCGAGCAATGCGGCGGGCGCGCGCGTGCCCCCTAGGCGGCCAGAAACCCGAGGCCGTCATATGACGTCCACCCAGGATGGGAGATCCCATCTGTGGACGTCATATGCCTATACGCGGGTAGGGAAGTGGTTAAACACCATTTTCACGTGTGCGTTCGCTTCTGCCCACAAGCTTGGCGGAACGGGGCGCGTTTAAAACTTTTTTTTTTTTTTTTATTTTACCTTTTTATTTTTACACTGTTCTTTTTTAAAAAAAAAAAAAGAGGTCAAAAAGACCTCATATCTCATATTTACACTAAAATGCATTAAACATAAACAAAACGTCTCTTTAAGAGCTATGTGCGGAAGGGACGTTTTGACGTCGCTTCCGCCCTGCAAGTGTATTGAGACGGGTGAAAGCCATCTTCCCCCTCACTCATGGTAAAAAAAACTCTGCCTTTAGATCCACTCACTTCCTGCACAGGACTACATGCCCCATGAGGCATTGCTCCTCACACATTCACAAGTTCTCAGGCACTTGCTGACATGTATGGATGGTGTACTGAGCTGTATGTGTGCTGCATTGTATTTCCAGATATGTTAACAAATAATGCATTCTGTATGCAGGCCAACTAATTGGCTGACAGATTAATCAATTTTGAAAATCATTGACAACTATTTTCATAATCGATTAGTTATCGATTCGTTGTTTCAGCCCTAACTCCGTCATCACTCTCTGTTCTGCTCCTCCAGCACTCATTGGAGTGCTGAGTTGGGAGAGGGCAGGCGGCAGGCGCAGCTGGCTCCAATTCTTTGCCTCACACTGAAAGGCGAAGCCAGCTGTCAATCAGCAGGATGGATCCTAACAATATTGTCAGGGTCCTTCCAGAGCCTGGAGCAGCTCTGCCACATCAGCTGATGGGTAATAGCCTGCTGTCCAATGACTGGGTAACAGGAGTGCAAAAGTAACTGCTCTTCTGCAACCAACAAGGGAAGTATGGCTGGAAAAGCTTTGGCCATACTTCTCTTTTAAATATAATACTTATATTTAGTATTTGGGGTGTTATTGATTTTGCAGGCACTTTTTTTTTTTTTTTAAAGATAATCATTTGCCCTGTCTTAGAATGTTAAGTTAGTCAAAAGAGTGGAGTCATTGATGTGGACATAGGTGCATGAGGTGATGATGTACTAAAGTTTGTCAGCACCAGAATAGTATGCTGCAGGTGTCTAGTGACAAAACACAGATGTGACCACATTTCCTAACGGAATAAAAATGTGGCTGAGATCCTTCCTGCACTGCACATTGTCTTGTTGCTATGTAGTTTACCAAAAGTTTTGACTTTTTGTGCCTGGGATTTTTCCTGTGAAGACTTCTGTCAGTTTATTATGCAGGGAAATCTATTTTCTCTTTGCCTTGGAAATATATGTAAATTACCAAAAATGAAATCTGAGTTTTCTCTTTATGTTTTCCAACTAGTCCAAAAATGATCAATAAGCCCTTGTGGTAATGTGTACAGTGATGAATAACGTTGGTAAACCACAGTACATTGTGTGTGGGCTCCTACATGGTTGGCATAGCTTGTAAGAACCATTGTGGCTGAAAAACAATAACATAAAACACAATTCCTGAGTGGAGTATTTCTTTAGCCTGGTAGTGCCTAATATCTGTTATGTGATCAGATTTAATACAGAGCCATAGCAATCTACAACACAAATAACTAACTGCTACAGGAACTGGATGTTGGTGGAGTTCCACACAGGAAACTCATCATTTATGTTAATCTCTTGCGACCCACATAAGGCCCGTTTCATACGGGCGAACCGATCAGACCCTACATTATCCTATATGGAGCAGCTGATGTAAATGGACATATGTCCGTTTACACCTGCTGACATCCAATCGGCTAAAAACAGACGTCTAGGGGATCGGATGGCAGTCGGGTGTAAATGGACCGGGGACATCCATCTGACCACCCATAGATGAGAGCAGGCTGTGTCTGTGTCCGCTCTGCTGAAGTGAAGCAGACACGGACCAGCCATCCGCCAGCTCCATAGGGATCAGTGGACAGATTCCCAACTGAGGAGTGTGGAAGGGGCCTAACGTATGTGGAGTGGCAAAGGGGGTCTGCTTTAGCGTCCACACAATGCACGTACAGTAAGTGTCTATAGACAGTAGAGATTTCTGTGATGAGAGCATGCTCAATGCGCTAAAGAGAGCTATTATTCCTTACTAATAATTGGAATCCCGCAAGACTGACTGAATAATGTGACCACTGTGACAGTCACAGTGGTCACAATATTGGACGAGAGTCAGTAGGCAGAAAAGACAGCGAAAAGAGTGCAGCAGAAATATTCATGGGAGAGGGTACAGAAGACTTCACGTTGCCCAAGATGACTGCACCTGGGACTTCTTTCGTCTCTCCCTGAGTCCTGCTGGAAGGGTGGTCTGTGTCCACACTGTGGGAAGATATCTCAGAGTGTACCCCTTCCTTGCCAGGAGTTTTAGCAAGCTGTTGCAACATTGCTGCTGCATCTCTGTTCTTGCAGGGGGGGATGAGGGGGTCAGGTCACATTCACAGGTTAGGATTGCTAATGGACCACTTGCAGGAGCCCCGAGAAGTATATATTTTTACATTCCCTACTCGGCCATGCTCTTAGAAAAGAATTTGATGCAGCTTGCAGAAGCTCCTTGAAATCAGCAACACAGATGCATTGATTCGATTGACTCCAATGCTTGTATACATGGGCCGAAACATAAGGGTTTCTTCTTTGCATAGAAAGTTATATTAAAGTTTACATTTTCTTTCAGATGTGAATTGGGGTTCTTCAACACAAGCTTTGACCTATCTGAATGCACTACAACACACCATCCGACTGGCGGGTGTGGAAGACCATGTGAAAAACTTCAGGTAAAAAACCAAAGTAGTCTGGATTGTACACCTATCCTGCTGCACATGTACAGGTATTCACACTTGTGCTCTTATTCAGTAAACCAGTGCAGAAACCCATATCAAGCAATCAGAAAACATCTTTCTGTCCTCTGTTTATCTACATATAGAAAGCAAAGTGTTTTTAATAATTGAAAACATTCTCAGATAACCCAGTCGCTGTCATCCTTATCCTTTTTTTTTTTTTCAATTTTTTGGTTAATGTTAGTTGGCGAAATGAAACAACAATGTATGTATTAGAAATGCCCGACTTGTGACTAGTGGGATATTTTTTCTCAGTGGCTCAATATATAGAAAAATAAGGATAAGAATGATGACACCATCATCATGACGGTTTACCTGTAAGATAGGGTCACCCACAGAGAGCGTGGTAAGCACTGAGTTTTGTATAGGGCTTTAAACATAGGGGTCTGTTTATGAAAAATTCTCTACACAAATGTCACAGGCATTTGCCCAGCTACCACAAACCGTCACCATATTTTCTAATATACTTATTTCCTTTGTTCTTCAGCTCCATCTAATGTTCATAATGCTTTATTGTCCTGAAGTACCTCAATCCAGAAAGTAATGCATTATAACCACTAGATAGAGCTGATGATCATATGAAAATAACATGTCAGTAACCTGCAATTTCTAGTACGCTTCTAGCTAAACGACACAATTTTGATGTGGTAGACAGCATATAATAGTTGCATATAGCCTGAGGATTCCTTTTTTTTTTTTTCTTTTTCTATTCCTTTAGGCCACAGTGTCTTGTTTTGACAGGTGCACCAAACTCACGGCCAGCTCTTCTTCACTTAGTTCATGCCTTTACAAAGAATGTTGGCTTGATGATCTGTGGACATGTGCATATGGTAAGATGTCAATTTCTCAGGTGTATATTTTGTTGTAATACCACAGCTTGTTTCCTATGTCAGTAACTTCACTGGCCTGGGGCACTCCAGTTTCATACCTGGTTAACGTTTGCAATGTTTTTCACATTGATGTTACAATTTTTTTCTTTCCTACTTTATTTGCACAGGGTCCTCGTAGGCAAGCCCTAAAGGAAATGCTTACAGATCAAGCTAGATATCAGCGATGGCTTATTAAACATAAAACCAAAGCTTTCTATTCTCCAGTGCATGCAGAAGACTTGCGGGATGGAACCCAATATCTCATGCAGGTAAGGTCATTATCCCAGCTCTGTTCATTATTTGAAAATAATCATGAGCCGCTTCACCGGCCTGAGGATTTGAAATCCCCACGGCTTAATATACCGCTCAGCACGTAGGGATAGGAGGCATTCTAATTTGTCAGCACCGTCACATGGACAGCGCTGACCAATCAGATTCTGTCTATTGTCAGTGCTGGAGGAGAGAAATCCAGGAGGTTAAGTGACTCCAGTACAGTGGGGGGGTTCCAGTGTTAATTCACCTTACAGATTATCTGTAAAGGTGAACTTACCCTTTAAGCATAAAGACACGTTCTGATTGTGCAGACTTTTATACACAATTATATAGACTGAGAGTCTGTCAGATTGGATATATATATATTATTTAATTATTATTATTTTTGCATTTAACTTGGCTTTAGTGGCAGCACAAAGTTCTCTTCCTAGACAGCAGGCTGCAGAGACAGACCATTGCTTTCTGTGTAAGATAGCACAGCACAACAGTGATTTCTCCTGCCTTGGGGCCCATTCAAAAGGAATGAGCTGTTTGAATACTATGTGCAACCAGTGAAGAATAAAGTTCATTGCATCTTATGCTTTTCCACATTGAAGGTTTCCACAGGTGCAAAAAACTTTTAATACAATCTATATGTACAAATTCTTTGAGGAGAATTTACTAAGACTGGAGTAGCTGTGCATGGCACCCAATCAGCTTTTAGTTTTCAGCTTTCATTTTCAAAAGGCTAAATCCACTTTTTGCGGAAACATAATGAATGCAAATATATTGATATTAAATATAGATAATATAATGAAAAAACTGTACAATTTTTATTTTATTTTCTTGCATTGAACCCTGCAAAGGATTGCATTGGTGATCAGAGAATTGTAGGTGCTAGGGCTCCTGAAGACTTTTCCTCCAGCTCTGTCTGTACCAAGGTACAGACTTTCAGTTGGAGAGCTAGAGTCAATGGACTACGAACGCTTTGATTACCACACTTGTGTTCTATTGATAACTACAAGTTGGTCTTCCGCGGAGGAAGATTGGACTTGTAGTTCATTCATTCAGTGAATGATGCTGCTGTGCAGGTGGAGCCCCGCACAGCCATGCCAATTTCAAAAGAAAGAAACCCACACACGCTGTCACGGGGTAACTGTAAATAAGGGTGTAAGTGCAAAAGGTGAAGTTAGCCTTTAACTGAACAAACTGAAGCTAAACATTGATTGGTTACTTCACACAACTGCTTCAGATTCTGACTGCTCCAGTTTTAGAAACTTCTCCCCATTGGTTGAATTTAAAGGTACTAGTTAAAGTTTTTATCTATTTACCTCTTTGGCTCACAGATACCCTCTTACATCTTAAAGCCATGCAGACAAAATCTCATGGTTTAAGATATTTTTTTTTTTTTTCTAGAATTATAGCAATGTCTTAAGTGTAGGATTAAGTCCATGTCTAATGTTTGGGGTGTATACGTTATACATATATGTAGGTTTTAATAATATGTGCAAAACATGAAAATTCCTTTGGACACTAAGCTGTAATTTGCCTCTGGTGTTGAAGGGGTTAAGTATATATTGTATAGGTCTACACGGACCTTGCGCATAGGATTTTGAGAATGCACAACATAATCTTTTGATGCCAAATATAATTGCTTGGCAGGCTGCTCTCACACCTTGGCTTAAAGCCTAAATCCTTCTTTTTTTTTTCACCTTAAATAGTTTGTTTGGGCTAAGCTGCCCCAAACAAACTATTTCCTTTACAAATGGCTACAGCTGCTGTCATGGCCATATAAACTGCATGTAGCATCCGCTTTGTTCCGGCAATGGTACAGGCACTTCCCATCTGCTGCCATAACAAAATCGAGTTGAGCTGAGCACACTGCTCAGTCATTCAAAGGAGGCCTTGTATTTTTATCAATGAGTTGGTGAGGTGGAGATTGTGACCTTATCTGCCTGCCTCTCCACCTTGACCATTCAGAGGAAGCCTTGTATTCATTGATAAAAATGCAAGGGTTCCTGTGAATGGCTGATTGATTTTGTTCTGGCAGCAGATGGGAAGTACCTGTACTACTACTGGAGCACTATGCTGTAAACTGTATGTAACTATGCTACATACAGTTTATATGGCATTGATAGCAGCCTCAGCAATTCGTAATGGAAATAGTTCATTTGAGCCATCTTGGCCCCAACAAACTATTCAAAATGAAAGAAAAGATGGCGTTAGGAATAAAAGTTAGATTTATTTTACCAGAGTTCGGTAAGGTGTTACGTGCCTCAAACAACTGACTAAACCATACACTGTCTCTTTGAACTGTAGGCTGCTGGGTTAGGACGTATGAGACCAAATACTCTTGTTGTTGGCTTCAAGAAAAATTGGCTTCAGTGTGATATGAAAGAAGTGGAGACCTACATTAGCCTTTTTCAGTAAGTACAGGCAAAACTGTTATCTTCAGTGGAGATTTCTAACTATCTTCTCTAATTCTTGACCATAGAATCAGCTTTTCCTGGATATGATTGTTTGGAGAAAATCCCAGAACGCCCTATAGCAGATTTGCTATATATAAGTGATTCTGCACTTTTGCCTAGGGGGGTGCCCGGACGCCGCTTATGCTGTCATTATTTACAGCAGAAGCCGATCTGCGGGTGCTGGCCACTCGATATCCGCTGGCACCTGCCAATCGTCAGTAAAACAAGGAAGATAACCACAGGGAATAAAATGCTTCTCTTTGTCTTGTAAAAGCAGCACATACAGTACGCAAAAACACTGGCTAGGCACACAGTTAACCTTTTGCTCACCCTAGATGTTTAACCCCTTCCCAGCCAGTGTCCTTAGTACAATGACAGTGCATATTTTTAGCATTGATCACTGTATTGGTGTCACTGGTTCCTGCAAAGTGTCAGTGTCCAATTGTCAGCCACAATATCACAGTCCCGCTAAACCTCGCTGATCACTGCCATTACTAGTATAAAAAAATTAAAATTCTATAAATATATACCATAGTATGTTTTACACAAACGTACTAGAGTTTACAATCAATCTACACTTATTGGGTTTTTTTTTAACCAAAAACATGTAGCAGAATGCATATTGGCCTACATTTATGAAGACGTTTCTCTTTTTCCATTTTTTTTTTTTGGATATGTTTGATAGCAAAAAAAAAAAAATGTATATTATATATATATATATTATACTTTTTTTTTTTTTCAAATTGTCAGTTTTTGTTTATAGCACACAAAAAAATGCAGAGGTGATCAAATACAAACAAAAGAAAGCTCTATTTGTGGGGGAAAAAGGACATAAATCTATTTGGGTACAGTGTTGCATGACCACACAATTGTCAGTTAAAGTAACGCAGTGTTGTATCGCAAAAAATGGCCCGGTCATGAAGGGGGTAAAGTGGTTAATGTAAGCCGCATGTCTTTAAATTGAATGTGTTTGTCATCAAAGTTCTAAATACATTTAAGTCATACATAACCAACAGAGGATCCTGAAAAGGACATTAGGGATACAATTTGCATTTTGTTGAGAATTCAACAATTCCTTGCATATAAACTGTATACATTGCAAGGATTTTTAAAGCTTTGTTGTGGCTCTGAAGAAATTAATGCTTACCTTAGGCCCCTTTCACACAGGCTTTCCAATCAGGTCCACCGGTCAGTTTTTTTTGCAGGCGGACCTGATCGGACCCTCTATTCACTCCTATGGGGCAGCGGATGTCAGCGGTGACAAATCTGCTGACACCCGCTGCTATCTGATCCTGTCCATGAAATCCAGATGGATGGTGACCCTATTTTCCATCTGTCTATCGGATGAAAACGGACAGGCCGATCTCCCCAGAGAGGAGAATTGGGTCTCTGACAGGTCTGTCTCAGCACAGTGAGCAGGGACGGACCTGTCATCCGCCTGCTCAGCGGATCGATTCCTCACTGAGCAGAGGAAGTCCGCTGGGCAGACCGCCCGTGTGAAAGGACCCGTGTGCTCTTTCTCACACTAATTTCCAAATGTAAACACAGCGCTCCTGCTCCATGTCTTCATTGCAGGTTAGAAGGCTGGGTGAGCTGAGGTACCCAGAATTCAACTTGAATGACATCAGTGCTTCTTTGTTTTGAGAATGATTTGCTCTACAGTACCTGCAGCTACAGTGGACAGAGAGAGCTTGTTTATTTACTGCCTGTACAAAATATGGAAATATTTGAATGTCCATAGCCTGACCACAGGTTCACTTTAAGCTTTTGGTGCTAAAATGCAAAAGAATGTATTGTAAACATTTCCAAAGACTTGCACACATTTTTAGGTGTGGAATAGTGTTAGAAAATATGCCACCAAATATGACTGCTGTTGCAGAGGATGGCTATAATTCGATATTTAGCTTGGTGCTTACGTCTGGTAATGCACTGAGCTAATAACAAAAAAAAAAACGTAGATTCCTTGATGAGATATGTACACATACATCATACAGACCACCAATAGTTTACTTCATTACAAGGAAGCAGCATTTTCAGTTTTGGCAGTTTTAGAAAATTCTGGGGTCCCCCGGCGGCGCTCCTCCTCTTCTTGAGTGCCCCTACGGAGAGCCGCTTTCCATGGGGGTACCCGTGCGGTCCCACCCCCCATCTCCCGTGTCACAGGATGTGATAGAATGCATTAAGATGAAAAACTGATGGTTTACAACTCCTTTACAGCCAAATGTTACGGATTTTACTTTTGTGAAAAACAATCCATGTCCAGTCACTTGGTTTTTTTTTTTTTTGATTGTGCCCAGACCTTAAAGAGGAAGTAAACTCTCCAAATATATATATATATATATATATATATATATATATATATGTGTATATATATATATATATGTATGTATATATATATATATATAATTTTTTTTTTTTTTTTTTCCCTGCAAAATAAAGGAATTATGTGCTGGTATGCATCGCTCATTATGTGACACGTGCCTGCAAACAAAGCCAGCGTGCCGGAGGCCGCATCCATCTTCGCCTGTTTTCCTTCCGGCTGTGTGAATGGCCAGAACCACGTGACATCACTTCCGCTCATGCATGTGGGAGCCGCCAGTCACGGCACATGCTTTTGAAGAAACGCCACGAAGTGTCGTTCTTTCTGAGCACATGTGCCGATGACATTGGCGCAGTATACAATAATTATCCCCTAAACTGCGCACGTTTAGGAGATATTTACAGTACCTAAAGCTAAGCCTTATTCTAGACTTGCCTATAAGTACAAATTATACAGGAAGGTTTACAACCTCTTTTAACCGACCCTTGTTAGGTCTATGTGCAGGAGGATGCAAATGGATGTGTGCCCGTGGACATGCGTCCATTTACATCCAGAGCCCTCTGAGTTAGTTTGGATGTACACGTGTATTTATGTCTGCCCATAGACCTGAAGCTTCCATTTGGATCGCCCTGAAAAACTGACAGGTGAATCTGAACTCGATGGCCATGTGAAAGGAGCCTTAGCTTCTGTATAACCATTGCATCTTACTGCTTGAGTTTGAACAAACATAGGGGGTTATTTACGAAAGGCAAATCCACTTTGCACTACAAGCGCACTGCAAATGCACTTGGAAGTGCAGTCGTTGTAGATCTGAGGGGGACATGCAAGGGAAATAAAAAACAGCATTTTAGCTTGCACATGATTAGATGATAAAATCAGCAAAGCTTCCCCTCATTTCAGATCTTCCCCTCAGATCTACAGCGACTGCACTTCCAAGTGCATTTGCAGTGCACTTGTAGTGCAAAGTGGATTAGCCTTTAATAAATCAACCCCATAGACTACTTATTTTAAGGGTTCATGCACATTGGGCTTAAAAGTCGCTTCTTCTACAGCGTTTTGCCTGTAGAAGCTGCTCAATGTTAACCTATGTGTCAATGCACATTAGGACGTTTAGACGCATATTGGTTTGTGTTTTTGAGAGGAGTTTTCAGGCAGGAAAAAAAAACGCTATGCGCCTGTACAAAAATTAACTATATGAGCCTTTTTTTTTCTGCCAAAAGAATTGCTGCTTTTTTTTTAAGCTCCGTGTGCATGGACCGTAATACTCCTTTCAAATTCCTCTGCGTTTATAAATTTAGTAGAATGTACATTGCACATCAAGGCTTTCTTGCCTCCTATTATTTTCTATCTGTTTCAATTTCTATAATAAAATATTCAGTTTTGTTTTTTGAACCTTCACCATTTGACATTAGTTAAAAAAACAGATAATCCTACATCGGCAGTAATGCTGGCTATTTGATTACAGACCCCAATCTTTATCATTTGAAGACCTTCCTCTACATTGTGGGTGCCCTATGTTTCTTGTGACTCTGCAATGTGCTGTGCCAGATGTGAGAAGGCTTGTTCAACTGCATGCTCCCTTTGCTGAGTAATGTGATTTTGATTTATGACATTGCTCTCAGCTGCTTTCAGTAAAGAAAACAAACAACAACAAGGAATACAGTGTTTGTATGAGGGACAGACAGTCGCAGCAGCAGCGGCAAGCGGCCCACATACGAGTCTTTCAGTTAGTTGATTACAGGCATTTACTGTTTCCAAATATTCATCTTTCCCTGAATCAAGTCTTGCCTGGGTTATGACTGATTTTCGCAGCTGGAACACGTTGCTGTTAATGCATTTATTTACAGAAAATTGTATATTTTGCATCTTGCAAAATTCTGGGCACATTTGACTTAATCTTGGCTTGGAAGCCGTTAAATTGAAAATTTTTATAGCTTGCGGTGAACTCGCATGTGGAAACAGTAGGAATTCTTTTATGGAAACTGCAGGAAAGAACAGTATATTGTTCATTCCAGACTGATTACAACTTGTCTTATAGCATAGTATTCTTTTCCTTCGTTAAAATCATTAAATACTTGTAAAGTAAATCACTTAAATCTGAAGACTCTGCTTTGATCAGTAGCAAGCATTGTGCAATATTTAACTTTTAAATCAATTAACAGTACATCACTCAAACATGGGAGTCCATAAGTGCTTAGACACAAAAAATGCTAATAAACAAAAAGTGACAATGTGAGTCTATATACAGTCCCAAAAGAGAAAGAAGAAATGTGCTTTCTCCCAGGTGAATAAATCCAGTGCTCTGCCACCTTCAAACCCAATGGCTGCTTGCCAAATATTTAGATCCCTAAATCTAGAAGGTTTGACAGCGCTCATATGATAACCACAGAAAACTCCTGCAGTAATGATTGACCTCTCCCTTCCCACAGTATCAAAATGATGCTCCTGAATATAATTTACATGCAAGGAATAAAGAAGGAACCCCACAGTGTAACCCCTAAAATTCCATGTTAGAAAAAAGAAGGGTACTCACATGTTCACGCCTTTACACAAGCAAAATACTGGAGGAGCAGAGTGGAGAGTGGTGACTGGCAGTCACTGCTCTCCGCTTTTAGAAGACAGAGAACTGAGCAGTCAGTGGTCATGTGATCACTCCGTTTTAAGTTTGAGCTGACATAGAACAGCTGCAGCATTGTAATGAGAGTTTGTTTTTTTATATACTCATACTTCTCCTTTTAAGGGAACTTCCAATGATCTGTCTCACACTAAAATTGCCCATACATGGATCAGTTTTTTTATTTTATTTATTTATTTTTTCATTCAGCTAGTGGGCTGACTGAAAAAACTGAACAGATTCCCTCATCCACCCACGCAAGGTGGATGAAGGAATTTTCCCTGCTGTGCTATTGTATTCTAACAGCAGGTACTCCTTTGCTGTTCAGAATACACTGATCAGCACCAAAGCCAGTTGGCTGCAGCACTGATCGAACAGATATTTTCCAACAAAGCCCATTTGTGAGAAGTCGATAGAATGATGAACTTCTCATGAAGGGGAACAGCCATAGATGGTTCGAATCTATGCATCTATGGCCCTCTTACCACACCACTTACCAAGAATTTCACCATGGGGTACAAACAAGTATGTTATCTCAAGAAAGGAGACCACTATGTCTCTGACATTATGTTGGTTTTTATGGAGCTCCAGTAAATCTTTTAAACTTTTTAAGCTGGAAGTGGGTTAAGCTGGCCATAGGTTACTGAGCCGATTTCCCCATTTACACTTCGGAGTGGATGGGGAAATCCTCCTTGCTGTTTCTTTGTATTCCAACAATTGGACGACTCCACCTTTAGAATATATTGATCAGCGCTGCTGCCCATTGGTGGCATGCACTGATCGAGGAGAGATTTTCCAACAAGCCTGTTCATGAAAATTCAGTCAATAGACCGACTTCTCATGAACGGTAAGGGCCATACATGGATCGAAATTCATCTGGTTGTCGCTGAACTCTTCCAAATTTCAATCCATGTGGCCAGCTTTAAGCCGGCCATAGACCGGATCGGCCAAGATTCAAACCGTGTATGGGCAGGCTGATTGTACCCAAGTCGAACGATCGATGAACTTGGCTACAACCTGCCTGTTTGATTTTTCTACATACGATTACTGCCAGTGGCTATAGGCACTAGCACTAAACATTGTATTTTGCCGGCCAGGAATGCTCCCTGCAGTGTAGAAGAAGGGATTTCCCCATCAACACAGACTGTGTTGATGGGGCAATAGAGTGGTTTTCTTTCCTGAAAGGAAATCGTATCATCTGTAGCCAGCCTTGGCTAGAAAGGCTGTACAAAGCTTGCCTCGAGGCTCTCTTTCTTATAAACTTTCCAGTAAACGCTTTGATGGCGTGACCCACTACTGTGATAACTAGGGTTGTCCCGATACCACTTTTTCAGGACCGAGTACAAGTACCGATACTTTTTTTCAAGTACTCGCCGATACCGAATACCGATACTTTTTTTTTACGTGACAGTGGTTTTTTTTATTTTTTTTTTTAACAGTGCTTTTTTTTTGGGGGGGGGGGGGGTGAACGGTGTATGTGTGTGTGTGTGTTTTGTTTTGTTTTTTTTTTTTTAATTTACAATTTTTATTTTTTTACAATAATTTTTTTTTTATTCTTTATTGCAATATGTGTTTTTTTTTTTTTTTTAATCAGCCCTGTTGGGGGGCTTTGGTGAGATATCAGGGTTCTTAACAGACCTCTGATATCTCCCCCTTGAGACAGAGAAAGAGACAGAGGATAGAGATTCCCCAGTCCCTTTCTCTGCAGCCTCAGCTGCACTGAGAATGAATGGAGAGAAGACAGGAGATTACAATGTTTCAGTTATGTGAATGGACAGAGTCAGCTTACTCTGTCTATTCACAAAGGAAGGAGGAGGAGGACGGCGGAACGGAGGGGGACAGAGAAGGAGGGGGGAACGGAGGGGACAGCGGAGAGGCACAGGGAAGGAAAGAGGAACGGAGGGGGACAGCGGAGAGGCACAGAGGAGGAAAGAGGAACGGAGGGGGACAGCGGAGAGGCACAGAGGAGGAAAGAGGAACGGAGGGGGACAGCGGAGAGACACAGGGAAGGAAAGAGGAACGGAGGGGAACAGAAAAGGAGAGAAGAACGGAGGGGGACAGCGGAGAGGCACAGAGGAAAGGAGGGGGCATGGAGGAGGATGCAGTGACAGTCAGCGGTGAGCGATCACTGCTGTGTCACTAAAGCAGCTGAAAGCCGCTGGGGGAGAAGCTTGTATCTCCCCCATGCGCCGATCACAGCTGACTTTTAGGTATCGGGGGAAGCATCTGGAGCATTTGCCCAAGTACAAGTACTTGGGCAAATGCTCGGTATTGGTGCCGATACCGATACTAGTATCGGTATCGGGACAACCCTAGTGATAACCCAAAGTAAGTAGGGCTCCATGCACACTGGCTTAAAAATTGCTGCTACTACAGGAGTTGTGTGTTCTGCCTGTAGAAGCAGCTCAATGTTATCCTAAGTGTCCATGCACTTTAGGATGATTACAGGCATATTTTAGGCTTAACGTTTGAGGCAGGAAAAAAAAAAAACTTCTGGTTTGCGTTTCTGACTGGAGCTTTCTGGCAGAAAAAGCGCAAAACTGTTCTAAACGGTGTACAAAAAAAAAAAAACGCTCTATATTAGAATTTTTTCTACCATGGGAACTGGTGTTTTTTTAAGCCCAGTGTGCATAGAGCCTGACTGATGCTTCCCATTGAAAAATAGACTGGATCTCCTATTTTTCGATGGAAGACTGCATATGAATAAAAAGTTTACATTTGAGTACGTACCTTGTTTTATTTAGTGTCATGTAAAATAACAAGCTGTATACTGTAGATGTAACCTCAGCTACGTGTAATATAATGTTGTTATATACTAATTTAAGCTATGCTATGTAATAGTGACCTTATAACACTTTTTTCTTTTTCCAGTGACGCTTTTGACTACCAGTATGGTGTAGTTGTCATCCGCCTGAGAGAAGGGTTAGATATTTCACATCTCCAGGGACAAGGTAATTGGGTGTTAAGTATATAAAAATGCAGTAAAAAAGAATACGCAAACTTTTTTTTTTTTTAAACATACTGGACCTGTAAAATGAAAATATTCACACTATTATATGCTTAAACCGTGTGCGCTTTTTTATTCGTTTTGCTATTAGCTTGTTTTCTAAAAACAAATAAGAAAGATGAAGTAGATACATATATAATGAGATTATGTGGTGTCCTTTTTTTTTTTTTTTTTTTTCTTTTTGTATATTACTTTATTACAACCTTTTTTACTTGTAATTGAAACCTTAAAGTTCCTACTTTTTCCCCTGTTGTGGCTTCTAATGCAATAGGTATTCTAATGCTAGCCATACACCTGTTGATTTTCATTCGAAAACTCTTGTTTTTGGAACGTTCATTTGATTATCTAAAAGTTAATAGGGGCTAATTCGACTATCGCTCCTAAAGTGGTTGTAAAGTCTCCAGGTTTTTCACTGTAATGCATTAAGGTGAAAAACCTTCTGTGCTGCAGCTGCCCACAAAGCACCCTCTTTTTCTTACCTGAGCCCATCTGTTCCAGCAATGTGCACAAGCCAAGCAACTCCAGCCGCTGTCTCCGTCCTCATTGGATAGATTGATAGCAGCAGGGGCCATTGGCTCCTGCTGCTGTCAATCAAATCCTGTGACACGGGGGTGGATCCGAGGATTGAGTGGCAGGGAACGCAGCAACGGGACTTTTGAGCATGTGTGCATGGGCGCCCCCAGGGAAAACGGCTCTTCATGGGGGCACCCCATGAAGAGAACGAGACAGGAGCGCCACCAGGGTACCCCAGAAGAGGAGGATCGGGGCTGCTCTGTGCAAAACCCTTGCACAGAGCAGGTAAGTATAACATGTTTGTTTGTTTTTTGTTTTTGTTTTTTTAAACAAACCTTTACAATCACTTTTAGCAGAGTTAGCAAAAAAAATTAAGGAAGGAGTTGGAAAATGTTTATTAACTCCAATAGTAACAAAATTAATTTCTATTTTTCCGGCCGAAAAAAAAATAGTGTTATGCACATGCACTTATCAACGTTAAGCCAGATTGTCAATCAGAAATCGGGACATTGGCATGGTGCTTGAATTAAACATTTCTGAAATTAGTTGACTCCATGAAAACACCATTGATTGCTCAGAACATTTTTGATCTTTTTTTTTTTTTTTTTTTTGGGGTGTGGTGAAGGTAGAAAAATGCAGTTCAATGTGAGAAAGATAGATTATTGCAACAGAACTTCAGTCAGACCCCCTTCACTAAATTTACCTCTGATGTACAAGATTAAGTAATCTGGTACATCCTGTTAAGTAATCATTATTCCTCAGTTTACAGGAGTCAGAACAATTCTGTTGTAGGTTATTTTTCTGCATAAAGTATAATGCACAATTTATACATTGCTGTTTACATAAGAATGACTATGGCCTACCAACTGCCATTCCACTATTTAGTGAGACCACCTCAGTGGCCAGTAAGTTATGGTTGCCACCTCATCCCTTTAAAACCGAACACATATTAATTACACAGGTTCTGAGGCTGATTAAGGTGGTAATTAAACTCACTTGGTGCCTTATCTGCATTTAATTAGCCTCAGAACCTGTGTAATTCAAAGGTGTTCGTGTTTAAAGCGATGAGGTGGCAACTCTACAGTAAGTGCAGTCATGCCCCAGTTACAAGGTGAAACTAAATCAGAGAGGCACCGAGGAGCCTTTTCTATCTGTAAAAAAAAAAACAAAAGTAATGGCAGTCATTCTGTGATGTGTACGGTTTACCTTTAAAAGTTCAAAATGAAGTACAGACTCTTTTTATTTTGTAACTCTGCGTTTCAAGAGTTAAGATCTTGTAAATAATAATTTTTTTAATGTTCCTGTTAAATTGTGGTTCATCTAATCATGAGAAATGGTTGTATTTTTCCTTTACTATTAATGGCTGGTGGCTATATTGAAAGAATGACACTGCAAATATAATTTCAGCTAGCGGGGAATTTCAGCTGTCTGTTCCCCCAGCTGACAGTTGCCGTTTGGTAATTAGAACTACCAGTACTTAATAGCTGTTTATAGATTTGTTCTGCCCACAGATACATTTTTTTTTTTTACTGGGTTACTGCGGAAAAATACTTAATAAACCAGTAGGGATCAGTAACACTTTCCAGTGACTAACACAACTTGTTAGTGACAAGAATATCATCAAGGACATGAAGACATGCCAGAACGAGGTGCGACAGGACAAGCTATTATTACAGGGATTTCTCCACCCCTTACACAAAGGACATTGTACGGCAGGAAATGGGGGCCAGAAAAGCTGAGGGCTCCTAATTATATGGGCAGGGTAAAGTTGGTGGACAATAATTTTGCTGACTGATAGAGCATTTTGTAAACATTGCCTTCTGTCTCCTGTAAGTGGCGTGGATTTTTAGACAATAGAAGGAATATATGACGTAGCACAGATGTTCATCCACCCTTTCTTTGCTGCACGCTTGTATTTCTTTGTAACACTACTTAAATGTAGCCTGTTATGATAGTATATGGTGGTTGCCATTGCTGACTTCTCCTAAACATGATCAGATAGCTTTAATGCTTTCTTAAACACGCTGATCTGAAACATATATGTTAATCGGGATCCTGAGTTCACTTTCTAATTTAGATTCCTGTGCCAGGTCAGTGACTAAGGCTGGCCATAGATGGTTCGAATCACAGCTGGTTCAGATTCGAGCGATGTGTGTGTGTGGACAGGCTGAATATGCCAAGTTGATCGATCAACTCTTTTACAATCAGCCTGCCAGATTCACTTGCAATTATTGTCGCTAGCAGCTGCTAGCAATAACTGTGTTCTCCAGGTGGGGGTGGCTTCCCCGCCCCCTCGCTGGGATTAGACAATTGCTCAGCAGGAGGGATTCCCCCTGTCAGCACTGTCTGTGGAAACCCATGATTGCAGGAAAGACATTTTCTCGAATCGTCTTCCAGGGCAGCATCTGAGAGATAGGCTCCTCCTCCCTGAAACAGAAAACACATTAGTCCACCATTATAAATTTCACAGTCTTACCTGCGTGCCTCAGTTGTTTGTGTTCCCTCCGGACCCACAGGAGCTGCAAAAGAAACGTTTGTTATTTTACTTCAGTCTCTGTGCTAGTTGCAGGAGACTCCCTGCCAGCATTCCATCCAGCCCAGCGGGCCTTGGGAGGGTGAGCAGGGGCAGCATATCTGAGCAGTATTGCTCTGCCTGAGATTTCACCCCTACAGAGGGGTCTGCAATCATCCCCCCAAGCTGCAATAATGCACTGACATTTCCCCCATGCCGCTGCTCAAGGGACCTGCTGCAGTTTTTTCACCAGGGAACTCCATGTGCAAACTCTGGCAACATACTCCCAGACATGAAGAGCGTACAGTGGTGTGGGTGCATGGATGCCTTACCCCCTGATTACAGCCGCTGCCGCGCCGGACCGGTAGGTGCCTCACGGCTTATTTTTTGTTCCTCTTCTACCCCGTGATGTCCGCACCCGCCGCCCACTTGATTGCCGTTTTTTTTGCCGCGATCGGCGTCCTCTACACACCGCAAAACAAGTCTCTCCTCATGGTGGGGTGTACCAAGATGGCGCCAGAGACACTTCCGGGTTAGCGGTCATTTTCCTGGAGCCTGCTTCCAGGGATACAGAATGGGCTATGGTTACATCACTTCCGGGGGCGGGATTAAAAAAAAAAAAAAACATTTTTAATATCAGCAAATGTATCAATATACATGCATACTGCAGCAGAGTCCCCCTCCCTATTGGGCCCAGAAGGGAGGATACCAATTGCAGCGGCATGTGCAGGTATATCCACCAACCTGCACGGGGTCAGCTGGGGGCGGGGCCGGAGTTTAAGCAGGAAGCAGTTAAAAAGGCCCCTCTAAGCAGAGGATCCTGGTGGCTGACCATGTCTGACGCTTCTCCACCCTGCCCTGCAGATCCTGCAAGCCAGGACAGCTCCAAGGTAAGCCAGAATACTCAAGAGTCACCTCTGTCTTAACCTTACTGTAAAACTGCCTACTTACAGGCAGCCTTTACCCGCCTACCTCATGGGGACCTTTTCCGTGCTTGATTTCAGGCAAAGACCCCTGAGGAAAGGGAAGTAGAAAGCAACAAAACATGTGCTTTGTGCAGCCACCGGTTTTCCCCAGAATGGGGGGGGGGGGAACCCCTATATCAAAAATGTATAGACAAAATGGTGGCCAAAGAATCGCAAGGGTATCTGAAAGATCTGCTCAGCTCTTTCAAGAAAGAAATACAGAGCACCATGGCGCCTCTACTCTCAGCTATTAAAAAGTTAGAAGCGCCATCAAGCGTCAGACCAATACCCCGTCTACCACCGGATATGCGTTCCTTCAGGTAACAGGGAACAGACAGAACAAGAGGATTCGGATGAATCCGAATCGGAGAATGAACTTTGCTCAGACTCCGACGAGGAAGATGCGGTTTCAGAGGGCAACATTATTTCTATCAGGGGATACGAATAGCCTTCTAAAAGCCATAGCGGACACGCTAGGTAATAAAGAACATAAATCCGCAGAACTTACAATACATGACAAGATGTATAAAGAGCTACAACCCAGAAAGCATAGTACATTCCCTGTACACCAAACTCATAAAGATATCTTTAAAAAAAAAAGAGTGCGAAGACCCAGAGAAGAAACTCTTTATGCCAGCCACAGTCAAACGCAGACCCGTTTGCAGAGACGGACACCAAAACCTGGGCTAAATGCCCCAAAGTGGATGGTTCTCTGGCAAAAGTCACAAATAAATCTGACTTGGCCTTTGACGACGCCGGTACCTTAAGTGACCCCATGGAAATCCGGCAATAGCTTCCACCTGCACAGCCCGGACTTTATCAATCTGGCTAACCCAGCTTCAAGAACTTCTGGAGAGTGACACACCTAGGGAGGGCAGCACAGTGGTGTAGTGGGTAGCACTCTCACCTAGCAGTAAAAAGGGTCGCTGGTTCATATCCCAACCACGACACTACCTGCCTGGAGTTTGCATGTTTACCCTGTGCCTGCGTGGGTTTCCTCCAGGTACTCCGGTTTCCTCCCACACTCCAAAGACATGACATCCTTCCACGGGAGACATTTATGGCGATAATAGACATATAGGATGCCTACCTACATGTCCCCATAAAGGAGGGTCATCCAAAAAATTCCTGAGGTTCGCAGTACAAGAGCCAGCAACTACGCCGCACCCTCAATACACAGCTCTCCTTTTCGGCATCTCCTCTGCACCAAAAATCTTCTCAAAGATAATGGCAGAAGCGTTAAAAGGTCTAAGACAACTAAGTATTGGCATAATACCATATTTAGACGATTTACTGTTCTTTGCGGACTCAGCAGAGGCCCTAGAAAGCAACCTGTGCACAAGTATGTCCTATCTGCAAAACCGGGGATGGATAATAAATGCAGAAAAATCACAGATGACCCCAAGCCAGTGAGTGGTATATTTGGGCTATATACACTGGACTCCAGACTAACGAAAACCTGCCTAATGGAAGAAAAGAATGAAAAAATCACACAGTCAGTAACCTTCCTAATAAGGACCAACGCCATAACATTCAGACAAGGTATGACTGTACTAGGACTGATGACGTCTTCTATTCCAGCTATCACCTGTGCACAGATTCACATGAGACCTCTACAGAACTACATTCTGTCCCAGTGGGATGGCAGCCACTCATCCCTAGACAGGTCCTTTCCTGTTCCAACCACAGTCAAACTAACACTACAATGGTGGCTCAATTTCCTTCGATACATCGAAGGACGCAAATGGGCCCAATCCAAGCCAATCGGGATCACCACCGATGCCAGTGCCCTAAGCTGGGGGGCACACTTGGAGGGTCTCTGCTCACAGGGAAAATTGACCTCCAGATGGTCCCAAGCCTCAAGCATGAGAGAGCTAAAAGCGGTGGGGGAAGTATTAAAAGCGTTCAAACCAGCAATACAGGGGACAACGTCACGACTGTGGTATACCTAAACAGGCAAGGTGGGACAAAGTCCCGAAGCTTCATGAAGCTGACGGAGAAAATCCTACTATGGGCAGAATCAAACAAAGTCAATATCAGGTATCTATCTGAAAGGAACAGACAATACGCTGGCAAACTTCCTGAGCCGGAAGACCATAAAACAGACGGAGTGGTCTCTGAACCAAGCGACCTTCGCACAAGTCACTCAAAAGTGGGGAGTACCCAAGGTAGATCTATACGCCTCCAAAGCGATTGCAAAATCACCAACATTCTTCTCTCTGGACCCCATAGATGGCAACAGCGGCGTAGACTCCTTCAACCAGAGCTGGGTATGGCAACTATGCTATGCATTCCCTCCAACTGCCATAATACCAAGGGTGATTCAAAAAATAAAGGCAGAGAGAGATCAATGGTGATACTAATAGCACCGCACTGGCCACAAAGGGCATGGTTCAGCCCCTTGAAAAACCTCAGCATCCAGCCTCAGCTAACACTGACGGACCAACCAGATCTCCTATCGCAGGGCCCAGTCAACCACCCGAACCACAGAATCCTGAAGCTTTCGATCTGGGTACTGAAGGGGTGAGACTTCAGAACAAAGGATTGTCAGACAATGGGATCGATACCATCCTAAACAGCAGGAAGCCCGAAACTAGGGTGATCTATGAGGAAGTGGGAGAAAAAAGTTTGTCTCCTGGAACAGAAACAAACCATATTCCAAAAGAGGAATAATCCCAACAATCCTGGATTTTCTACAAGATGGAGCAGACAAAAAAATATTTCCCCAAGTACGCTGAAGGTACATGTTGCAGCACTCTCTCCTCGTTCATAGACACAAGACTAGCAGAGGACCCGCTGATAAAGCGATTCCTGATGTCACTCAAAAGAGCTAGACCAGCCAAAATGAATAGAACTCCAACTTGGGACATGCCCACAGTACTTAGAGGATTTCTTTCCCCTCCATTTGTACCGATGGAAGATAGCTCAGACAAAAACCTCACCTTAAAGACTGTACTTTTTGTGGCCCTAGTATCAGCCAGAAGAGTGAGCGAAATCCAAGCACTGTCTATAATGGAACCATACTGCCTAATACATTTAGACAAAATAATTCTCTCTCCAGACCCGGCCTTTCTGCCCAAGGTCCCCTCAACATTCCATAGAACCCAAAATATCATCATACTTTTGCTTCCAAAAACTATGGCTAGCGAAAAGAGACACACTCACAACAAACGCGATGTAGGAAACATACTTCGAAAGAACGAAGGATTGGCGAAGAACGACCTCCCTTTTTTGTCCTTTTATGCAGGAATCAACAAAGGGAAACAGGCTTCCAAGAATACCATCAGCAGATGGATAAGAATGGCCATACAGACGACCTATGAGGCACAAAGCCTCACTCCGCCAAGCAGGATCAGAGCACACACAACCAGAGCCTGGGCTACCTCGGTCGCAGAGAAAGCAGGGGCAACTCCGGAGCAGATCTGCAGGGCAGCGACATGGTCGAGCTTCAGTACCTTCGCAAGGCACTACCACATAGACCAGCTGTCTGACCAAGACCAGGCACTTGGTCGCAAGGTGCTTCAGTTTCTTTCCCCACCCTAGTAAGTATTGCTTGATACATCCTCTCAGATGCTGCCCTGGAAGACGATTCGAGAAAATAGAGTTAGGTACCTGGTAACTCTTTTTCTAAGAAGTCTTCCAGGGCAGCACTAGTTCCCACCCTTGAAAAGACAAATACCAGGTACAACGGGGGAGCTTTTAGGATTTACTGAGATTTCCTTTGGTGCTTTAATACAACTGAGGCACGCAGGTAAGACTGTGAAATTTATAATGGTGGACTAATGTGTTTCCTGTTTCAGGGAGGAGGAGCCTATCTCTCAGATGCTGCCCTGGAAGACTTCTTAGAAAAAGAGTTACCAGGTACCTAACTCTATTTTCACCATCTACAGCCTGCCTAAAGTGTTAAAGCCAGATATCTAGCATTCGAAGTATGAAATCAGCATCCGTATTTCTTCTCATTTCAGGTTTGCTTTAAAGTGGAAGAAAAGCCTAATTATAACTATTCTTAAATTGTTTTCTCCCCCTCTTCCTATATATCCTGCCTATCCTATTTAAAAAAAAATGTGTGCACTTGTCTATAGTTAACCCGCTCCGGTCTAGGCATGTAGTACTGCAGCTCCAGCTCACCCGTGTCAGTAAGCAGTTGCTGCAGTGATGAGGAGAAAGTTCCATCAACAGCTGGGCCATGGGACCCTGTGGGTGGCATTATGGATCCCAGAATTCAGCGTTGTTGTTGCTCTCACCCTTACACAAAGCTGCCGGATCACATGACCAGAGCGGATGGAAAAATTTGGTAAGTACACTTTTTTTTTTTTTTTTTTTCTACAGGATAGGCTGGATAGGTAAGAGGAGGGGGGAGGGAACATATTTAAAGTGGTTGTAAACCCTTACAGACCACTTTGACCTACAGGTAAGCCTAGATTAAGGCTTACCTGTAGGTCCAATAAATATCTCCTAAACCTACACGGTTTAGGAGATATTTGCAAAAAGACAGGCACCGCTGTCTACGGCGCATGCGCCGTAGACAGTGGCGCGCAGGCAGCATGCCGCTGCTAACAGTGATATACCGTTAGCGGCGGCTCCCGTGTGCATGCGCGGGAGTGACGTCATCACGGCTCTGGCCAATCACAGCGCCGGAGCCGCGGTACCCGGAAGGAAGATGGACGCTTCGTGGAAGAAGGGACAGCGGTGACATCGTAGGCTCCTGTGTCAGGTAAGTGACACATAAGGGGCTACTGTGCGATGCATAGTAGCCCATTATGCTTTACCTTTGCAGGGAAACAGAGGAAGTAAACCCATTATGCCTTTGTCTTGCAAGTTTTTTTTTTTTTTGAGTTTACAACCACTTTAAGTGACTTGAAGATGCATACATTCTTATTTTAGCGTAACCTGGAATCTGCAATCCAAGCATTTTCTGGCCACTGCTCTCTGCAGTTTGCTAGCTTAAAGTAGAATTTCAATTAAAAATAGTGCTATTAACTGCGTGCTAAAAAAAAAATCCATGCTAGCACACTGCTACCCCTTGTGCTACACATGCACAACATACAGTATATCATGTTATCGTGTAAGTGCTGTTTACAGCCTTACTGTCATTGCTCTACTGGTACATTCCTGGATCATGATTGACTAAATAAATATATAAACACTGCTTTTTCTTCAACTCTTCTAAAGTCTTCATTTAGCACAGCACCCGTAATTTTGGGAACATCAAATCTTCAGTATCTTCTCCTCTAAAATTTTAACAAATCCAATCCTGTTGATTAAAAATGTAAATTTGATATTTAAAATCCCAATACCTAAAAAAAAAAACTGCGAAAAAGTGTTTATTGTCCTGCCTTGGTCTACAAAAAGCTGTCTCTTAAATGAGCCCGTTAGGCCCCTTCCATTTCTGTTTTTAGAGTTATGTGGCATTTTCCCTTTCATTTCGTGGAATCTGTTCCCACTGGGACCCTTAACAGCAACTGCAGCTCTGACTTATTTATAGACAAAACGAGAGATCATAAGAAAATACTCATTTCCGGCAAGCCAAGCTGTTGTTTTCTTTTAAAGTGTATGTTTAATGGGTGTATTATAAGGCATGTAAGGTCCCTCTTATTTACTATCCTGTGACATACTGGGGGCATGCCTTTTTACAGGAAAAAATGCTTTTAGTATTTGACTTAGAGACTTGTTTAGAGGGAAATATTGAAGTAATACAGCACAGCTTTTGCCAACAATAGACTAGTATGTCTTGTCACTGTTGAAAGTTTTATGTCCTCCAAGGGAAACACCGCACCCCTTTTCCTTCATTAAATGTTAAGGAGGTGCAAGCCAGCCCATTAAGTGATGGATACCAAATTCAGCAGTACTTGGAGTGTTTTTACTCCTCTGGCTGCTGTGAAAATATTTGTGATAAAGCTGCAATACACGATGATCTGTAAAGGATTTACTTCTGGTTGTCATTTTAAATTCATTGGAAGCTGTAATATAGTTCACATATACATCTATAGCAAGCCCAGGAAGAATCCATAGAATTTTAGTTGTCGATGCTTCAGGATTTGCCTTGGTATCTGTTTCAGAGTCACAGTTGAGCAAGTCATGTCAGACAGACTTTGAGAGTTTAGCTTTAAGCAGGTACACACTAATAGCTTTTTATTTTTTTTTCGCTCAACACAGTAGGGCTGAACGGAAATAAAAAAAAAGACGGCTCAGGAGGAGCTGATATACTAAGTAAGTGATGTCCCCTGCTGTGCTGTTGTGTTCTGGCCCCCAGCCAGGACACTTCGGTCAGCACTGTCAGCCATTGGCTGAGAAAGCTGATTGGGAGCTAATCGGCAGACCTTTTTCAGTCATGCCCCTTCAGACTGGCTGCAGTACACACTGCTGAATGTCAGCCGGATTCTATTGAACCAGCCGATGCTGCCCAACATTGGGCCCGTGTGTGCTAGGCTAAGTTTTTAGTTTTCCTAGCAATCGGCTATACCAACATCAGGGGTCAGTGCAGTTCCCACAGTGCTCTTGGACAGAACTAAAACCTGACTCAGCACTTCTAACCCTACCCCACTCTACCTAGAGAAGCCCTATTGCTAACTTAAAAAAATTGAAGGTAAAAATACAGAAAATCAACTTTAAATGCTTATTTGCAGTGTTTTTTCTTTTCATAATGACATTTTTATTCACTTGCAAATTGCCTTTAAACTTGCTAGCAAATTTGAATTCTTCCTGAAGAGTCCATTCCCTAGCACAGTCCCCTCTGCTGTCAAATCATAGCCTTCTCCAGTAACCTTCTATGTAGCCGCTGGGTAGGAATGAAGGAAGAAAACTACGGAGTGATGGCAGCTGTGAGTCTGCTGGGTTTGCTGATATCACGTTCAAGCTGTCAGTGTCTAGCAGCAGTCTCAGGCCTCTACAGAGGAAAGACTTTTACAGGAACATAACATTGATAAAAAATAGTTTCATATGCTCTCTCTTGAATAAATGTACCCTCCTTTCCTGTTCTTGTAACGAGCTAGTGAGTGGTGAGAATCGCCCCAAATGGGATGCAAAAAAGAAAACCTGACATTTTCCAACCCTTACCCACTCTGATTACTCGGTCCAGCTGATTATATAAGAATTACGAAAATCTTATCTCTATGGACTTTCTGCAGACATTCTCAGACAAACCAGGGCATTAGCTGGTATTACATTCATTAATTTTTGTGGTTTATAAAAGTATATTACCAATTATTTATTTAAGCTGTACTGTACATTACTGTTAATTTATGATAGAGCTGAGTACCTTCATCCATGGGAAAAATGTAGGTACATTTCTTATTAATCAGCCTAATTCATAGTTTAGACAAAAGGAATTTCCTACATTTCAGGGTCTGTTTTCAAACTCCAGAGGCTTAGTGCAATTTTTCTCCTGAGTGCAGGAAACCCTTTATTATTAGCCGATGGGAAATGGAAGTGCTGCCACACACCTCCACCTACAGATTGCACTGTGAAATGGCTATCCTCTCAGATTTTGGTAGCATTTTAAGATATTTATTTATTTAAGTACACTTTACATATATTTATTATACATTCACGTTAGTCCCTGCCCTCAAGGAGCTTACAATCCAAGGTCCCTAGCTCACATTCATTCATACACACACATACTAGGCACATGCAATTTAGACAGGAGCCAATTACCAGCATGTCTTTGGAGTGTGGGAGGAAAAATACCATCAGTTTATAAACTGATTAAAGTGTTTTTTTTTAAAAAGAAGTCTTACTTTAACTTTTATCAATGTGTTCTGTTCCCCAGGGGACAAAGTACATGTAATACTTTGTTCCATCTTTCTAGGTGTTGCTTAAAGCAGAGCTCCAGGCTCCTTCAGAAAAAATGAAGTCAGCAGCTACAAATACCGTAGCTGCTGACTCTCAATATTAGGATTACCTGTCTGCGAATCCAGCGGCTCCAAACCAATTTTTCAATTAGCTCTCGAGTGCTGCCGCCACCATCTCGGGTACGGGAAACCGGCAGCGAAGCCGCAAGTTTTCCCTACTGCGCTTGTGCAAAGTGCGCTACACTTTGTGAATGACCCGGCGGCGGGGTAAGGAAGAGGGGGGGGCGCAACTTCCAGCTGACTTCGCCGCGGCAAACTCATCCAGAAGTGGGAGTGGGTACCTATCAAAACCAGGTACCCACCCCCCGAAAGGTGCCAAATGTGGGGGGGGGGGGGGGCAGATAAACGGAGCCTCTCCTATTAGGTGGAGCTCTCCTTTAAGGCTAGCTTTTTAAAATGCTGTATCAAAGCTTGACTACTGGCTCTCACTTGATGTAGTTTAACTTTGTGTAAAGGGTGCTAAAGCATTACACTTTCAGCATTATCATACTTGCAGCTTTGTCACTTCTTTCTGTCCTACTTGCATTTTGTCATTGAAATTATAATTACTCCAAATCTGTTGGCTTGTCCGGGTGGAAGTTAAATGATCAATAGTACCTAATCAATAGCTGCCCAAGTCTATCGATGTCAAATTAGAATCCAGTGGCCCAGATTCCAAACTACCATGATAGATGGTTAACAATGTGACTTCTCACCCGTGACTTAAACAGATGGAGACGTGGCTGAAAAAGCAAACTAACACATGTTGTGTAATAAAAGATTTGTATTAAGCTAAATTAATTTTTTTCCTGAAGTTCATTCTTCTATGACAGGCATATACAGTACTACCAGCTATGAATTTTCTTCTGTAATCTGTTTCCAAATGAGACCCCCCCTTATTTATAGACTCAGAGATGACAATTTATTAGATGACGGTTTGCAAATTCACAATGCTTGTGTTGCTTTCAGCTGGTAACTTTAGGCATGTGTTACAGAAATTTGCTAAACTTTTGTGCCCCATCTTTTTTTATTGATTGTAGTTCTTCTGAACTTTGACTACACATATTGTTGGTATTACTGCTGAATAATGGAAAGTAACGGCCTTTGTCTTTCTGTGGTCTGGCTTGTCAGAGAATCTGGAAGTCAGTGTAGCTGTTGTGTAGAAGTTCCGTTATCACGTGTAAATTTGTTTGTCAGCTTCCTATGTGTTCTGGTTTCCTGCCACGTTCCAAAATCTTCTGAATAGGATAACTTTAGTGATATTTGCCCTAATGTTTGCATTAATTCTTTGTAACAAAAGCATAGAGCAAAAATCTATACAAATTGGTTTATTGAGGATATAAAAATATATATGATGTTTTTGGTTATATTTTAATCTGTTCTTTTTTTTTTTTTTTTTTTTCTGTGTTTTTTTTCCTGTTTTTTTTCCCCCTCCAGAGGAACTACTATCATCTCAAGAGAAGTCACCTGGCACCAAAGATGTGATAGTAAATGTAGACTATAGTAAAAAGGCTGAGGCAGAGTCTTCAAAACAGTTCTCAAGTGACACAAGTCCCATGATGCGAAAAGGTATCCACATAATGTGTGCAGTTGTATTTGTTTGTCATCTGTTGAGGGTCACAGGAGGTCTTTCACTTTTGGATTATACAACGGTTCAGAAGGATTGCACACTGGCAAGCAAAAAAAAACTGTAGGCCACCTTCTACCACCAGCATACCTCATTTTTTTGCTAGTGTGTAAGGAGAGGAGAATGAGCATGTTTTCTTCAGCTCTGCTCTGTAAAAGACAAACTTATTTTTATTAGTGCCATTTTATTTTATTCTTCAAAACAATTTTCTTCAGTCAAGAATCTTCTCTACATTGCTGCTAGGGCTGGTGTCTTCAACTGCAGCTAATCTGTGGAGGGGGGACCTCAGCCTAGCTTTTGGAATGCCAGGTCTGGACCCTGCTGGACAGGACATTGCAGGGATAGCCTGGAAATGACCTTAGGACACTATGTTCCGCCTAAGGAGCTTTCCAGGCTCCATCCTGGTAACAAGTTATCTGTGGAGTGCTTTCTAGGTCCAGAGCCTAAAGCATTGCCCTGGCACTTGACCTTCCTCTAAAGGCTCACTTTGTTGCTGGGTACCTTTCAGTTTACCACTTCCTTCCATTTTCCTCAGCAGAAGGGGTTACATTGTGGTACTGAATGCTGACGATATCTGTGGGGTGGAGTGTTGCATGCACATGATCCATGCCATATTTCCTGCAATACAGTGTCAAGGAAGCATTTCCCTGCTACTGCTTGCAAAGAACCACATAGAGCGCCAGTCTTTGGTCGGTTCCTGCTGCCTGCCTACAGTGACTTTGGTCACCCCAGGCTATCCTCATCTGCTACCAGCTCTTTGGGTTTCACGAGTAGCTAAGCCCTTGCCTAGTACTTTTAAGCCCTTAGTTGTCACATGGTGGCAACATGTCTGATTCTAGAGACAAGGGGGGCAGCCCCACTGTAACAGGCGCCCTCAGATCACATTCTACTAATGGTCCTACACCATGCCCCCACTGATGGTGCTAACATCTGCAGCCTAGAATCTATTTGCCAGTTTATCCTGTCATCAGAGTCCTCTTTAGCTTTATTCGGTGTGGTCAGTTCTTCTGCCCTTTTATGCTGAAGTTTTCACTACAGTTATGCAGGACTTTATAGTCCGCAAATAGCTTGGTGAGCCATAGAGGTGACATGAGTACCTTCTCCTGCAGAGTCTGCATATTGTTTACCAAAGTCCTTAGCAAATTCTGAGCCACTGACCATGGAGGTTCTGTCTGAGTTGCTGTTATTCCCACATTAAAAGAGACTGTTTCTGCTGTGTTCTGTGATTGGAGAAGGAGATACTGTGATGTTCATCTCCCTCTTCTCCAAGACATTTTGTAACTAATAGTGATGCTGAGCTACACTGGGTGATGCACAGCACTGTTGGGTGGATGAGAACTTTAAAACTCTTACTCATTTTTTTTTTTGTGTATAACCTTTAGAAAATACATATTTCCATTTTTAATTATTATTATTGATTGGTTGCAAATTATTATCTAAAATAAAATAGAAGTACAGTTATTTGTATAAATGCATATCTTACAACGTACATGTTTATTTTTGCCATTTAAAATGCATTCATGCTGTGAGGTAATTTTTTACTGTCTAGTTTTCCTGTCTGTGCATCATTTGGTATGCTCTTTATTCTTTGCAGGTGTACAGAACCAAAGAGGAACCACACATGGGGTTTAATAAAACATATTAGTGTATGCAAACATTTAGAATAAATGATTTATGAAAGGAAATGGTATATCTTGTATTACCATGCTCCGCTCACTTTAGAGTCTTAGGAGTGGTGAATAAAACTCATCATTAGGGATGAGCCGAACACCCCCCTGTTCGGTTCGCACCAGAACATGCGAACAGGAAAAAAGTTTGTTCGAACATGCGAACACCGTTAAAGTCTATGGGACACGAACATGAATAATCAAAAGTGCTAATTTTCAAGGCTTATATGCAAGTTATTGTCATAAAAAGTGTTTGGGGACCTGGGTCCTGCCCTAGGGGACATGAATCAATGCAAAAAAAAGTTTTAAAAACGGCCGTTTTTTCAGGAGCAGTGATTTTAATAATGCTTAAAGTCAAACAATAAAAGTGTAATATCCCTTTAAATTTCGTACCTGGGGGGTGTCTATAGTGTGCCTGTAAAGGGGCGCATGTTTCCTGTGTTTAGAACAGTCTGACAGCAAAATGACATTTTGAAGGAAAAAACTAATTTAAAACTACCCGCGGCTATTGCATTGCCGACAATACACATAGAAGTTCATTGATAAAAACGGCATGGGAATTCCCCAAAGGGGAACCCCGAACCAAAATTAAAAAAAAAAAATGACGTGGGGGTCCCCCTAAATTCCATACCAGGCCCTTCAGGTCTGGTATGGATGTTAAGGGGAACCCCGGCCAAAATTTAAAAAAAAAAACGGCGTGGGGTCCCCCCAAAAATCCATACCAGACCCTTATCCGAGCACGCAACCTGGCAGGCCGCAGGAAAAGAGGGGGGGACGAGAGTGCGGCCCCCCCTCCCTCCTGAACCGTACCAGGCCACATGCCCTCAACATTGGGAGGGTGCTTTGGGGTAGCCCCCCAAAACACCTTGTCCCCATGTTGATGAGGACAAGGGTCTCATCCCCACAACCCTGGCCGGTGGTTGTGGGGGTCTGCGGGCGGGGGGCTTATCAGAATCTGGAAGCCCCCTTTAACAAGGTGACCCCCAGATCCCGGCCCCCCCCCTGTGTGAAATGGTAAGGGGGTACATAAGTACCCCTACCATTTCACGAAAAAAGTGTCAAAAATGTTAAAAATGACAAGAGACAGTTTTTGACAATTCCTTTATTTAAATGCTTCTTCTTTCTTCTATCTTCCTTCATCTTCTGGTTCTTCTGGCTCTTCTGGTTCTTCTGGTTCTTCCTCCGGCGTTCTCGTCCAGCATCTCCTCCGCGGCGTCTTCTGTCTTCTTCTCCTCGGGCCGCTCCGCACCCATGGCATGGGGGGGAGGCTCCCGCTCTTCTCTTCTTCTCTTCTTCTTTTCTTCTTTTCTTCTTTTCTTCTCTTCTTCTCTTCTTCTTCATTTTCTTCTCCGGGCCGCTCCGCAATCCATGCTGGCATGGAGGGAGGCTCCCGCTGTGTGACGGCGCTCCTCGTCTGACAGTTCTTAAATAACGGGGGGCGGGGCCACCCGGTGACCCCGCCCCCCTCTGACGCACGGTGACTTGACGGGACTTCCCTGTGACGTCACGGGGAATGCCACAGGGAAGTCCCGTCAAGTCACCGTGCGTCAGAGGGGGGCGGGGTCACCGGGTGGCCCCGCCCCCCCCCGTTATTTAAGAACTGTCAGACGAGGAGCGCCGTCACACAGCGGGAGCCTCCCTCCATGCCAGCATGGATTGCGGAGCGGCCCGGAGAAGAAAATGAAGAAGAAGAGAAGAGCGGGAGCCTCCCCCCCATGCCATGGGTGCGGAGCGGCCCGAGGAGAAGAAGACAGAAGACGCCGCGGAGGAGATGCTGGACGAGAACGCCGGAGGAAGAACCAGAAGAACCAGAAGAGCCAGAAGAACCAGAAGATGAAGGAAGATAGAAGAAAGAAGAAGCATTTAAATAAAGGAATTGTCAAAAACTGTCTCTTGTCATTTTTAACATTTTTGACACTTTTTTCGTGAAATGGTAGGGGTACTTATGTACCCCCTTACCATTTCACACAGGGGGGGGGCCGGGATCTGGGGGTCACCTTGTTAAAGGGGGCTTCCAGATTCCGATAAGCCCCCCGCCCGCAGACCCCCACAACCACCGGCCAGGGTTGTGGGGATGAGGCCCTTGTCCTCATCAACATGGGGACAAGGTGTTTTGGGGGGCTACCCCAAAGCACCCTCCCAATGTTGAGGGCATGTGGCCTGGTACGGTTCAGGAGGGAGGGGGGGCCGCACTCTTGTCCCCCCCTCTTTTCCTGCGGCCTGCCAGGTTGCGTGCTCGGATAAGGGTCTGGTATGGATTTTTGGGGGGACCCCACGCTGTTTTTTTTTTTTTTTTTTGGCGCGGGGTTCCCCTTAAAATCCATACCAGACCTGAAGGGTCTGGTATGGAATTTAGGGGGAACCCCACGTCATTTTTTTTTTTTAATTTTGGCCGGGGTTCCCCTTAATATCCATACCAGACCTGAAGGGCCTGGTATGGAATTTAGGGGGACCCCCACGTCATTTTTTTTTTTTAATTTTGGTTCGGGGTTCCCCTTTGGGGAATTCCCATGCCGTTTTTATCAATGAACTTCTATGTGTATTGTCGGCAATGCAATAGCCGCGGGTAGTTTTAAATGAGTTTTTTCCTTCAAAATGTCATTTTGCTGTCAGACTGTTCTAAACACAGGAAACATGCGCCCCTTTACAGGCACACTATAGACACCCCCCAGGTACGAAATTTAAAGGGATATTACACTTTTATTGATTGACTTTAAGTATTATTAAAATCACTGCTCCTGAAAAAACGGCCGTTTTTAAAACTTTTTTTTGCATTGATCCATGTCCCCTGGGGCAGGACCCAGGTCCCCAAACACTTTTTATGACAATAACTTGCATATTAGCCTTTAAAATTAGCACTTTTGATTTCTCCCATAGACTTTTAAAGGGTGTTCCGCGGCATTCGAATTTGCCGCGAACACCCCAAATTGTTCGCTGTTCGGTGAACTTGCGAACAGCCAATGTTCGAGTCGAACATGAGTTCGACTCGAACTCGAAGCTCATCCCTACTCATCATAAACAAAACTTAGACACACTTACAGAGTGAATGGCCTAAATCATTCAATATTCACCTCCTTTTTTTGTGTAGTATAACCAGCCCTGCCCCTTTTGGGTCAGACCTGCTTCTGCAGCAGAGAGCGAATCATCATTTCTATTGTATTTCTTTTAATACATGGTAAGGCAGAGAGAAACCCCCCTTTATAAGAGCTGAGACAGGTAAGAATTATGGGAACTCAAATGCAAAGATCTGTTTTCAAAGTATAAAAGAAACCAAAGCGTAAAACATCTAATCATCCTGTACCAAAGCTAAAATAACCATGTTTGGTGGACTAAGGCCCCGTTCACACCTTTACAGTTCATCACACATTAAAACTTGTCAATTAATGTGTACAGCTTTGCAATTGTTTTTTAATGGTGCTAGTTTACATATGTGTCATGCATGTTGACATGCATTTTTTTTATTTATTATTGCATCAGTGTATGTTGTTAGCCATAATGATGGTAATGGCAGCCCATGAAAACTGGTTTCTAGCACATGGTAACCACCCACTATTATAGCAACCTCAGCTTTATTTACCATTTGATAGGTTAACAGAACCTAACAAAGTAGCAGGGAATGCATGAAAGTGCACATTAACACACATGAAAGCATGTTAAAAATGCTTGACAATGGAAAGGTGTGGAACGAGCCTAAGAGTTTTAAGGTTACCGTTCTTTTTATTGGCGTTAACACAAATAACATTCCTTTTCATCTTTCTTTTTAAATAATATCCAGATGATGAAGACGATGGAAAAACACCTACACAACCTCTTTTGAAAAAAGGCAGGCATTATCATTTTTGTTTTAGCTACATCCTTTCTTAGTCTTAATCTTTTTTTCTTTATTTCCTGTATCCTTTCTGTATACTACTTAAGTGTTTTCTGTGGGTTTTCTTTTCTTGACCATGACATACCTTTCACTGTAGGATAGAAGTGACATCTGGACAGATGACCAGGACTTGGGGAAAACCATGAATTAGTAGTTAGTAATGAGGGATAAACCTGACTTTCATTTTCAGATTTTTTATTTTTTTATTTTTTTTTTAACTATCTAGCCTATTCCACTTTTTGAAGTTTTCTTGTTTATCTGTGAACAGGGCGAATTTTCATATTTTTGAATTTGTGCTTTGCTTTAACAATGATTTGAAACCGGAACATGGATTCTTTTGCTGTAGGTTATGTTAGGATGATTGCAAGTATGATTATGGGCCTGAGTTCTGCAGGCCCTTTTGTGTTTGTTTTTTTAGCTTTTACTGACAGGTCCAATACTATTGACAGTATTGAAGACCACATTCAATTTGCTAGTCCTTCAGGATTTAAAAAAAATCAGAACTACCTAGGGTACCTAGGATCCTTTTTTGGTCTTTACACAAAGGTAGTGCTCTAGTTCATTTTATCTCATCCCTTCCAAGAGAACAACCTTTGTACACAATTATTACCGAAGGACACATTTCTGAGTGCTTTCAGAAAAAGCTGTGTACTTCACTAATAATTTGGCTTAACCCTTCTCCACTGAAGATAAGAGATACTAGTCCTTTCATAGTGACGCATGTTTTGTTACTCTTAGGTTGTAAGATCAACCAGTTGTCTAGGCATCAGGTGCTGATGAGTTTACCTTTAAAATACTTCAATGCAACGAACAAGTACACGAACTGTTATGTCAGTGTAGCTTGCTGTGGTATTAAAGTTGTGACTGGAGAATTGGATCAAGGAGATCCTGTAGAAGAAAAAAGAGAAGTCATCTTTGCTGTGTTACGAGACAGAAAATTCACTTACTACTTCCTTCTCTTTTCTTTTGTGGTTAAAAAAACAAAACAAAAACTGATGCTGTGCGTATTGTTTTATCTTTGTGCCCTGTCTTCGCAGGTTCCAAAGGACAAGGTGTAGCACTGAATTCTGTAGACCAAAGACTTCTGGACGCCAGCTTACAGTTCCAGAGAAAGCAAGGCAAAAATACCATTGATGTGTGGTGGCTCTTTGACGATGGAGGTAGTTATATGAAGGGTCAAAGAAGATGTTTCTTCACAATTCTAGGCTAAAGGACCAATAATAGAACAGCTTTAAATTTGCATTGCATTCTTGTAAGCGATTTGAGAGGTTTTTTTTTTGCACCCAGGACTTGGCAATTCTTGTTGGTTACCTTTCATCAAAATCTACAGTAGCTATCAAATTACTTATTTCCCCTAATAACTTCAGAAAATCACTGCCATCTAGTGTTTATATCATTCCTGGATTGGTTTGATTTAATAACAAATTTGCTTTCCAAATAATGAACTTCTTATCTTCTGTTCTTTTCCTTTAGGGCCAGTTCACACCATAGAAACGCAGTCCAGATGTGTTCCAAATGCTCTTTTCTGTATGGGCGTTTTTGGTGCAGTCCGCTGCATTTTTTTCCCCCCTCTTTTTTCTTTTTTTTTTTTTAACCTTAAATAACGATGTGTGTTCCAGTATGTTTTTGTCTTGTTTAGGTGCGTTCCAGGTCATTCCAGTGCATTTTTGATGCGTTTTACAGCATTCCAGTACTGTCCAGTGCAGGAAAAATGCAGCATGTTCTACTTTTCTTTCTGGAACTGGAACGCACTGGATCTGCATGCACTGGTGTGAGCTATGCCATTGAAAACCATATAACCTACTTTACATGCGTTTTTGATGCGGGGAAAAAAAACACACTGGACTGCATGTGGTGTGAACTGGCCCTTAATGTGTTGCAATTGTTTGTCTTGCAGCAGTGGCATCAGTTCACAAAAGCGTGATGCATGCATTTTTTCTGTTACTATGTTAATTTTGTAGATCACCTTTATCATTTCACTAGGGTTTTATAGCACCGTTCTGAAGTGTGTTTTTTATATATATATATATATATATATATATATATATATATATATATATATATATATATATATATATATTTAAAGATTTTTGTAATAAGCCAAATTATGGGATACTGCAACATGTTTTAAATTCAGACATCAGGTACCTACAGCAGAGCAACCTTTATTAGAAAGGTGTGTGGTAATTACTGATCTCTTGAGCAAGACTATAATTATCTATACAGATGACATAGCAGTCTGATATTCTCTCAGCCAAGCAATTGTGCTGTATAATTTTGGGAACTGGAAGTGCATAAATTTCTTTTGCCAAATATACACGTTTTTTGTGCTGAGAGGACCCCCCTGGCAAACAGGAGACAGCATCAAAGTACTAATGCGATTAAATGAGATAGGAGGTTAAAAGGTTGTAATAGGATGAATGCACAATTTCAACTTGTGCTTTAACTAACCCGCAAGTGTATGCATGATGTCAAGAGTGAATGGGAAACATTAAGTAGCCCTGCAAGAAGCAGAAAATCTTACACCACATCATACTAAGTGATTCCACAGACTTACACACTATGGTAATAGCAGAATACATAACTACTAAGTGGCACTGAACAGTGAAAAAAAATATCTTAGTTTGTGAAACACCTGTTGTTGATAGTGATGTTAACAGTAGCAGTCTACTAAGGTTGTTAAACTGGCCATACACTGTTAGATTTATTTCGTCCATCCTGGAGGCCGAACGAAAGATATTAACAGATGACTCTATCCACCTTTAAACATCATGAATGGGTGTATCCCCCTGCTTGGTGGCGATGGCAGCAGCTGCATCTCCTTGTATCCAGCCACTGTTCGGCAGAAATCTTTCCAGCGAGCTAATTCAACAAGTGTCAATCAAGCGACTTGTCGAACGGAACGGGGCTACCGACTGAGTGAATTTTTGGACAGTTCATCAGGAAACAAACAAAATTCCCTCACCATATGGCCAGCTTTATCCTTTTTTGCTACACAGCCTTATTTTAAATGGTTGTAAAGGTAGAAGGTTTTTGTTCTTTTACCTTAATGCACCCCTGTATACTTACCTGGGCCCAATCTGGATCCAGTACTGTGCTTGAGAGCAGTGACTCTCACAGCCCTTTCACTTCATTAGACATGGAGGCGGAAACAGGAGCCCATTGGCTCCTACTGCTGTTATTCCAAGCCTATTTGGAAGAAGGTGGGGACGGGGCCAAGCTGCTCTTTGTGTGTATAGACACACAATAGAATGTGGTTTGGGATCAAGCCTGCACGAGTGCCCCCCATAGCAAACAACTTGCAGGAGGGAGGAGCCAGGAGTGCAGTGCCAGCGGGGAACCCCAGAAAAAGGAGGATCGTGGCTGCTCTGTGCAAAACAATTGCACGGAGCAAGTAAGTATGGCGTGTTTGTAAACATAATCTATATTTTTTTTTAAATGACAATTACTTTAATGTTCATGTCGGAAATCTAAGAAAATATTTTTATAGAATATTTATTTATTTTTGCTTGAAGGTTGATGGGGATCTAAGGATCGATTGTAGTTCTGTACATTTGCATGAAAGAACTATTTTTTCTTACTCTGGAGGGGCCAGTAATTATATAATAATAATATAATATAATTATATAATATAATTATAAGAATTTGCCATCCAATTCTAAATTATTCTTCGCCATCACACATTTTATTTGCTGAACTTGTGTTCTTCGTAACTTGTAATAGTATCAGATTTAGTATGGCTAATGGCCATAACTCGGGAAGTGTCCTGTAGGCAGGGGGCAGCTTATACTGGGATGTGCATGATGTACTTTCAGAAATTGCTTGCCATTGAAAACAGTGCTGGAGCAGCTGGTGAGCTTGGACCACTCTCTCCGGCAGTAATACACAGCAGGTTCTGTAGACCTTGGCTTGAGAACAAATGTTCAGAGACTCTCCAGCTGATCAGATCACTGTTCCTGTTCACTGTTTGATTCCTATTCAGTTTCATCTGATGCACACTTTGACCTCATTCCCATTGTTACTCCCTGGGGAAAGATTCAGCTGTGTTTTGCAGTTGATTGCTGCTGAACCTTTTCTGAGGGGTGCAGATCTGTGCTGCTTATTGATCGGGACTGTTTTGGTTAGAAGAGTGGCCAGAGGGATGTCATGTACATTATACCAGAGATTGTGTGTATATGTTGGGGTTGACTGAAGAGCACCAGCTGCTGTCCAGGATGAGATCACATGTTTACATATGTTCCATTTGTTTTTCTTTAATGACATCCCAACCTAATCCTTTCCTTTTTTGCTCAGGCCTTACATTGCTAATACCCTATCTGTTGACTACAAAAAAGAAGTGGAGTAATTGCAAGATCCGAGTTTTTATTGGTGGAAAAATAAACAGGATAGACCATGACCGCAGAGCGTATGTGTTTTTTATTTTTAGTTCTATCTTTTTCAAGTTTATTTGGCTTTATAATACTAATATTTGCCATTTTTTACTTCAACTGCCACACAGTTATCTATGTTTTTATATGCTCTTCTCATCATTTCATTGCCATTGATCTGCTGCAATTTTTTTTCTATGTTTTTTTTTTTTTTTTTTTTAACGGCACTATTACTGTATAATAACAATGTCAAAAAGTTATTTTGATTATGTACCACCTTCTGATCTTTTGAAAGAAAGCTTCAGTACTCTGTCAACCTTTCCTACCTATAGCCGGCCATACACGGATCCAAATACGGCCAGTCCCGTATTTCGATTGGTGTGTGGGTTCCCCCACATGACAGAGATTAAGTTGCTAGTGGTAACAAGGGATAATTATTATTATTATTATTATACAGGTTTTAGAGTGCGCCAACAGTTTGCGCAGCCCTTAACAAAATGAAGGCAGACATTACCGTTACATTACAGTTTGGTACAAGAGGAATTAGAGGGCCCTGCTCATTAGAGCTTACAATCTAAAAATAATTTTGTTTGCCAAAGTTGGGCTTTAAAAATGTTCTACTAAAAAAAAAAAAAAAAAAAACAATCGGCCTATCTGTTTATAGCACTTAGCATTATTTAAAATGCTGGGTGATTTTGTATAAGCTTCAGTATACAGTATATGTCAAAGAAAGGCACGTGCATAGTAGCTATACTAGTGTGTCAGATTTGGGGATAAAAGTTAGGACATGACATCTTGTAAATAATTTACATATACTGCTGAAGCATTAAAAACCTCCCAACGATCAGTGCTGGAATCCACTTCAAGTCTTCACTACCCCTGTGACAGTGACCCGCTTATACTTGTAGTGCCGCTCTAAGCAAAAAAAGCAAGATATATATTGTGCCGCTTTTGCTCAAGAATGGGGTGTCGGCATGACATACCACCATCCAGTAGTGTGTAGTATGCTTTGAAAAATCGCCTCTCTATGTTGTTAACATGTGTGAGATGACCTTAGCCTTGCACCGTTTCACAAGCCACGCCCTCTGACATGTTTCACCCCACCCCAGGGGTAGGGGGAGAAACATGTTACTGGGCGTGGCTTGTAGAGTGGTGTAAGGCTGAGGCCATCTCACACATATTAACGACAGACTGGGAGAGCGGCGATTTTTCATAGCAACTTTGTGAAAGTGGTCCTGCTACTCAGTATAAAATACACATTGCTTGTGTTTTATAGTGTTGCTCAGATGTATAAAATTATTCATGCATTTCTAGTACTGTGTTGCCAGTTTGAGCAGGAGCCTGGGGTTCCTGAGATGATGGTGTGAGTGTTAGTGATTGTGCTGGATTTTGCAAACCATTGCAGGAACTTTTTAATGACATTAGCATACATAATCACACATGTAGCTCTGCCCCAAGGTATAGACTTCTCAGGAGCTAAGTTTAAGCTGGACTAATGTAATCCAATTTGTCCCTTACCCCTTCCAGTATTTATAAACCATTAAATCGTTCTTTCTTTTTGAGAAGTGTGGGAAAAGCTGCTGTTCAAAGTAGCATCTTGCTTAGAGCTTAAAGCAAAAAAAAAATAAATCCTTTTATCACCAAAAGATCTTTTGATGAAAAGAAAGATGACTAAATTATGACTTAATCAACAATAGGGCAAATAATTTATACCATAAAACTGCCATCCAAAGAGCAGCACACATTTATTTTCAATTTAGCATCCAAAAAAAAGAAAGCTTTTCCTGTTATACATTTACAAGAACAATTAGATAAAATGACCACGTGTGATGTATTTAAATGGAAGGATTTTAAAGCGTTCTTTTAAAACCAAGGCTTTATTATGTTATATTTTTGCTTTACATTTTTTAATGTGCGCTTGTAAATGCAAATGGAAAATGCAATACACAGCCCCTAGGAGGGGTATTGTATGTAGCCTGTAGCCCAGCGCATAACAGAGAAAAAACTAGTACAATGCTCCTCTATCAGAGATTAGGCAAAGATGGCAAAAATAAGTGCTTGTGAAAATAAAGTGTATTTGTTTGGAAAAGGACACACTTCCACAGTGTCATCAGTCTCTCCTTTGTGCAAGCTCTGGAGTCTTCTCGCCAATGCTTGGAAGGCAACAAAAGAGGGAGAGGGGGAGGGTGAGCACAACTGTCTATGCGTAGTATACGTGAAGATACAAGTAAAAAAAAATGGCAGAAAGGAAGGTTTTGCACTCACACATAAAGATGGCTTCTGGAATCTTCCAATGGACATGGAACAATAAAGAATAAGAAAAGAAGAAATCCCTGTCTAAGTGTAGTAAGTAGTGAAGGAACTCATAGAAAATGGTGAAAGAGTAGTTACTGCACTCACATAAATAAACAGTAGGAGTGTATAGCATCTCAATAGATCTACAGTGAAGACCTTGTCAGGTACAAACTCATTCTAGTACTACTTTCACCATTTTCTATGGTTAGACAGTGATTTCTTCTTTTCCTATTCTTTATTTGTTCCATGTCCATTGTAGGACTCAAGAAACCTCTGCCAGCCAACATTATACATATTGACATGCTGTGTACATTTGTGCGTATGTGAGTGCAATACCTAACTTTCTGACATCTTTTTACCCATATCTTCTTGTAAACTACGCTTAGACAATGGCGCTCCCCCCCCCCCCCTTTTTTATTTTTACCTTGTAACTGAATACTCATCTGCTATAGAGAGACATTTAAAACCTAAATAGTTTTTTCTCCTGCATTTGTGTAGTGGTTTTCTGTGCATACACGTTATTATAGGTATTTTAAATGAATGTGTGGATTTAGATGTTAATTGAATAAAGTCAGTACTGTGTATGCAAGAGTATGGATTTAGATGAGCTGCGCTAACCTTATAAAGAATGATAAAGTCTTTGCATCATCTGAAAGTTTGTCATTGTCGTGGTTTTCTCTTATTTTTGATATTGATGTGTTTTCAGGATGGCAACGTTGCTTAGCAAGTTCAGGATTGACTTCTCCGATATCATGGTCCTTGGTGATATCAACACAAAGCCAAAGAAAGAAGCGTATGTTAGCTCTTCATTTCTATATACATAACTATATTGTGATAACCTACTTGTTTTTTATTTCTTTTTTTCTTCTTTAGACTGTTTGGTGTAGTATAGCCACTAGACAATATTTCATTACTTTGAAACCTGATGACATGTTTAATTGTCATGTACACTTTTTGGATAATATTTAGGCTGCTCTTGTAGCACAATTAGGGTAATTAATAATCATGGTCTGTGATATTCTTTAGAATTGCATATTGCCTCCTTACAACAAATGTTGGAAATCAGTACATCAAGTTGGGCATCCTCCGCATGTGGAGGTGCGCGGAGACAGAAGTGTCCATAGGTAACTTTGCCCTCAGTGCAGCTGAGCTCTCTCACACAGACAGTGCAAAAGCCTAGGATTTTTTAAGCAGGGTGGGTGAAGTCTGACGGGAGTACAGAGACATTAGTTCCTCATCCGGTCTGTTCCCCTTGGGATTGTCAGCAAGTAGTGGATAGATTCATAGCCAATAGACAGCCTGCTATTGACTTTAAAATCTGCCTGCTGGCCATTACAAGAAGAGCATGGACCTATTGGGGAACCAGTGTCGCTAGCATCACTAGTTGTGAAGCCGACATTGTCTTTAACAACCCGTGACAGGTGGGGAGGAGAAGGGGTTAGTAGCAGCAAACATGCCGCCTGCTGCACATTGTATTGAGACAGGCACTCTGTCAACTTGCAGTTGGCCTTAATTACCCCCGGTTTTGTTACCTTTGAACTCGTTTTTTTTTTTTTTTTTTCATTTGGTGCAGTAATAGCACTACTTTGCACAAGTACCGCTATTGAGAACTACCTGAATCTGATGGGGTGATCTCAGTGTGCTGCCGCTCCTTCATTAATCAACCACAGGCTAGGATGGGTCTCCGTCTCCCTCTTTCTCTCACAATCCCTTTCCCTCTTTCTCTATGGCCCTCCCTCTTTCCCTATCCATTTTCCCCCTCTTTCTCTCGCTGTGTCTCTCCTGACATATTACACAGCTGCAGAAGCACTACCTGTCTTTCCACCAAACTAAACAGCTGATAAAATGTATTAACTGTTGCAAAAAAATTAATTCGATAATCCCAATAATTTATTACACGGATTTACAGCTGTTTTTAAGGCAGGGCCACATACAACACAAAGAGAAGAGAACACTGTTTAGCTATGCATACATATGCATAGATATTATGGATTAAAGCAAAGTGTTGAGACAGTTGTAGACTTAAAGGGGTTGTAAAGGTTTGTGTTTTTTCACCTAATGCTTCCTATGCTTTAAGGTGAAAAAATACCTGTCAATGACCGGCCCCCAGCCCCCCATTTTACTCACCTGAACCCTCGAACTTTTCCCACGGGGACACGCCTTCTTTCTGCTAGGGGATTCTCGGCTGTTTGGATAGATTGATAGCAGTGCAGCCATTGGCTCCCGCTGCTGTCAATCAAATCCAATGATACGGCCGCCGGGGGGCAGGGTCGAGTCCTGCATTCGGCATCTAAGGACACCGAATGCTGGACTCGGGAGCATGCCAGCAAGGTAACCCCCCGGGAGAGCACTTCTCCTAGGGGGTTATCTGATGTGGGGAGGAGCCGTGAGAGCCGCCGAGGGACCCCAGAAGACCAGCATCGGGGCCACTCTGTGCAAAACGAGCTGCATGGTGGAGGTAAGTAGGATATGTTTGTTATTTAAAAAAAAAAAAAAAAAAAAATGTTTACCTTTAGTGTCACTTTAAGCCTGGTACACATTACGCTGGGTTAAACGGAAAGAAACTCAGCTCCAGTCGAAGCCACTGTACTAACGATCCGACGTTGGTACAGAGATCGTCCCCGCTGAGCTGTTGTGGCGCCCCCTCCCCGCCAGAATACTCTGAGCAGCACTCTGCTATTGGCTGAGAGCATTAATCGGGAGCTGGTCGGCTGCTGGTTTTTCAGCATGCTCGTCCGACAGAAGCCGGCCCGGCTGCGATACACTCGGGCCAAATGTCGGACATTTTTTATTGAACTGGTGGATGTCGCCTGTCATTCGGCCTGTGTGTACCGGGCTTGAGCAGACCTCACCAGAGGTAACAAATAAGCAGAAGACATACCGTGTAACCTTTTCCTGCCCAAACCACTTTCAATAAGCCCAGATAAGTCAATGCACACATACAGATTGTTATGGTGCATTGCATATAGAATGATCAGCTACTTGTTTGGGGAGAGACACCGTTTTGATATATTTCTGCTAACATTAGTTTGTAAGCAATATTACAATGATAGTTTGGGCAGAGGCAAAATTTAAACATATAACCCATTTAGAAACATACAGTAGCATGCTACATTCTGTTGTGACATGACATGGGGGTGGGCTACTGTATTTAAAGGACAATATCATGGTTCTGCAAGTTGATGCTTGTTATACCATATTGTCATCAGCTTGTAAAATGTGTGGCCCAACAACCAGCTGTTAAATGTTCTTTTGCACTTCAAAATATAAAGGATTTATTGCTGAAAGTGAAGCATATTATAGCATCACAGTAACGTTCTGGTAGCTGTCATCTTCATATGCAATTACACCTGTTTTTTTTTTTTTTTTAAATCAAACAAGGTTTTATTGATCAACTGGTGCATACATAATATGTTTGCGGTAACACATGAACATGGTAACAGTACATTGATTTTTGTAAGTTCCGTACTTGTGATACTGGGTATAAAATACTTGTCATGTGGGGATATTCCGAGTATATACATTTGACACATGCAACTATACATCTAAACTCACATCCAATATATCACCCTGTACCCATTTAGTTACGTTAGACACAGGTAGCAGATTCTTGTAGCCAACGATCCCATATTTTATTGTACTTGGTTGGGCAACCTCTATTAATATATATGCATTTCTTGAACGGTAATGTATTATTCACCTGCACCTTCCATTCCACCATTTTAGGAGGCACTTGTCTCATCCATGTTTTGGCAATAACCTTTCTTGCTGCGAAGAGTGTTTCATGTAGAAATGTTTTGGTGTATTTATCAATTGTATCTGGCATTATACCTAGGAGACATTGTTTTGGGTCTAGGGCTAAGGGTGAGCCCATTGTGTTGTGTAGAAATGTCACTATTTGTTCCCACAGGCCTTGAATCTTAGGGCACGTCCAAATCAAGTGAAAGAACGTGCCCGTCTCCCCCTCACACATCTGACATGTGGTGGGTTGTGTGCGTTTATATCTTGCCACTCGAAGGGGTGTAAGATATGCCCTGTGAAGTATGTAGAGCTGCGACAAGCGGTCTGATAATTTAGGGGACACAGTTTTGCAGGACTCCAATGCCTCCCCTCACTCCTCATCCTCGATTGGACCCACCTCTCTTTCCCATCTTGGTTTGAGATCGTATGCTATTTTAGTAGATACAGGGATTGAGAGCATGTTATAGAAGGCTGAGATCAGTTTATGAGGGTCTGTACTTTTAATTACTGCCATAAGAAGATTAGGTATGGGGTTTGGAAGGGAGTCAGGAAATTGTGACTGTGACGCATGCCGGATTTGTAAAAATCTGAAGTACATCTGGTTCTGAATTGTAAATTCTTCCTTAAGTGTATCAAATGTTTTGAGATGTCCATCTTTCAATAAGTGGTGCAGGTAAAATACTCCCTGCGTGGACCATAGAAATGTGTCATGAATTTTATTAAACTCGGGGAGATTCTTGTTATGCCATATCGGTGTGTAATCATTGATCTGTGGAATTTCAAGTTTAGAGGCGGCTAAATCCCATATTTTCCTGTAATTATATAACATGGTTTGTCTATTTTCTCCTAGCTCCATCCCCCCGAGCCCGATGCTATTGCGTATACCGAGTCCTTGGTGTGTTGTGCCCACTTTGGACATAGGAGCGTGAGGAATCTCTCACTGTCTGTTTTATCCAAGTGGAACATCTGTGACAGTTGTGTTGCAATGTAATATAGGTTAAAGTCGGGGAGAGCTGTGCCACCAAGGTCCGTTGGATTCTTGAGTGTTTGCCATGCTAGTTTGTGTCTGTTATGCCCCCACACAAATGGCTTGAGGAGGGACTCTAAAGATTTAAAATGCTTCAAGGGTAAGTAAACCGGAGTATGCCAGAGGACATACAGTATTTTAGGGAGTAGTATCATTTTGATTAAATTTATGCGACCCCAAACACCCAATGGTAGTTTGGAACAGACTCGTATTTTATTTTTAACCGTAGAAATGAGAGGATCTATATTGAGGGATACATAGTCTGCAGGGGATCTAGATATATACGAATCCCTAAATATTTAATAACATCAACTCTCTGAATCGGTAGTCTGGCTTGGGATTCTGGGGGTGGGATCAATTGGTAAAATTTGGGACTTGTCCCAATTGATTTTCAGCCCTGAAAATAGTCCAAATTGTTCAATTGCGTGGAGTGCGGTATCTAGTGATGGGCCCGAATCTGCTAAATATAAAAGCATGTCGTCTGCATACATACTAATTTTTTCAATTAAAGAGCCCATTCTAAGTCCTTTAATCTCCGGATTCGCACGGATGGATATCGCCAGGGGTTCTGCCGCAAGGGCATACAATAGTGGGGATAAGGGGCAGCCCTGTCTCGTGCCTCTACTGAGGTCAAACATCTGAGACGACCACCCATTAGCCACCACTCTGGCCCTAGGTGCCTGGTATAATAATTGAACCCATTTAATAAATTTCGGACCGAAGCCATAGCCCTCCAAGCATCTCCATAGGTACCTCCACTCCGCCGAATCAAAGGCTTTTGCTGTGTCTAAAGTCACCACAACCCGTGAGACAACCTCCTCGTGTGTAGCCTGTATATTAATATACAGTTTCCGGAGGTTAAACGAGGTGTTGCGACCAGGCATAAAACCAGCCTGGTCTGTATGTATTAGTGATAAAATTACTTGATTAAGCCTAATAGATAGTACTTTAGCTAATATTTTAATATCAACCTGTAAAAGGGATATTGGACGATAGGATTCTGGGTATCCCGGGTCCTTTCCCGGTTTGGGGATGAGGAGTATTGTTGCCTCTGTCATAGATGGGGGTAAAGTCCCAGTTTCAAAGAGATGATTGTACAATGTTAGTAATTTAGGGACTAGTATATCGCTGAATTGGGAATAGAACTTGATTGGGAGTCCGTCTGATCCTGGGGATTTAGACCTAGCAAAACTGGCTATAGCTGTCGTAATTTCGTCTGTGGTGAGGGGTGCCTCAAGTAGTTTGATCTGTTCCTCTGTCAGCTGTGGGAAAGTCACCTTCTCTAAAAAGAGAGACATGGATTGTGTCTCAGTGGGAGCTGTCGTTTTGTATAGGTCCACAAAAAAATTTCTGAACATGGAAGTTACTCTAGGTGGGTCTGTTATTTGTTGTCCTCCAGGGCCATGTAATGTGATGACCACTGGAGGTCTATCTTCGCTGTGTACCAAGTATACCAGCAACTTGCCTGCTTTTTCCCCATGTTCAAACATTTTCTGTTTGGAAAAAAATATTTTTTGTCTAGCTTTCTGGTATTATAGCTGGTTTACTACTCTAGTTTGTAGTTTGAGCAGATCTGCATTTGTGGGGGACGGGGTGGTGGCAAAGTTGTCTTTCGGCAGAGGATAGATCCTCCAGCGCCTTCCCGAGGGAATTACACCTGTTTTGATTAAAAGACCACACTTTGTTCTGGTTTCATTAAACTAAAATATCTTTTCAATTCTTTGCAAAGCACACAAACAGCATTAGCTTTCTATTTTATACTTCTGGAATGTTGCTGAATCTGCCTTCTTACTTTTAATTGCATATTTCTCGCACAATGTATCTGAGAATGTTCTGTAATTCACTTTGCTCTGTCTATAATGACAACGTATTGTGCCTGGTGTAATGGTCAGCTCTTTACCTTAATATGTCACCTTTTATTTGGCAAATTTACAAGTATGAAACAAAAGTGAATATTGCAGTTCTTGCTATGGTTATATATTGTTGCTAGATGAATCTGTGAAATCTTCAAAATTCATAAGACTAGCAGTCACAGTGCCTTAGATTTGACACTGCAGACATACAACCCTGAAAGCACAGGGAGTGCAATGCCATTTTTCAGATGGAATTTAAAGAGGATTTACCACTAAATCCATCCCAATCTGTTCTGTGTTCTTTAGGGATCTGCCACTACACACCCAGTCCCATGCCACCATCTTCTTTTGATGTCGTCAAGGGGCCCCTTGTCTCTTCATGGTTCATGCAGCCGGCCTTGTAATGGCGCACATGCGCTACGGGGCATCGGGGGGGGTGGGGGTCAACTGCAAAAAGCAAAAAGACAGGGTACCGAAACAGCCTTGAAAAATAATTCCTGTACCTCTTTCTGACGTTGTCAGCCATGCATGCCAATCTTAAGGCTGCCGGGTCTATAAAATTCTTAGACAGCCTAACCTTAAATAATCAGATAAAATATTTGAATGGTATAGCCTGCAATAAGATCCGTTTACAATTGTACTTTATGGCTCTTTTGATAGCTTGTATACCTTACACTGTGCAAAGATATCATTAGGCACATATGTTGAAGCGTACAATGTCACTGTAAGAGCAGATGGTACTGGGTATTTTGCAGATTGCTGAAATATTTATTAACAGGGGGCATGACAGCAGAGGTCATTTTCGCAGTTAAGATTGTTGTACATCAGTTATCCGCTCTATATTTCGTGTGATGCTTTTATGGTCAGACAAAAGAGGTTTTAGAGAAACCTTCTAAAAAAGACTTCACTTTATCCTGTAATCTTGTTAGCTTTAATTATGCTCTTTAGAAAAGCAACTTCAAAGCTGTAAGTGACACCTTTCATTTATGACCTAAAACACACAAGGAACCTATTAACAAATGTAATTATTTCAAGTCATGTTTATGGGCTGTTTTGCCAGACCTTGCTTTGTCAGGATCACTTGTGGCAAATCCAGGATTTGGCAAGTGTCTGAGCCCATCATCCCCCTAAAATATTATTCTGCCGCTTGTTTCATTTCATATGCATCAACTGGATTTGTCATTTCATACAAATCTGTAAGGGAATAATCTTCTTTCCCAGGGATGCCAACACATTGAATGAGTTATTTGTCTGATCATGTTTAATTGAACAAAATTATTTGCTTTTCTTCCAAGACAGCAATGATATTGTCCATGGTAAAGTGGTGGCTTTTTTTATACTCCACGAAAAAAGCTTGTGTTGTAGGTGACCTTGAGGAGCATGACTTTTCTATGCAACAAGACTGGCCAATGATATTTTATTATGGCTTTTGTTTATATATGTTTTTACCTTTTGACTTTCAGTGTTGCGGCCTTTGAGGAGATGATTGAACCATTTAGACTGCACGAAGATGAAAAAGAACAAGATGTAGCTGACAAAATGAAAGAAGAAGAACCATGGAGAATAACAGATAATGAGCTAGAGCTGTACAAAACAAAGGTATATATTAACCATAAACCCAATGGCTGGTTTTATTATTTTTCTAAAGAACATTTTGAGAAATACTATTTGTTCCTTACTTTTGTGTATGATAATGCCTTGTCTTGTTACTTTGAACTTACATTACTCGGTGCAGCTTCTTTTGAACTGAAATTCAGTAACAGATGTCTTGGCATCAGTGCTTGGTTAACAAACTTCAATGCATTGTTTTAACGGTTAATTAAAATGTTTCTATATATTTTTTTTAAGTGGTAGTTTATTTTTACAGTTTTCTTCAAATTATTTTATAATACTGTACATTTTTTTTTTTGTAGTATAAGTGCCAAAATGCACACTCAAAAAAAAATTAATAAAAAAGGCTTGCCTTTGTAAACCTGCTTTTTGCCAGAAATCTATTTTTACTGTACTGATAAATAGGACAACTTGCTAAATAAAATTAGTATGTTATAGTAAATTGTCAGTAAGTAGTATACTAATAGTAAAGTGGCTTTAGAAGCTGCTGCATTTGGAGTAGGGAACAATGGCCCAGTGACATTGCCATTTAGATTAAGGGGACAGTGCCATTTAGAATTATATCCCAGTTAAAGTGTCACTTGGAATAGGGGACATCATCACAGTGATAGTGTATTAAACAGCTGTCTGCATGTATAGTACAAAGCAGTGATTAAGAATTTGTCTAACCAACTATCACGTTTTACATAATTGCCATCCTAACTTTTTCTGCTCTGCACTAGACACACCGCCAGATTCGGTTAAATGAGTTGTTGAAGGAGCACTCAAGCACAGCCAACGTCATTGTCATGTAAGTTTACGATACTTCCTGCAAACAAATTTCTAATTTGAGAAGTATCTTAGTGAAAATTGATGATTTGTTTGACTATTCTTCTCTAGGCATTGCTACAGGTGACTGTGTTAGATGTTAGAGAGGAAGGTAGAAAAAGGAAGGTTTTTGAAGTTTATTAATTGCTCATATATCATTTGTTGCTCAATGGTGGCAGAGATTTGGGGGTTTGACCATTCACAGAATACACCCATTCAGTTCACCACAAACAGGTGACATTACTCTTCTAAAATTGTTGGCTGAATTTTGTATTAACCGGGTAAATGACCCCCAAGTGGAGTTTAAAGCTACCCTAATTCTGATGCTGCATGGCTAACTTATAATATTCAGTTTTCCAGCAATTTTCCCAAGCAAGTTTAATTTTATTGATGTGTCACCTTTTAAGGCTGAGACTGTACAAATACTAATTTAGAACCTTGCCCAGTACAATCCCAGCGCATTAGACAGTTCACATCACTGGGTTGCAGTGATGTGTGCTGAAAAAATGTACTGTAAGCAGTACTTTTTTTTCCAATACAGCAGGTTGCGGTGCAAACTACCACATTGCAATGTCACTGTGGGAATAGAATGTATTGAAATGCCACTTACGTAAATGTGCAACGTGTGGGATTGCTGCTTTGGCACTGTTTACTCCTCGCACACACCAACAGTCATTCGATCAGCATGGCTTGCGGGTGTTAACGAACCCTAAATGTTTTTCTAAAATTAAATGGATAGAAAGATATGGGTGGCGCTGCCTGATATTAGTATATAATAAGAGTGCAATGCCCCTTTAAAAAACATGCTAAGTGATAAACTTGATAAATCAGAACACCAAATGTAAAAGTGATTCTGTGGATAAAACACATGTAAATTCATAAATGAATGGTTAATAAAATCCAAAGTGTCCTGTAAATGAAAATTCATATGTGCAAAGTTCACTATGAGGCAACGTGTAAAAATAAAATAGTATAAAAAAGAAGCAAAGTCAAAAAGTAATAAGTGGATACTGTCCCCTTTAAGAGATGCTAGGTGCTAAAAAATCCGCACATATATCCCCAAGCAAACAACCACATGACAAGGTATATGTGACTTTACAACACTAAAGTACATAGTTAAACCAAAAAAGTACTGTGAAAAAACAGCAATACACTGTGCCATATAATAGTCCATATGAACTGTCCCAATTCTAATGTTGCTTGTGCTTTAAAATTCATGCAACAATATCCAGCTGGTGGATAGGTGAACAACGCTCCCCCCTTTTGGGTCTTCACTCACCAGATGATTGTACCCATACAGGGATAGCAGACACTGGGACACAAGGGACAGTGTCCACTTATTACTTTTTGCCATCGCTTCTTTTTTTTTATACTATTTATTTATTTAAGCGTTGCTTCATACTGCACTTTTCACATATGCATTTTCATTTACAGGACACTTTGCACTTTATTAACCGTGTTGGATGGATTTAAGACATGTGATTTAGCTTATTATTGCCACACCCTTTTTTCATTTATGAATTTACATATGTTTTATCCATAGAATCACTTTACATTTGATCTGATTTATCATGTTTATCACTTAGCATATTTTTTAAAGGGGCGGTGCACAGCATGAACACTTTTATTATATACTAATATCAGGCAGCGCCACCCATACCTCTTTCTATCCATTTCATTTATATTCTCCACCTGTGGAATTGGGGTAAGGCAGCAGCCACAGTCTAGGCCCTAAGCGTGGGGTTTAATATTTATTCATTTTTTCGAAAAATAGTTTTCACATCTTGAATCTTTTTGAGGTCCAGGTGCCATTTTAAAACAACACTGGGACAGCAGCTATTCATCCCTTTACCAATTTAAACAGCACCTGGAAGTAGTGGGTCTCAGAAGGGTTTCAGGCCAGAACTAGCGGTTGTTCCTAAAATGACCAGCTCTTTGGCTTCTGATGGTCTTCTTTACTATTTATTTCCAGTAAATGCCAGAAATAAAAGTATATGCATCTAAATTTGCTACCAAATAAATCCTTATCTGTCCCAGAAAAAATATTGTAAAATAAGTTAAGATGCACTGCAAATGCTAAGTCATAATGTGTGAGACACTTAAAAAAAAAACAAGGCTTTGGAACTTGGGGAGAAAAAGGCTTCATGTTAGGCCATCGTGCTCCTCTTGCTACAGGGCTCTAGAACACCCAGAGTTCTAGTTAAAGGAATGCGTTAAAGAAAAAAAGAAGAAAGAAGAGCCCAGTCATATGACCTATGAAGGTCATGTGACTGTACTTCTCCAATCATGGTGATCTCTCAGTGCAATATTTAACAAATGGAATGTAAAATATAAGCCACAGTGGTGCAGTCAAGAGTGGTATTTGCTCTCAGCTATAAATAAGCCACTGAGACACTCTGTGGCTGGCAAAATGTGCTGCAGTCTAATTGTGCAGCCTCCTTTTAGATTTATTAACATCTATGTAGTACAAATGCATATCGAGATGTAGCATCAACCAGGCTGTATGCAGCAGTTCACAATCCCAAAAGCGGCTACAGAGGACCCGCTCTGTTTAACCAATACTGTCTGCCAATACTGGCTTCCACCATCACCGTTCAGCCTTTTGGTAAGCTCTACATCTGACGCTGCTGCATACAGCCTGGTTGATACTACATCTCTCGATCTCTGTTCTATATTAATACAGTAATATAAATGTGCTTAAATTGTATTAATAAATGCTACTTTGGTTCTAAATGGGATTCCACACTACTATTTTGGCTTGCTGGGGCTCCTTTTTTGCTATCAGTCTAACATACCGAGATTGGAAATTGGGACTATCAGTGTGGCAGTTTTGTTTTTTCTTTATACTGGTTGAGTACAGTTTTTTTTTTTTACATAGTTAAAAAAAAAAAAAGTTGTTAACTAATTACCTAGATTGTGTGCATCCTTGTTACTGTGGCATAAACATTAGACTGTGAACTGCACTGAGCTAGCAACTCCTATGACTGTCAGTTTATTATTGTCCACTTATATGCACTACACAGTGTGTTATTGCCATAGAATAATAGGACTAATATATTGGTTTTAAGTAGTTTAATTTTGCTTCCTGTAGGAGCCTTCCAGTTGCAAGAAAAGGCGCAGTGTCCAGTGCACTTTACATGGCTTGGATAGAGGCACTTTCTAAAGATCTCCCACCCATACTGCTTGTTCGTGGAAATCACCAGAGTGTCTTAACATTCTATTCCTAAGTGCTGCCAGCTGCAGAACCTGAAGAAGTGGTACTTCGTTGGCTGGAGCTCAAAGTATCATCACGTTCTCCTAACCCTAGAACGTCTTTCTCAATTAAACAGACTTGAAAGCACATGGAAGAAAGTAACTATTTCCAGAATTAAGAAACTTTTGCAGTTATACTGCTTCTGTTACATGACCAGTGGATCTTGGCTTCATGAGGGAGATTCTTATGTATGGGACTCAAATACATGAAAGTTTTTCTTTGCTACTTGAACAGCAGCAATAAAAGTGTGTTTGTTTTTATTTTGACCAGTAAAAGGATTCTAGATTTGTAAAAAAAAAAAAAAAAAAAAAACAAAACAAAAAAAAAACAAGAAACAAAGCCTTTAGCCTTGAGGTGCCTTTTTGAAAATTTGAAACCAAACTTCATCCATACCCCCATTTTTTTTTTTTTTTATATAAATCTTGTATAGAATGTACAATCTGCCTTTCAACTAGGACTGTAGATCAAAAAAAACCCGTTAGTTTCTAGTTTCTTCCATCTTCACGATAACTTATGCTGCTTCTCCGTCTTCCATCAAACTCTTCACACCTCACTTAAGTCAAATCTTTTTTAATGACTAATAGAAAAAGAAACAGCTATTTCAAAAATAAACAGGTGACCAGATTGGTCTACTTGAACAAATGACCAAGTGGTTCTTATCCAGTCATTAAACTCCAGCATGGTAGATCCCAGCACCTATGGTAGCGGGAACATTATTTGTTAGGCTTACTCAGTACACAAGTAGCAAAGCAATCCAGTGCCAATAGCAACCAATGAAAATCCATATTGTACTATATAGATTTGGGCAAAGCGAGTTATTATTGGTTGCTATAGATTAATTCTTACTTTGCTTTTTTGCAATTGTAATGAACAAGGTCACTGGCATGTACTTGTAAAATATTTTATCAGATGCTGTTACTGTTGGTTTTGTCATATTTTCATACAAGACACATTTCTCTTAGTGATGAGCAAAAAATATTTTGCTCTGACACAGGTAAGGATTTATTTATTGAAGTCAGCCCATTCTTTCCATTTCCTAGTCGTTTTATGCTTGGAACTTCAGTTCCCTAGAAAAGTAAAATTTTTCATTTTGCTCACTTTTGTCTTTCACTTTTGTCATGTATGTTCTCCTAGTTGTTTGGTTCAGGTCAACAAATGGCTTCCACCACTTATTTGTATGTGACCAATATGGCCTAAGAAGTATTTTTACTCCTCATAGATGTCTCATTTCATAAATGACAAAGATATAAGCTTTAGGAATTTTTTTTCTATATGTTAATCATTATTGTTCAGGTCGGTTGAAACGCACAGTATCTTAGCTTGGCAAATTAGTTTGTATCCCTCATAGCAGAAATGACGGAAACTGAGTGCAGTGTTGTATGTTTCATTTTGCAGTGTTGTACATGTTTTATTCATGGGTCTCCATGATTTAACCCATCAATATGATTTATTTTAAGTGCAATAGCATTTATTTGGGAAACAAATGAGACAAAAAGTTGTGATCCTGTTCTTGGTAACTGAGCTTAGAGTTGTCTCATCTTTTTAAGTGTAGGGCCTGTTTTTTTTTGCACCATAAATGTTGAAATGTTGATTCCCTGTTATGGTCTCTAGGATTTGGGGAGACTGCATGTTGGCCTTGGAAGTAGGATGGCTGTCAGTCTTCTAAAATATAATTTATAATTATATTCAGCTACATTTGCTTAAAAAATGAAAGTGCTAAATATATTGCTTATGGCAGCCAGTAACGGTCAATATTCTGTTGTAGACAAACAATATTCAATTGGTTGCATGGGCAGCATGAACATGCTAGAACACTTTTTAGCAAATGTTTAAAATTTGCATTTTAGAACAGTTGAAACTTTCCTCTAAAATTCTCCAGTGTATCTGCCCATGGCTTCAGGCACAAACATACCAGAACAAGATCTTAATTTAGTTGCTTTGCTTTGAATAATTGAAATGGAAGGTGAGAGATGGCACTCCCTGGGAAAGGCTTATTTCAGCAGGCACATTTATAGTTGGATTTGCCTACCTTAAGGAATGAATGTTGCTGAGTAGGCCAATGTGCATTCCATCTCATTTCATACTGTAAACTGTAGAAAAACTACAGCGATTTCTTTCATTTGTTAATCTGGAGTTCAGCAAAAGTAACCATTCTACTAAATGTTGAAGGTTATCTCCTAAACTGCTTGGTGTTTCCAAATGTGTTAATTTTTTTTAAAATTAAGTTAAAACAGCAGCTGTATTTCCCATGTGACATACTGAAATTGTCTTTCATAGTGTCTGCAGAAGGTTGGTACTAATGGAATACCCGATGTTAACGTAGGAATAGATAGTGGATGGCAATCAGACACATCTGCATGATCAAACCTTCATAGATAAGCACCCTTGTGTGTCACCAGCAGACAGCCCTGGCATCAGGGAAGGACAGCTATGCAGTTCAGCCTGTAGAGTATTTTCCAGAGATAATTTAGCCAAGAATGTCTGCTGAGGTTAGATGACACACAAAAACATTGAAATAGCCATCTAATCCTGCTGAAATTGTCAGGCAATTATTATCTTATGTTTATGGGTGCCTTTCCTCATCATCAAATAAGCTGTATGATGTAGAAAGTTTTTGGTTCTTACTGTAAAATGTTGTATATGTACTTTTCTTCTCAGATGAATGGGTCTTTGGAACTGGGCAAATGCTTTCTGCTTTCCAGCAGTGTTTGTTGATTACATGTACTCATAACCAGAATTGTAAACCAAGTAGTTTAGCAGCCCCCCAATGATTGCACATGACTGGCAGTACATTCATATAGACATTGTTGGTGTTTCAGGTTCAGTGTACAATATACGATTTTACAACTACTATATTACTCATTTATATTTTCCACCAGACATTGTCTTGTATAAATGCGGTGAAATGTACAACTTAACTATAATGTTTTTAGACTATGCATGTATGCGTCACTATTTAGTGAAATATTGTGTTGGTGCTTGGTTGTAAATACACCACAGCTATATTGTGCAGAATTTGTGTGAGTATAGCACACTTGCCTACAATTTTGGGATATATGAATGTGGATCCATCTAATATGTACTTGTTTGGGATAGAAGGAGGTGACATTAATTTAATTTAAACTTAGATTTTTAACCCCCCCCATAAGTGCTTCCCTCTCTCCTTTTTGTTGCGTAAAGCCTAAATTTATAACATTAAAACATTACTGAAGTATAACTTAATGTGTGAAAACTGGCACGTTTGTGACTATGGGCAGAGTACAGTAGCTTATGGCACCCAACCACAGTTTTACTGTAGTTGAGATGACGGGTTGCTGTAGGTTAGTGTACTTCTTAAATCACTTTGTGCTGTTTTATTAAGCCTGAATGTCTTGCTTGACTGCTTGAAATGGGAGAGATTTTAAGGTTTTAGATTTGTATGTATCTGATTGTATTACACAGTACATGTTGGTTTAAAGAAGGGACATCCATCAGATTGCCCGCCACTAGAGACTTGCCTATATCACAACCTTATACCATCTGTATATGGTACAGGTCTGCCATGTGTACATGTAAATAAAACTTCCAAAAGTTGTGAATGTGTTCTCAGAATAACTGAAAGTGAAAGGGTTTGACGTTTCAATCTATACAGGTAAAATGCATTAAATTCTAATAGCAAATGTCATAACTCAAACATCTAGGTATTGGATATACAGAACAATTTCTGATGTTTTCTTACGGTATTGAAAATCCTTTCAAAACTCCACATTGAGGGTCCCCCTTTTTATACGTAATATTTTGATGAGCAAAGACATTTCCAACAAGTGGCCACATCTTATTAGAAGATATTTAGATGGTCTGCTGCATTTAACCTGCTTTAAAGATGTGTAGAATGCTATTATTCACCTACTTTCACTGGACTAAACTGTGTCTTAGATTGGGTCCTCACAAAATCTGTTACAAATGAGTAAATAAACTGCTGATTTCCTCATGTTAGTGCTGCTATCTTGTGTTTGTTACCAGGTACTCTTGGCATTTATGTTCTCACTTTATTCCTGAAAGCTTGACAGTGGAGGTATTCAATGAGTTTTGTCGAGTTGACTGTGTCATTCAAGGCTTTTCTTTGATACATTCAGGAATATAGTTGTGTGACACTGCGCCACAGTGCTTTATAGCAGTGATGCTCAACCTTTTGTAACTGGGACCCCCAATTGTCCTAAGGAGACATAAATCTGCATTGCATATCCAAATCCGAGGGATCTATAAAACACTTTGTTGGATACCCTGTGGGGTACCTGCTGACAGGTGGTTGTGCATCTCTGTTATCTAAAGCTGTTTGAGAACCTGTTGGCGAATATTTAAAGAAGAAACCAAAATACATGTGTGTGTACATATTGATGTAACGCTAATATATATATATATATATATATATTATTAGCAAATGTCTACAGATGGGGCTTGGGTCGGTCTGTTATATGCTTAGAATTGCTCAGTGCACTTTCACTTAGTACATTTCCAAGACTTTTGGACACCTTAACATTTTAAAGTACACCTTTTTGGTAAGGTTCAGTAGTGTAGCATAACAATCCATGTATTTACATGTTAACCTGATTAAAATAACACTGCGTCTTTTTAGTTACAAGATTGTTATAATATGCAGTTTGCCTAATTTAATTCCATTTGAATATACTAGCAAGTGTAACAAGCTTCTTATTTATGATTTCTATTTAAACGCTGTGCTCTTTTATGTTTGAGATTTTTAGAACTTTCCTTAATTGCGTTTTTAAAACTTATTTTTATATGCATTCCGGACATTGAACAGTAATAAAAACAATGTTTCAAATAATGAAATGCATTAAAGAGGTGTTTTCTGATTATTATGCAGTCATGTTATAGATGTGATACTTGTGTTATCATTCTTGTATGATTATCCCTATGTCACTGAATTGAACAAAAATCTGACTGGAGCTACTGAGTCACACTGTCCTGTGGCATCTATATGCAATCTCTATCAATTGCAAATGTTCTGCAGTTACTACATGCAACAACTTTTCTATCAACCTTTCCCTCTTAATGGTAAGCAACATTTGTGTATTTCGCACCAGACATAGGGATTTGCTTGTAGAGTCTGCTTTGATATAAATGAGCCAGGTTATGTTGTAAATGGTACAAGCTTGGTTGGTGACCTGACTTTTCTCCACTATGGTTCAGGAATACACACTGGTCACCTCTCTGCCCCCAGCGGTGATTGGACGGTAAAGGCACAGCGGAACAGCGAGGAGTCATCTGTCTGTTCACTCTTTCTCCTCATGTCAGCATGTTACCTGTCGGCACATGTGTAATGCAGTACACTAATTGGCTACTAAGTCCCTTTCTGTGTAGCTGCTGCTGTACAGGGATTGCAAGAGGCAATACCTAGTCAAATTCGGAAACTTGCATTTTAAAATACATGTACTACTTTTTTAACATATAATATCATTGACTGATGTTTGTTTTTAAGTAACTGGAAATCAGCTTTAAAGAATACTTTATTATTATTAGTAGTTTTTGTAATGGCATTGTAGACACTTTCTGAGCCCTGCTAAGCATTCCTCTGGTTTAATGGAGATTTTTTTTTTTTAATACATTTTTTTTTAATTGAATTCCTATAAAGAGAATTGGTTGTGAAAGAACAAAGGGGATGCCATTGCTAACCTTTTAGGATTGCTAGTTCCCTAGCTATCGTGCTGATGCTTTGTTTTCAGTGCTGAGTCTGACCTGGGACAAGTATAGAGATAAGGAGCTGTGAAACTTTTCTGACACATTTACAGCAAGCGTGTTCTGAGTCTCTGATGTAAAAAAACTCAAGTCGGACATAGCCAGGTAACTTACTTTTTCAGGAGGACAGCAATGGCAGCCCTCATATTTCTGTTATTCCTCCTATTTTGGGGGTGTGATAAAAGTATTGTTTTGCAATGTCTTTTTATTTAACCTCTTGCAGACTGCTCCATGCACATATATGGAGAGGGGGCATCCGTTCTGCTCCGGATCACCTACATGTACATAATCTGGCATTTCTGGGTAGGGGGTGCGTTTGCCCGCTGCCCCATCTGTGCTGTGATTCGCTACAGCACAAGTCGGTTAGCAGGTCCGAGCCAATTAATTCATGGATGGAACCCGCTGATCGGCATAGCGAATCACAGTACAGAGCCCTGTATTTACCAACAGCACAGGGTCCTGTACATAGAGCAGAGATGTGGCTGTTTTTTTTTTTTTTTCTCCCTGCAAAGCACACATTACATGTGTTAGGCACACAGTTAACCCTATCATTGCCCCTGGATGTTAACCGTTTCCCAGCTAGTTTCATACAGTGACAATATATAATATTAGCACTGATCACTGTATTAGTGTCGCTGGTGATGTCAGTGGCAGTTAGTCGTCCCCCCTCCACCAAGTGTACGTCAGTGTCAGATTGCCTGCTGCACTATCACGGTCCCACTAGAAGTCAACAATCGCCGCCATACTAGTATTAGAAAATTCCTGTATACAGTATCTCACAAAAGTGAGTACACCCCTCACATTTTTGTAAATATTTTATTCTATCTTTTCATGTGACAACGCTAAAGAAATTACACTTTGGTACAATGTAGTGAGCGTACAGCTTGTATAACAGTGTAAATTTTCTGTCCTCTCAAAATAATGTAACACACAGCCATTAATGGGCCCAATTAGCCATTTTTCCCTCCCCGGTGTCATGTGACTCATTAGCATTACAAGTTCTCAGGTGTGAATGGGGAGCAGGTGTGTTAATTTGGTGTTATCGCAATCACTCGCTCATACTGGTCACTGGAAGTTCAACATGGCACCTCATGGCAAAGAACTCTCTGAGGATCTGAAAAAAAGAATCGTTGCTCTACATAAAGATGGCCTAGGCTATAAGAACATTGCAACTGATTGAAAGATTGAAACTGAGCTGCAGAACGGTGGCCAAGACCATACAGCGGTTTAACAGGACAGGTTCCACTCAGAACAGGCCTCGCCATGGTCGACCAAAGAAGTTGAGTGCACGTGCTCAACGTCATATACAGAGGTTGTCTTTGGGAAACAGACATATGAGTGCTGCCAGCATTGCTGCAGAGGTTGAAGGGGTGGGGGGTCAGCCTGTCAGTGCTGAGACCATACGCCACACACTGCATCAAATTGGTCTGCATGGCTGTTGTCCCAGAAGGAAGCCTCTTCTAAAGATGATGCAAGAAAGCCCGAAAACAGTTTGCTGAAGACAAGCAGACTAAGGACATGGATTACTGGAATCATGTCCTGTGGTCTGATGAGACCAAGATAAACTTATTTGGTTCAGATGATGTCAAGCGTGTGTGGTGGCAATCAGGTGAGGAGCACAAAGGCAAGTGTGTCTTGCCTACAGTCAAGCATGGTGGTGGGAGTGTCATGGTCTGGGGCTGCATGAGTGCTGCCGGCACTGGGGAGCTACAGTTCATTGAGGGAACTATGAATGGCAACGTGTACTGTTACATACTGAAGCAGAGCATGAACCCCTCCCTTTGGAGACTGGACTGCAGGGCAGTGTTCCAACATAATGACCCCAACACACCTCCAAGATGACCACTGCCTTACAAAAGAAGCTGTGGGTAAAGGTGATGGACTGGCCAAGCATGTCTTCAGACCTAAACCCTATTGAGCATCTGTGGGGCATCCTGAAACAGAAGGTGGAGGAGCGCAAGGTTTCTAACATCCACCAGCTCCGTGATATCATCATGGAGGAGTGGAAGAGGACTCCAGTGGCAACCTGTGAAGCTCTGGTGAACTCCATGCCCAAGAGGGTTAAGGCAGTGCTGGAAAATAATGGTGGCCACACAATATTCACACTTTGGGCCCAATTTGGACGTTTTCACTTAGGGGTGTACTCAGGGCCGATCCCAGACGGGGTGCAGTGCACCCGGGCACCAGAGAGGTGGGGGCGCTGAAGCGCCAGAGTGCTCCCCTCCCTCCTCCTCCTCTCTGTGTCCAGAGGCGGCTCTCTCCGCAGGTCACAGCCGCCACTGTTGTTTTCGAGGCTCAAGTGGCAGCCCGTCCCCCCTCTCTCCTCCTGTCAGAGAAGGAGAGCAGCGCCGGAGATCGGAGCGACTGGTCTCTGTGTGGAGAGAGACCTGCCCCACAGTAACATCGCTAGGGGGGTGGTCCGTGCCTGACGTGTTCTCCTCCTCTGTCCTCCCGCCCAAGCCTGTCTCCATCTGCTCTCCACCCGGGTGGCGTGGCTGCACACTGTCCTCTCCTTTTCAGCTGCCGCCCGGGTGTTTTTGTGTACGCTAATGGAGGGGGGTTTTTACTAATAGAGGGGGGGTCTGTCCTAAGGGGGTCTGTACTAATGGAGGGGGGTTTCCTGGGGGGGGTGTACTAATGGAGGGGGGATTGGTCTTGGGGGGTCTGTACTAATGGAGGGGGGTTGTCCTGGGGGGGTCTGTACTAATGGAGGGGGGGCTTTGTCCTGGGGAGGTCTGTACTAATGGAGGGGGGTTCGTCTTGGGGGTCTGTACTAATGGGGGGTTGTCCTGGGGGGTCTGTACTAATGGAGGGGGGCTTTGTCCTGGGGGTCTGTACTAATTGAGGGGGGGTTTGTCCTGGGGGGGTCTATACTAATGGAGGGGGGGCTTTGTCCTGGGGGTCTGTACTAATGGAGGGGGGTTTGTCCTGGGGGGGTCTCGCTATGAGTAAGCATCTGATGATGTGAAATGCGTTAGTTAGAATTCTATGTATCCACCTTGATGTGACCTGTAAACTTTTTACTACAATAAAGGTGCTGTTTTCATGGAAGTGCGGCCATCCAGATCTCCTAATCTGTCTCTTGTATCATGTCTACAGTCTCTAACCTTCTCCTATATTATGTCTGCAGTCTCTGACCATCTCCTGTACCATGTCTGCAGTCTCTGACCATCTCCTGTACTACGATTGCAGTCTCTGACCGTCTCTTGTATCATGTGTGCATTCTCTGACCATCTCCTGTATTATGTCTGCAGTCTCTGACCATCTCCTGTATCATGTCTACAGTCTCTGACTGTCTCTTGTATCATGTCTACAGTCTCTGACCTTCTCCTATATTATGTCTGCAGTCTCTGACCGTCTTTTGTATCATGTCTGCAGTCTCTGACCATCTCCTGTATCATGTCTGCAGTCTCTGACCATCTCCTGTATTATGTCTGCAGTCTCTGACCATCTCCTGTATCATGTTTACAGTCTCTGACTGTCTCTTGTATCATGTCTACAGTCTCTGACCTTCTCCTTTATTATGTCTGCAGTCTCTGACAGTCTCTTGTATCATGTCTGCAGTCTCTGACCATCTCCTGTATTATGTCTGCAGTCTCTGACCATCTCCTGTATCATGTCTACAGTCTCTGACCATCTCCTGTATTATGTCTGCAGTCTCTGACCATCTCCTGTATCATGTTTACAGTCTCTGACTGTCTCTTGTATCATGTCTACAGTCTCTGACCTTCTCCTTTATTATGTCTGCACTCTCTGACCGTCTCTTGTATCATGTCTGCAGTCTCTGACCATCTCCTGTATTATGTCTGCAGTCTCTGACCATCTCCTGTATCATGTTTACAGTCTCTGACTGTCTCTTGTATCATGTCTACAGTCTCTGACCTTCTCCTTTATGTCTGCAGTCTCTGACCGTCTCTTGTATCATGTCTGCAGTCTCTGACCATCTCCTGTATTATGTCTGCAGTCTCTGACCATCTCCTGTATCATGTCTACAGTCTCTGACTGTCTCTTGTATTATGTCTACAGTCTCTGACCTTCTCCTATATTATGTCTGCAGTCTCTGACCATCTCTTGTATCATGTCTGCAGTCTTTGACCGTATTATGTCTAGGGGCTCTTTCTAACAGACAGCCTTCTGTGTGTGCATCAGAGAGACTCCCCTCCAGGTCTCATTAGTGTGCTCTCTTTCTGTATTTTCTTTATTGTTAAGAGATCATGGGAGGATCCCAAGGTAACGAAGACTTTTAAGGGGGAGCATCTCTGTGTTTGAGTCGTTGCCATATCAACATTTGTAAAGGGGAGGAGTTGGTAAGATGACCACGCCCCTTTTGTGGGGGCGCCAGAAATATTTCTGCACCCAGGCGTCTGTGACCCTAGGATCGGCCCTGGGTGTACTCACTTTTGTTGCCAGTGGTTTAGACATTAATGGCTGTGTGTTGAGTTATTTTGAGGGGACAGCAAATTTACACTGTTATACAAGCTGTACACTCACTACTTTACATTGTAGCAAAGTGTCATTTCTTCAGTGTTGTTACATGAAAAGATTTAATAAAATAATTACAAAAATGTGAGGGGTGTACTCACTTTTGTGAGATACTGTATACACCATAATTTGTAGACTCTATAACCTTCACGCAAACCAATCAATATACACTTATTGATATTTTTTTTGGTAACCTGATGTAACAAAATACATATTTACAAATTTGAAGAAATTTTATTTATTTTTTAGCAGAAAGTAAAGAATATTATTTTATTTTCAAAATTTTTGGACTATTTACGTTTATAAAATAAAACCCAGTGGTGATCAAATACCACCAAAAGAAAGCTTTATTCGTGTGAAACAAAATTATATAAATTTTGTTTGGGTACAGCGTAGCATGACTCAGCAATTGCCAGTTAAAATAGCGCAATGCTAAATAGCAAAAAATGAACTGGTCATTAAGGGGGAGCTGAAGTGGTTAAATACCAATTTTGTTACAATGGCATTAGGCTTTAAAGAAAACCTTTTATAAAATGCTTTTTTACAGGATTAGCTTCCTTCTTAAAATACCAATTAACGAACTGTCATGTTGATCCAACAGCTTTAATAATTGCTGAATCACTGATATAGGATTAGGTCAATTGAAATAAAATTAGAAGTCCTTATATATATTTGTTCTGAACTAGAAGCATTCAAAAAGTTGAGACATAAGGGATCAGTGTGGGAAACATGGGAAACAAATTTTCAGAATCAATTTAGAAACGGCAGCCTCACTGTTTCTTCTAAAAGTACCTTCTCCCAGAATAAAAGATATATAATAGGTACAGTGGGGACAAAGTATTCAGACCCCCTTAAATTTTTCACTCTGTTATATTGCAGCCATTTGCTAAAATCATTTAAGTTCATTTTTTTTCCTCATTAATGTACAGACAGCACCCCATATTGCAGATTTATTAAAAAAAACTGAAATATCACATAGTCCTAAGTATTCAGACCCTTTGCTGTGATACTCGTATATTTAACGCAGGTGCTGTCCATTTCTTCTGATCATCCTTGAGATGGTTCTACACCTTCATTTGAGTCCAGCTGTGTTTGATTATACTGATTGGACTTGGTTAGGAAAGCCACACACCTGTCTATATAAGACTTACAGCTCACAGTGCATGTCAGAGCAAATGAGAATCATGAGGTCAAAGGAACTGCCTGAAGAGCTCAGAAACAGAATTGTGGCAAGGCACAGATCTGGCTAAGGTTACAAAAAAAATTCTGCTGCTCTTAAGGTTCCAAAGAGCACAGTGGCCCCCATAATCCCTAAATGGAAGACGTTTGGGACGACCAGAACCCTTCCTAGAGCTGGCCGTCCGGCCCAACTGAGCTATCGGAGGAGAAGAGCCTTGGTGAGAGAGGTAAAGAAGAACCCAAAGATCACTGTGGCTGAGCTCCAGAGATGCAGTCGGGAGATGGGAGAAAGTTGTAGAAAGTCAGCCATCACTGCAGCCCTCCACCAGTCGGGGCTTTATGGCAGAGTGGCCCGACGGAAGCCTCTTGTCATGGTTATGCAATAGAGTTTTCTGTCAGCTTACCTGTCTCTATGTGTTCATCTCTAAAGACCAGCTGCCTCTCACCTGACTGGTTTTATAACCTCTCCTCTAAGCATGGCCCCACCCCAGGCCCTATCAGGGAACCCTATATTAACCTGTGCACTGCAAGCCAGCAGTGCTGATCAACCATCGTGTGTTAGCTTTCGTGTGTACTTGCTGTGTTTCCTACGTCTGATTCCAGTTACCGACTTTGGCCTGTTCTTAACTATTCCTGTCTGCTCGTGACCCTGACCTTTGGCGTGTCCCTGACCATCCCTGTTTGCCTGTGACCCTGAACCTTGGCGTGAACTCTGTTGTCCTTGTCTGCTTGTGGCCCCGACCTTGGCTTGTCCCTTACTTTCCTTGTTGTTCCAGCCTGCTGCCTCCTTCCTCTTCTCCTGTAGTCTACCGTGAGTGTGAGCTGTGAGACCCTGGGGGCCGCGACCTGGAGCCAGACTGCAGCGCAGTCCATCCTCACCACTGGAGGCTCTGGTGAACCTGCTGGCTCTTAGACTCCGCACCCTGGGGAATCTATGCTCTAGCTCCCAGTGGGATCTGTATCAGTTATCCAGTAGACTTGCTTCCTGAACCTCTCAGGGTTCAATCCGCAGCAGTCAGTCCTAGGGTCCACTACCTTGCGGTGCACTTCTGACTCCTACAGAGTGCATCTGTCACCTAGCCTCAAGGTGACCTGACAGTTTGATCAGCCATGGACCCGGCTGATGTGCCGCTACCCGCAGATGATCCGTTGCAGGGCTTAGTTCGCAGACTTGAGACCCAGGAATCGCATCAGACCCAGGTGATGCGATTCCTTCAGGATTTGGCATCGCGTTTTGAACAGGTTCAGGCCTCATTAGGACCCCTGGTTCAACAAACTCAACCGCTATCTGCTGCTGCATCTATCGCATCAGTCGCAGCCACACATTCATTACAACTGCCAGCTCCGGCCTGTTTCTCTGGGGACTAGAAAGGCTTGCAGGGGGTTCCTTAGCCAGTGCATGATTTATTTTGAACTTCAGCCCCAAAACTTCCTGTCCGATTGGGCTAAAGTAGCCTGTATTATATCCCACCTGTCCGACGAGGTGCTAGCTTGGGCTGCCCCTCTGTGGGAACTGAATGATCCAGTGGTTTCTAGCCTGTTAGATTTCTTGAAACTTTTTCTGAATATCTTTGAGGAACCGGGTCGTGTCTCCTCAGCGGCTAGCGCTCTTTTAAGTCTCCGTCAAGAGTCTGCTTCTGTGGGACAGTATGCTCTTCAGTTCCGTATCCTCACAGCTGAATTGAGCTGGAATAATGAGGCCCTAGTTGCAACCTTTTTACATGGCCTCTCTGATAGAGTGAAGGATGAATTAGCAGGAAGATCCCTTCTTGCTGATCTGGACGGTGTCATCACCTTGTGTAACCAGATCGGTATTCGCTTTCAGGAGAGGGCCCTGGAAAAAAGACGCCAGCACTCCCCGTTCCTTAGGCAGCTTGAGCTCCCAGTCCCTTCTCTTCGATCCGAGGAGCACCCCCTGTCTGCTGAGGAACCTATGCAGCTGGGCTGGATCAAGTTGTCTCTAGGCCCGTGCCTCCATTGTGGGGCCAAAGGTCATTTTCGTGACACTTGTTCTCTTCGTCTGGAAAAACGATCGGGGCTAATACATCTGAAAGGTGGAGTATTAGACCCTGAAGTATCACCTTCACCTTCTCGTCTTCTTCTTTCTGTGTTCCTTCTTGTCAGCGCTTCCCCTCGTTCGGTCTCGGCACATCTGGATTCCGGAGCCGCTGGCAATTTCATGGATTGGGAAACTGCATCTTCCATGAGACCTACCCTTTTGCCCCTTTCAACGCCATTGGTGGTCTTGGCGATTGATGGCACTGTTCTCCCAGGGGGTCCTATCCGCTTCCAGACCCTTCCTGTTAAGATGTCGGTAGGGACACTCCACCAGGAGTGGATATCCTTCCTTGTCTTGCCTAAGGCTTCATCTCCTATCATATTAGGTCTTCCTTGGTTACGGTTCCATTCTCCACACATTGGACTGCTGGACGGATCCTGGCTTGGGGTTCCTCCTGTTCCTCTTCCTGCCTACTCAAGGTTACCCCAAAAGAGAAACTTCCTGTTGCCACCATCCCAGTATCTTCTTCTCTTCCCGCTGCATATAGCGATTTCTGGAATGTCTCCTGCAATAGTCGGGCTGAGGCACTCTCTGGGTCATGTGGCACTCTGGATGAGGAGCCCACCTGTGAACTTGAGCCGATCATTCACTCCAGTTTGCATGGTCATTTACCTTTGCTTGTTCCTGGACCCCCTTGGACGCACACCCAGGCTGACTCATCTACCAGTTCCACAGTCGCCACGCCCTGTGATGCGATTCTGGTGGTCGCTGCACCTGGCAATGCTGGTCATTTGGCCTCTGCACCAGTTCAGCCTATGCCCAGTGAAGCTATCCAGCTTGACTTCTGTGACATGTCACTTTCTAACCAACCTGGTCTCAGGGATCCACTGACTTCTGCCCAGTCTGATGATCCTGTGTTGGATGCCTAGCTCATCTTTAAGGGTCTGGAGGACCCTGCTCAGACTCCTGATGGTCTTCTTATGCCTTTACCCATTCCTAAGAAGCCTTTAGCCCTCAATAAGTCCTCTCGTCCTCTCCCTACCTCGGTTTCGGTCTCTGAGGATAATCTTAAGTACGGGGTTAGTCAAGTTCTCGATTCCCGGCGCTGTAGAGGCATTCTTCAGTACCTCGTACATTGGGAAGGGTTTGGTCCTGAGGAGAGGTCTTGGATCACTGCATCTGAGATCTTTGCGCCTCGTCTGTTGAGGAGGTTTCATCTGGAGTTTCCCGTTAAGCCAGGGCCCAGGCGGGGGTGGGGGAGGCCTCTGTCAGACTTACCCGTATCAGACTGACGAACCCGATATAGCAGAGGATGGCCTCCCATACGTATCTGGTTCCCGGCCCCTGATAGAGCACACAGAAGGCACGGGAGCACAGAATGGTATGAGAGCCTTGCGGGTGGTTAGCAGGGATGAGGCCCAAAGTCCTGATGCAAGCTGGCAGGAGATGATAGGTAGCCTGTAGCTCAGCTACAGGTGCAGAGCAGGAGCAGGCAGATCGAACACAAGCAAGGTTGGCAACAGGCAGTCAGCACGGTACAAAAGGAGCAGGCAGATACAAAGTCCAGGTCACAAGCAGGTTTGGCAGCAGGCGGTCAGCACGGTACAGGGGGGTCAGGCAGGTTCAAAGTCGGAGGCAGGCCAGGGGTCAGATGCAGGCGGATAGCAGAGCAGAGTCCAGTAAACAGGTCACAGAGAGATCATACAGTACACAGGAAACAGGAAGCTAATGATCGGACAGCACCGAGCACAGCATCCCAGCAACCTAAATAGGGCAGCCGGCGCCAAACACCGCGACCGCACCGGCACGCCCAGGCGACGCGGCGCACTCCAGAGTGCCCAGCAAGTGTCCTGAACCGAGATCCTTTCTGACAGCCTCATAAGAGGGGGGGTACTGTCATGGTTATGCAATAGAGTTTTCTGTCAGCTTACCTGTCTCCATGTGTTCATCTCTAAAGACCAGCTGCCTCTCACCTGACTGGTTTTATAACCTCTCCTCTAAGCATGGCCCCACCCCAGGCTCTATCAGGGAACCCTATATTAACCTGTGCACTGCAAGCCAGCAGTGCTGATCAACCATTAGCTTTGGTGTGTACTTGCTGTGTTTCCTACGTCTAATTCCAGTTACCGACTTTGGCCTGTTCTTAACTATTCCTGTCTGCTCATGACCCTGACCTTTGGCGTGTCCCCGACCATCCCTGTTTGCCTGTGACCCTGAACCTTGGTGTGAACTCTGTTGTCCTTGTCTGCTTGTGGCCCCGACCTTGGCTTGTCCCTTACTTTCCTTGTTCCAGCCTGCTGCCTCCTTCCTCTTCTCCTGTAGTCTACCGTGAGCGTGAGCTGTGAGACCCTGGGGGCCGTGACCTGGAGCCAGACTGCAGCGCAGTCCATCCTCACCACTGGAGGCTCTGGTGAACACCTGCTGGCTCTTAGACTCCGCGCCCTGGGGAATCTATGCTCTAGCTCCCAGTGGGATCTGTGTCAGTGATCCAGTAGACCTGCTTCCTGAACCTCCCAGGGTTCAATCCGCAGCAGTCAGTCCTAGTGTCCACTACCTTGCGGTGCACTTCTGACTCCTACAGAGTGCATCTGTCACCTAGCCTCAAGGTGACCTGACACCTCTCCTCAGTGCAAGACACATGAAAGCCCGCACGGAGTTTGCTAAAAAAAAAAACACCTGAAGGACTGCAAGATGGTGAGAAATAAGATTCTTTGGTCTGATGAGACCAAGATAGAACTAGAACTTTTTGGCCTTAATTCTAAGCGGTATGTGTGGAGAAAACCAGGTACTGCTCATCACCTGTCCAATACAGTCCCAACAGTGAAGCATGGTGGTGGCAGCATCATGCTGTGGGGGTGTTTTTCAGCTGCAGGGACAGGACGACTGGTTGCAATCGAGGCAAAGATGAATGTGGCCAAGTACAGGGATATCCTGGACGAAAACCTTCTCCAGAGTGCTCAGGACCTCACACTGGGCCGAAGGTTTACCTTCCAACAAGACAATGTCACAAAGCACACAGCTAAAATAACGAAGGAGTGGCTTCACAACAACTCCGTGTCTGTTCTTGAATGGCCCAGCGAGAGCCCTGACTTAAACCCAATTGAGCATCTCCGGAGAGACCTAAAAATGGCTGTCCACCAACTTTTACCATCCAACCTGACAGAACTGGAGAAGATCTGCAAAGAGGAATGGCAGAGGATCCCCAAATCCAGGTGTGAAAAACTTGTTGCATCTTTCCCAAAAAGACTCAAAAGGGTGCTTCTACTAAATACTGAGCAAAGGGTCTGAATACTTAGGACCATGTGATGTTTCCGTTTTTTCTTTTTTAATAAATCTGCAAAAATGTCAACAATTCTGTGTTTTTCTGTTAATATGGGGTGCTGTGTTTACATTAATGAGGAAAAAAATGAACTTAAATGATTTAGCAAATGGCTGCAATATAACAAAGAGTGAAAAATTTAAGGGGGTCTGAATACTTTCCGTCCCCACTGTATATCCAGAAAAACGCATTTCAAAAAAGGTTTAAATTGATTTGCATTTTATCGAGTGAAACAAGTATTTGATCCCTGATCAATAAGCAAGCTTCTATATAGGTAACTAGCTGAGATTAGGAGCACTATCTTAAAGGGAGTGCTCATAATCTCTGCTTGCTACGTGTATAAAAGACACCTGTCCACAGAAGCTATCAATCAATCAGATTCCAATCTCTACACCATGGCCAAGACCAAAGAGCTGTCCAAGGATGTCAGGTACAAGATTGTAGACCTACACAAGGCTGTAATGGGCTACAAGACCATCGCCAAGAAGCTCGGTGAGAGGGTGATAACGGTGCGATTTATTCCCAAATGGAAGAAATGCAAAACTGTCAATCTTCCATAGTCTAGGACTCCATGCAAGATCTCACCTTGTGAATTTTTAACGATCATGAGAACAGTGAGGAATCAGCCCAGAACTACAAGGGAGAATCTTGTCAATGATCTTAAGGCAGCTGGGACCATAGTCACCAAGAAAACAATCGGTAACGCACTACGCCGTAAAGGACTGACAACTGAAAAGAAAGCAAATGTACAGTCCCGTCTGAAGTTTGCTAATCAACATCTGAATAACGCAGAGGAGAATTGGGTGAAAGTGTTGTGGTCAGATAAGACCAAAATCAAGCTCTTAGGCATCAACTCAACTCACTGTGTTTGGAGGAGGAGGAATGCTGCCTATGACCCCAAGAACACCATTCCCACCATCAAACATGGAGGTGGAAACCTTCACCGCAACAAAGGGACAGTGGGGAGGGCCATGTACCGTCACATCTTGGGTGAGAACCTCCTTCCCTCAGCCAAGGCATTGAAAATGGGTCGTGGATGAGTATTCCAGCATGACAATGACCCAAAACACACGGCCAAGGCAACAAAGCAGTGTCTCAAGAAGAAACACATTAAGGTTCTGGAGTCTCCAGACCCTAATCCCATAGAAAATCTGTAGAGGGAGCTAAAGGTTTGACTTACCAAACGTCAGCCTCAAAACCTTAATGACTTGGAGAGGATCTGCAAAAAGGAGTGGGACAAAATCCCTCCTGAGATGTGTGCCAACCTGTGGCCAACTGCAAGAAACGTCTGACCTCAGTGATTGCCAACAAGGGTTTTGCCACCAAGTACGAAGTCAAGTTTTGCGAAGGGGTCAAATACTTATTTCACTCATTAAAATGCAAATTAATTTATATCTTTTTTGAAATGCGTTTTTCAAGATATTTTTGTTGTTCTGTCTCTCACGGTTATAAACTGACCATTGAAATTATAAACTGATCATTTCTTTGTCAGTGGGCAAATGTACAAAATCAACAGGGGGTCAAATACTTTTGTCCCTCACTGTAATCATGTGATTGTGTCCTAGTCAAATCCAAAAGGATCATGATAAAATCAGGCAAGAAAACCTCAAATAAGGTAAATAATTGGATTTTCAGGGTATCAAAATCGTAAAAATTTTTAGAAACCATTAGCAATACAGTGCCTTCGTAGTGTGACAGCCTTCCTTCTCTGGAAACTGATAAACCTTTAAAATTACTTCTACCATCTCCTAAAATGTTTAAAAGCAATGCATTAGTTAATGTCACACATTGGAATGTTATTTTTCATTACATTTAGGAATGGTTTCAGGCTGTTTTACATTACTCAGGGTTCATAACTATGTAATCTCAACTTTTTTAAAGAATCCGCTGAACTGTCAGCCAGTGCAGCTCTACCTTGTGAACTGATGATTCAGTTGGTATATTGTAATGTGTTCTCTAATGCTGAATCAAATAGCCTGTAGCAAAGGAGATGTAAATGTGATTATAGAAATGACATTACATTTATCAGAATATTTCTTAAAAGAAAAACATACAAACTGTTACTATTCATACTCATTTCTTAACCACTTCAATACCAGGTACTTTTACTCCCTGCCAAGGCCATTTTTCAGCTTTCAGCACTGTTGCACTTTGAATGACAATTGCGTGGTCATGCAATGCTGTACCCAAACACATTTTTTTTATAATTTTTTTGAGATTGATAGAGCTGTATTTTGGTGGTATTTTATCACCACTGAGTTTTAAATTTTTTGCTAAACAAATGAAAAAAGACTGAAAATCTTTCTTTGTTTCCGTAAATGTAGAATTGCCTGTACAACCCCTTCCACTCCCAGTAAACTTCAATTTTATTTTTCTAGTGTCCTTAAACAATGGGCATTTTATCACTCCTTGCCTCTATATTATGGGTTTTTTTTTTCCCCCTCAAAAATCAATCAAGTTCCATAGCCACTGTGGCTGAGCCTTGGAGGATTGTACCTGAACCCTGCCTAAAGGAAGATGCTGGGCCGGCCTATAAAGTCACTTTGGACACTGGATCCTGCGTGATGCATCGCAGTGAGCTAGCTGCAGGGTGCTATAGGTCAAGGGCTGTGGTTTTCCTGCAGTGGAGCCCTGTATATACAAAAAAAATCACTGCTCCTCTACCCACGGTAACAAATTCTTGTGCAGGTTTGTGGTGCTTACTGTTTATTCCTTTTATCCTTCCACCTCAAGGCCAGCAGTCTTATGTGACAGGTGCACTTTATGGGGCGACTGTGGTGACTGTTGGGTGACAGATGACAATGGGGGGGCGATGGGACAAGTGTTGTGCTTGGTGCAGTACAATACAGACACAGATCGGTAACTCACTGCTCCTGGCTCTTCTCTCCTCACACTGGAAATGGTGTGTGAGGAGAGAAGAGCTGGTAACAGCTAGTTACCGCTCTGTGTTTACATTTAGTGATCGGCTGTGAAAGGATCACAGCCGATCATGTGGTAAACAGCCGCTGACCAATGGCTGTTTACCATCATCGGTGACGAGCAGTGTTCCCAGGAACACGCCGCCACCGTCGTGCACGCGCGGCGCACTCCCGCATGTGCTGTGCATAATGGAGGCGGTACCAGCTGTAAAGATAAAGAAATCAAAGTGCAAAAATAAATGTCCCATAATCTGCATACAGGCGGTCCCCTAGTTACAAACATCCGACTTACAAACGACTCCTACTTACAAATGGTGGGAGACAACAGGAAGCGAGAGGAGATCTACCACTAGGAAGGGAAATTCACTCCTGTAAGAGTTATTACAGGGAAAAGGTACCTTCACTGATGCTTTATCACCAAGGCTTGTTTCCACAACAACCCAAAGTTTTCAAAAGCCAATTGTCATTGGGACAGAAAGTGAAGTGAAATCATCTGAATGGGGTACAGACAGCAAAACAAATGTTACAGGGGTGTTAACCCTTCCCTATGCTATCCAAAAAGCTTAAAAATATTTTTTTTGGAGCTACGCTTAAAAATTGTACCTCTTCCAACTTACAAACAGATTCAACTTAAGAACAAACCTACAGACCCTATCTTGTTTGTAACCCGGGGACTGCCTGTATTCACAAATCTCAAAGTACTGTGAATTAATGTGTCCAAGTGGAGACCAGGCACAACACTGTTGTCCACTAATACCATTAGCAATCAGCACTGATATACTTTAAAAGTTTAATACCATATGTTTTACATTGTCTGTACTTTGCTGAAGGGGGGCAAGAAATTATTTCACTCAGAACTAGTGTTACTAGTGCTCAAGAACATTGGTAAATTAAATATCTTGGTGTTGTGTCAACACAGTGCACAATGCATACCATAGCATCCATAATTCCAATCCAAAGTTTTTTTGTTGGTGTCCTAGGTGGTTTAACTTTTTATTATTTTATTTTTTTCAGCTCTGCTGAGGAATACTTTGTATTTATATTTTTACTATTCTCTTTCAATGTTAACGCTTCAACATGTAGCTCCTACATAAGACCCCGTAACCAAGTGTAACACTACTTCTGCAGGAACCACTTGGTAATTTGGGTTCTCTGTTCTGTGCTTCCACTCCAAGAACCCCTTCAGCCCCTCTGACATTGGGCCTAGACTTCAAGAACACCCTTAGCCCCTCTGAAACACCTGGTTGAATGAATGTTACTGCAAGCACTTAAAAGAACATGAGTATAGATCCCTTTAACTCGACTGTGAATTAGCACCAGGAAATAGACACAAGCTTAGTGGTAAATGAACTCAATGTTTTGGAACATTTGAATAAATTGTGGTTTGAGCATGAATAAACACACAGACAGTTGGATTGAATACAGTCCACTACACAGTATAATCACTATGCCAAGGTATGTTAAAGGGGTTGTAAAGGTAAAAGTTTTTTCACCTAAATGCATTCTATGCATTAAGGTGAAAAAATATCTGACGATACCGGCTACCCCAGCCCCCCCGTTTTACTTACCTGACCCCTCGAAAGTCCCGCACTCGCCCCCCGACATCCTCTTCGCCGCTCAGCCTGGCCGTTGATTGGTTACAGTGGATGGATTGAAAGCAGCGCAGCCATTGGCTCACGCTGCTGTCAATCACATCCAATGACCCGGCGCGCGGGGATGCGGGGCCGAGTGATACAGTGAGCGGTTATGGCCGCCAGGTGTATCACGGGAGCGCGCCCGCAAGCACTCAACACCATGTGAGGGAGCTCACATGAAAGTGTTGAGTCCTTGCAGGGGGGAGCCGAGACAGCCGCTGAGGGACCCCAGATGACCAGGTTCGGGGCCACTCTGTGCAAAACAAGCTGCACAGTGGAGGTAAGTATAACATGTTTGTTATTTAAAAAAAAAATGTATCTTTAGTGATCCTTTAAAATAGAGTTCCGTATCACTAGACTGGAACTAACTCATGAATCAGCAAAGTTGACAATAAATAGTGCATATAAGCACTAACTACAATTTGAATAATAATACAATAACTAGTCTAGAGTGCAGAGGAACGAATAAACACAGAAAACCATGTTTGTAAGTGGGCATTTTAAATGGTAATTCCCTGGGTGTTTCACCATATATAAGTAAAAACAAGCTTGAGACACAAACACAATGTATTATTTATTATTATATAAAAAATAAGACAGACAATGAGGGCAATCATAGGCCCACATACAGTTGTGCTCATAAGTTTACATACCCTGGCAGAATTTATGATTTCTTCGCAAATTTTCAGAGAATATGAATGATAAATTCTTTTACTCATGGTTAGTGTTGCTGAAGCCATTTATTATCAATCAACTGTGTTTACTCTTTTTAAATCATAATGACAACAGAAATTACCAAAATGACGCTGATTAAAAGTTTACATACCCTGGTGATTTTAGCCTGATAACATGCACACAAGTTGACGCAAAGGGGTTTGAATGGCTATTAAAGGTAACCATCCTCAACTGTGATCTGTTTGCATGTAATTAGTGTGTGTATATAAAAGGTCAATGAGTTTCTGGACTCCTGACAGACCCTTGCATCTTTCATCCAGTGCTGCACTGACGTTTCTTGATTCTGAGTCATGGGGAAAGCAAAAGAATTGTCAAAGGATCTGCAGGAAAAGGTAGTTGAACTGAATAAAACAGGAAAAGGATATAAAAAGATATCTAATGAATTGAGAATGCCAATCAGCAGTGTTTAAACTCGAATCAAGTGGAAAATGAGGGGTTCTGTTGAAACCAAACCACGGTCAGGTAGACCAACTCAAATTTCAGCCACAACTGCCAGGAAAATTGTTCGGGGTGCAAAGACAAACCCACAAATAACTTCAGGTGAAATGCAGGACTCTCTGAAAATATGTGGTGTGGTTGGTTCAAGATGCACAATAAGGAGGCACTTGAAGAAAGATGGGCTGCATGGTTGAGTCGCCAGAAGAAAGCCATTACTACGCAAATGCCACAAAGTATCCCGCTTACAATACGCCAAACAGCACAGAGACAAGCCTCAAACCTTCTGGCACAATGTCATTTGGAGCGATGAGACCAAAATTGAGCTTTTTGGCCACAAACGTGAGCGCTATTTGGAGAGGCATCAACAATGGCCTATGATGAAAGGTACACCATTCCTACTGTGAAACACAGGTGGATGTTTTTGGGATGTGTGAGCTACAAAGGCACAGGGAATTTGGTCAAAATTTATGGCAAGATGAATGCAGTATGTTATCAAAAAATACTGGAGGAACATTTGCATTCACCAGCCAGGAACTTGCGCATGGGCTGTACTTGGACATTCCAACATGACAATGATCCAAAGCACAAGGCCAAGTCGACCTGTCATTGGCTATAGCAGAATAAAGTGAAGGTTCTGGAGTGGCCATCTCAGTCTCCTGACCTCAATATTATTGAGCCACTCTGGGGAGATTTCAAACGTGCAGTTCATTCAAAACAGCCCAAGAATTTACAGGAACTGGAGGCTTTTTGCCAAGAGGAATGGGAAGCTTTACCATCTGAGAAGATAAAGAGCCTCATCCATAAATACCACAAAAGACTTCAAGCTGTCATTGATGTTAAAGGGGGAAATACACGGTATTAAGAACTGGGGTATGTAAACTTTTGATCATTGATTTGGCTAATTTCTGTTGTCATTATGCTTTAAAAAGAGTAAACACAGTTGATTGCTACCCTACAAGAAATAGCTTTATGCTCATAGAGGGTGTCCAGTTAAATATAGTAAAATTTGGGATGCCTGGTTGGAAAAGGCCTCCACGTGTACTGAGCTGGAAGAAGACCCTGCCTGAACTGGGAGACTGCAGGGTTGGCAGGTTCTCCTTCTTTCAAATTAGTGTATTTAGGGCGCGTCATGTTATTGTCAGCATTCATTTGTGTCTGAATTATTACTCTTTTTGCTTTCTATTTTATTTTCTCTTTGCAACTATACAATGTTTGCATTATAACTGCCAGTATCTTTTCAAATAAAGAACATTATTTGTAAAAAAAAAAAAAACACAATTGATTGATAATAAATGGCTTCAGCCAAACACTAACCATGAGTGAAAGAAACGTTTTTGTGTTATCATTCATATTCTCAGAAAAATGGCCAAGGAATCATAAATTCTGCCAGGGTATGTAAACTTATGAGCACAACTGTATATTAAAAATACATTAGTATTGGGAACCATAAGACATATATGAGCCTGTGCCACATAGGATTAGCCTACATGTTTCGTGGCACAAGCCGCTTCTTCAGAGCTTTAAAATCCGTGTCTGGTTTAAAGAAATGTGACATGAACAGAACTTGCATACATTGTCCTATCCATTAGCAAGAAGAGAGGGAGAAGCAACAGAAAAAAAAGGGGGGGAGGGGTTTAAGGGTTAGCATATTACCTCATGAAAAATGCATCAGATGTGTTTGGGCTAAGGGGAGACTTAATTGACACTGCAAACAGCTGCAAGCGAGAGCCCTTAGAGGACCAATCAAAGCCTTGTATCAAAAAGGAAATATCTGCACGAAAAAACAAATTGTTATAACTAGGGAACCATTATTCGGTGCTATATGCTCAGTATCTGCAACATCTGTATCTAAATCAAGCACCCCACTATGTCTGCAGTTAAATAGAGGGCAGAGCTACACTAGTAGAGTATTAGTTTGTTTTGACGCGCAATGGGTTTTTGTTTGATCGTTCCCGCTACCTCCAGATACTGGGGGTGGGCGCATGTCATCACTGTGCATGAGCAATTGGCCTGGACATATTTAATATGGGCCTGCAAAATTTGATCGAAGCATCTTGTGTTGGGGGGGCCTCAGCCAGTAGCTTCTCTTCTGGCTTCAGCTGGTGGGGAGTAGTCGCCCAGCATTGTCTGGATGGACACCGTGTAATTTTTGATCAATGTATTTTAGCCAGAATGGCTTCATATTTCATTTAAATTTGAGTTATTATCAGGTTACCCCTTGGATAACACCGTGGCCATTGTTTAAATTGTCAAAATAAATAAATATTTGTGAAAATTATCTGATGTTCTATGTCTCCTTATTACTAATACCCCTTTGTGCTAGCCCATGAAAGGTCATAGCAATATGCTGGGCCCTCATGGGATAGCTCAAAGGGGTCTACAGATCTCTTCTCCCTGTTCTTTATTTACAGGTTCCCATTGGTTGCGCGGAGGTATCCCTGGGCAGCAACAGCCATGGGATTGGTCGGCGGTAGCAAGCAGTGGATTGGACACAATTGGCGTGTGTAAAGCCCGCGCGGAGGGGGCAGATAAAAGGGAGCTGACAGCCATGATTCACTGACCATTTGGACCGGACTGCAACTCCTCTCTATTGTTCTCAAAAGTCATGGTATTGTTCAGTGGGGAATAGTCATCCAGAATTTTTGAATAATGTATTTTAGCCAGGATGGCTTCATATTTCATTTAAATTTGAGTTCTTATCAGGTTACTGTAAGGGCTTACCTATGTTGGAGTCCATGATGCAGAGATGTATGCTCACCCTTGCAAATATGCACAGCCCACGGTAACAGGGTAATAAGCTTCCTGGGCTGTGAGTCTGTGCACGGGGGTTTGACAAGAATAGGCAAGGGATAGTCGAGGTAAAGCCATAGACAGGGATTTCAGAACACAGAATAAACGATAAGCAGAGCCAGGGTCAGAAGCCGGAGTCAGTCTTGGAACTCTGTAACTAGAACACAGGAATACAGGAACCTTTGGCAAAACAGGAAATAAGAGACAATGAACTGACAAAGCCCTCAGAGTGAGGCAGTGCCTCCTTGAGCCACTTGGGGCGCGACCCTGCCTGGCCATCTGCTTGCCACGGTAGGGACCATGACAGTTACCCCTTGGATAACACCGTGGCCATTGTTTAAATTGCCAAAATAAATAAATATTTGTGAAAATTATCTGATGTTCTATGTCTCCTTATTACTAATATCCATTTGTGCTAGCCCATGTATGTTTAACTCAGGCTAAATTTAACCACACCCATATTTTGTCCATACCCATTGTGCACTGCGGAGTGACACTTTTTTTTATCACAGGGGTTCCCTAGCTCTTTTGGAAACCTAGCTTTACCTCTGACAGTAGGTTTCAACCCTAGATCTCTACAGTGGTCAGAAATTACCCTGCAGTTGATACTTAATAATAAATAATTTAGTACATTTATAGTTTTTATGCCATGTGATTTCATACTGTCTATATATAAAGGTAATTTTAAAGCAATGTTTAATGTATATGAGCTAGAAGTTATTTTAAAAATAAAATTTAAAAATAACATCACGATCAAGATTCACATTAATGTGTATGTATATTAACCACCTCAATACTGGGCATTTTCGCCCCCTTCCTGCCCAAGCCATTTTTCAGCTTTCAGCGCTGTCGCACTTTGAATGACAATTGCGCGGTCATACAACACTGTACCCAAATGAAATTATCATTTTTTCCCCACAAATAGAGCTTTCTTTTGGTGGTATTTGATCACCTCTGCGGTTTTTATTTTTTGCGCTATAAACAAAAAGAGTGACAAGTTTTAAAAAAAACACAATCATTTTTACCTTTTGCGATAATAAATATCAATTTTTTTTTCTTTAAAACAAATTTTTTCTCAGTTTAGGCTGATATGTATTCTTGTACATATTTTTGGTAAAAAAAAATCGCAATAAGCCTATATTGATTGGTTTGCGCAAAAGTTATAGCGTCTACAAAATAGGGGATAGTTTTATAACATTTTTATTTTTTTAAATTTTTTTACTAGTAATGGCGGCGATCTGCGATTTTTATCGTGACTGTAATATTGCGGCGGACACATCGGACACTTTTGACACATATTTGGGACCATTCACATTTATACAGCGATCCGTGCTATAAAAATGCATTGATTACTGTATAAATGTGACAGGCAGTGAAGGGGTTAACACTAGGTGGTGATCGAGGGGTTAACTGTGTTGCTAGGGAGTGATTCTAACTGTAGGGGGCGGGGACTCACTAGGGGAGGAGACCGATCGGTGTTCCGCTGTACTGGGAACATACCATCGGTCTCCTCTCCTCTGACAGGACCGTGGATCTGTGTGTTTACACACACAGATCCACTGTCCTGCTGTGTTACCGGTAATCGCGGGTGCCTAGTGACACGGCGCGCGCCCCCTGGTGGCCTAGGAAAGCGAGGACGTCATATGACGCCCACCCGCAACGAGAGCTGCGCCGCCTGGCCGTCAATTGACGGCCGGCGGTCGGCAGGCGGTTAATGACTAATATGTTCTTTACAGACATTAGATGTGAGAGTACAAGAATCTGAGGATCTGGGTCATACAGGTACTAAACATATCCAGAAACATTGGAAAATCTACTTTTCTAGTTAAAAGTAACTCTTTTCCACCATGTTAAATCCATTCTATGGAAGAATACTCTAAAAGTCATAAGTTCTATGAAATATGACCTCAGTTGGTTGTCATCACATCATGTGCTGTTTCTGAAATTAATTTGAACTTAGCAGGAACTATATATATTTAAATATAAAGCCACAACCAAAGAATTTAATGGTTAGCCATAAATTTACTCTACTTGTTAGCTTGAAAGGACCGCGTCCCTTTTCATGGAAACCTTGACTGGACTAATTAACATTCAAAGTATACTAATGTTGCCTGTTGGCATCCTCATGAACAATACAATACAAGATATTCTGTCAGAGAGTCCATCAAAAAATGCTGTTGACCAATTATAATAAGGGAATTTGTGATGACAAAAACATGGGAGCTGCCACTGCTGATGTGGTTTTTAACCGCTTCAGCCCCGGAAGATTTTACCCCCTTCCTGACCAGAGCACTTTTTACAATTTGGCACTGCATTGCTTTAACTGACAATTGCGCAGTCATGCAATGCTGTACCCAAATTAAATTTGCTTCATTTTTTTCCACAAATAGAGCTTTCTTTTGGTGGTATTTGATCACCTCTGTGGTTTTTATTTTTTGCGCTATAAACAAAAAAAGAGCGTCAATTTGGAAAAAAAAACAATTTTTTAACTTTTTTGCTATAACAAATATCCTCAAAAATGTTTTTAAAAAACAAATTTATTCATCAGTTTAGGCCAATATATATATTCTTCTACATATTTTTTGGTAAAAAATAAATTGCAATAAGCGTATATTGATTGGTTTGTGCAAAAGTTAAAGCGTCTACAAACTATGAGAAAGATTTATGGCATTTTTATTATTTTTTTTTTTTACTAGTAATGGCGGTGATCTGTGATTTTTAGCGGTACTGCGACATTGTGGCGGACAGATCAGACACTTTTGACACATTTTTGGGACCATTGACAATTATACAGCAAACAGTATTATAAAAATGAGCTGATTACTGTGTAAATGTCACTGGCAGGGAAGGGGTTAACACTAGGGGGCGATCAAGGGGTTAAATGTGTCCCCTAGTTAGTCCTATCCCCATACAGTTAGAAACACTAACTGGGGGAGGAGACATATCATTGGTCCTACTTAGTAGCCTATTCTCTCCCCTGACAGAACAGGCATTTGTACTGGCGCTCGTGCCATCGATCGCGGATAGCCGGCGATCGCACCTGCCAGCCATGCGCATCGGGTCCCCCTGCTGTGCAGCACGTGCGCCACCTGGCGGCTCTTAATGGGTATGACGTACCCATATGGGGTTTGGCCCAGCAGAGCCATTCTGTCGACGTATATCGGCGTGAGCCGGTCGGCAAGTGGTTAAAGTGTGAGGTTCAGGGTTGTCAGTCACTGACCTATGACAAGTGCACAGTACAGAAATTCACACTTCACTGTCTGCATACTTGTTTCAGATTGGTAACTCACTTGGTAGTAATACCATGATGAGGACCAAGTCAACAAGGGCAGCTCCCATATTCTGTTCTCAGAGGTTTCTTTAATTGGTTAGCTAAAATTGAAGAGAGGTGCCAGGCAAATCCTAGTGCAGCATTATCTAATTTGAATAAAATACAAATTGTTGACAGTATAAGGTTCACTTACACAGTGCCAGTGAGGGTAGGTGCCCTCCAGATCCAGCATCACAGAAGAGCCGCCAGGGTGTCCCTGTGGAAGAGTCCACGAGCGCCGTGTGTCAGCGGGAAGCCAGAGCTCCGAGGGACCCGGGGAGGACATCGGCTATGCAACTCTGCATAGGAGTGTTCCGGAGATGTCAGAGTGGCGAGCCGCCCACCACTGTGTCTGGTCAATCAGAATGCGCCTTGAAGGCAGGACCAAGCCTCCTTCATCAGCTGATGAATCTGGATCTGGAGGACACCTACCCTCACTGGCACTGTGTAAGTGCACCTTATACTGTCAACATTTTGTATTTTAATCAAATGAAATAATGCTGCACTAGGATTTGCCTGGCGCTTCTCTTCCTTTTCCCATAGTGATCGGGTTCCCCAGCCCCCGCCTGAAGCAGTCTCGCTCCCTTTGCAGCATTTGTTTCAGAGACTCAGGGTTGACAGGGTCGCACCCCCTATAACTCTGTTCAACTCTTTCATTTCAGGACTTTGATCAATTTTTTTACAAAAACTTTTGTTTTTTTATTTATTTGTTATTCGATTTTTACCTCTACAAAATATTTTTATTGTTGCTATTGATGAACCAGCATACTTATGCATGTCCTCCCACTATTTTTCATAATCAGATGTTTCAGCGCTGAGCGTTACACCAGTGCTTTATGTGTCTGTGTTTTTTCTAATCTTCAGTCAGTTATATATCATATTTAGATATGTTTTGATATGCTCTATTGTGTGAGCTCCTGGTGTCATCCAGTGGCAGTTTTAGCATGCTAAAATTAAAGGTTGATTACATGATCTTTCTTCATCTGCCATCACCTAGTTGAAAAATAAAGATTTGTAAAAGTATTTGAAAAGAACAGTTTATACATTTTAAAATAAGCATTCAAATATAAAAAAAAAAACTAAAAAAAAACGATTATTATTATTATGCAGTTAACATTTTTATACAGTCTTTATCGTTTGCGCAGCGAGATGGAAATTTATTAAATGTCTCCTTAATAGATACAATTGATTTCATGGCTGAAAAAAGAGATATATTTAACATAATATTAAAAAGATCGCAATGGTGCTACTAAAGTGATCAAGGGAAATGATCCTTCTGCTGAACAAATTCTGAAAAGCAAGTAACAGTCTTATAAAACTGGCTTGCCTGATGAACGTAGGGGACAAGAATGGATGCTAGATTTTGCTATGTCTACGTCTCCATCTCATGAGTGAAGCCACATTGGAACCCCCATTTCACGCATCCTCATCCTGCTTTGTGTTAGAGGGACAGGTTGGAAGGGTCAGGGGAGCTCTCACTGCTGTAGTTTTGTCCCTGGGCCAAGCCTAGAATACTGCAGACAGTCTTGACAGCTGTGCTGGATTGGTTTGGCTACAATGGCTGCTGGAAAAATCTCAACTGTAAAAGTACTGCCCAGCACTGAAGTATAGACTCTTTGAAAGAGGAGAGGATCATTATCCAAGATAAACAAGCTATATTAATGAAAAAGATGGGAATAAATGGCTCTCCAAGATAAAGAAAATAACAGTAAAAACAGTATTTAGATTTGGGTCATTGGAGCTATCTGATGGTAATAGTATTAACCGCTAAACAATCTTGTTAAAAATATTTATTGAGTTTTCACAGAAGAAGAAATAAAATGATACAATACATGGATACATATCAATCATCAGAAGATCTTTGCAGTATGATAAAAAAGATAAATAAATAAGTAATTTTAGAGATATCTTACAACCATATTTACTATACACTAGTTGGGATTCTAGATGTAAGATTAGAGAAATAAATCAAGTTATTAGACTAAGCAAGACAAAAGAGCAACTATTTGGGACTTTATATGAGAACGCAGGGCTACCACCGCCAAGCGCCTCCATCCCTGTTAATTTGATAAGAAGGGAAGGAAAGTGGGACTTTATATGAAGGATGCACCCCTGGAGAAATCACGATATATATGAAATGGATGGTACTCGGTATCCCAGAACTATAAACATCTAATGACAGCATTGCAGAACAAAAATTAGCAGTCAAAGATTTATTTGTAAAAGTAATGATAATAATAATACCATAGTAAAATAGTAACACAGTCAGTTCATAATATAAAACATTGTATAGAACAAAGTACATTGGGATAAATTTAATATAATATAACACTGATGATGACAAAAACAATGGTAGCATAATGAGTTCATATCATGCACATTATAGAGAACCATTTTCATATAAGCGTGTCTCCCTGATAAAAAGCTGTATCTCTAATTTATTGGTACGATCCAATTGGTGAGTCTGGTAAGTACTGATGTAGTACAGTAAGAGTAGAAAGGTATCTATTGGCTCTACGCGTTTCGTGGCGACTGCCACTCTTCAGGAGCAAGTATGAGGTAGATGTCTATATGTATTGAAACACATAATTAGTTTATAGTAAAAATAAATAAAATAAATAAGTCATTGATGTAAATGGGAAGAGGAGAGGGGAGATATCCCCAATTCACCATAACTACTTACAGAAATGTCAATGAAGCTAGATGTAAGCGTGAAGGGCCGGAGGATCGACCGGAAACAAACATCAGTCCCGGGAGCTGAGGTGGGCAGACCCAGGCGTAGATGGATCGCCAGAGTGAGACATTATTCCCCAGGGAACGGCCCCCATGGATGAAAGGGGAGAGGAAATGTGTTCCACGGAAATGTGACTATCTGTGGAGAAAGATATATAGGATAGAGTATGTAGGGGTATGACTGTAAATTGGTACAAATAGTGACCGGTAATGACAAAAATAATGGTAGAACAAATAAAGCTATAGTGCAGGAACCATAAAGTGATATAAAGTGATATAAAGATGTCATCAGGAGTCCCTATGGTGCAGGATATGGGGGTGAAATGCAACCCACCATTGGAAAGACAAAAGTACCTAAAAGGGGTGAAAAATACTAGTTAGCCCCAAGGCTGGGGTGATAGTACCAAAAAATAAAAAAAGAATTGAAACAGAGCTGTGGTGATATGAGGTAAGAAGGGTCTCCAAAAGTGTACCTGGAATGCAGTAAAATAGTGGAATCCAGAATGTGCCGTGACCAATGGGGGTGGCAACCCTGAAGGGAGCATGAATCGACTACGAGGAGTATATATACTCCACTATAGTAGGGGGTGTCCACCAACGTCACGCTAGGCGGCCAATAGGAGGAGAGGGCGCCAAAACGGCGAGCGGCAAACGCCACCCCCGTCCGGCGTCAATCACCTTGTGGAGGACGTAAGATGTTATCACAGCGTCGCCGCGTCAACGTCACTAGTGTGCGACGCTGCGCAGGCGGCGTGGGAGGCGTGACGCCGATGCGCAATTGGGCGTCCGCCCAGTCCCCGAACGACCAGGAAAAGGAAGAAAGGGGAGAGGGAGGGCCCCAGGAGCGCATCGCAACTCCCAGAACTGTGCAAAGCCCAGCCTAAAATACTATATATATACTATAATACTATATTTACACGTTGGTACTTTTCATTGTCATATTAATTTTGGTCTTTTGTATTCAAACACTCAGTTTTTATTGGTCATTGAGAGACACTTAGTATTTTTGGATTTGAGGAGCTTAGTTATATGTTATTTACCATAGTGTTATGGCTACTTGGCATGTTAGATGATCACTGGGTTGAGCTGTGATCCAGGCTGGATCTTTTAGGCCGGGCTTTGCACAGTTCCGGGAGTTGCGATGCGCTCCTGGGGCCCTCCCTCTCCCCTTTCTTCCTTTTCCTGGTCGTTCGGGGACTGGGCGGACGCCCAATTGCGCATCGGCGTCACGCCTCCGACGCCGCCTGCGCAGCGTCGCACACTAGTGACGTTGACGCGGCGACGCTGTGATAACATCTTACGTCCTCCACGAGGTGATTGACGCCGGACGGGAGTGGCGTTTGCCGCTCGCCGTTTTGGCGCCCTCTCCTCCTATTGGCCGCCTAGCGTGACGTTGGTGGACACCCCCTACTATAGTGGAGTATATATACTCCTCGTAGTCGATTCATGCTCCCTTCAGGGTTGCCACCCCCATTGGTCACGGGCCACGGCACATTCTGGATTCCACTATTTTACTGCATTCCAGGTACACTTTTGGAGACCCTTCTTACCTCATATCACCACAGCTCTGTTTCAATTCTTTTTTTATTTTTTGGTACTATCACCCCAGCCTTGGGGCTAACTAGTATTTTTCACCCCTTTTAGGTACTTTTGTCTTTCCAATGGTGGGTTGCATTTCACCCCCATATCCTGCACCATAGGGACTCCTGATGACATCTTTATATCACTTTATATCACTTTATGGTTCCTGCACTATAGCTTTATTTGTTCTACCATTATTTTTGTCATTACCGGTCACTATTTGTACTAATTTACAGTCATACCCCTACATACTCTATCCTATATATCTTTCTCCACAGATAGTCACATTTCCGTGGAACACATTTCCTCTCCCCTTTCATCCATGGGGGCCATTCCCTGGGGAATAATGTCTCACTCTGGCGATCCATCTACGCCCGGGTCTGTCCACCTTAGCTCCCGGGACTGATGTTTGTTTCCGGTCGATCCTCCGGCCCTTCACGCTTACATCTAGCTTCATTGACATTTCTGTAAGTAGTTATGGTGAATTGGGGATATCTCCCCTCTCCTCTTCCTATTTACATCAATGACTTATTTATTTTATTTATTTTTACTATAAACTAATTATGTGTTTCAATACATATAGACATCTACCTCATACTTTCTCCTGAAGAGTGGCAGTCGCCACGAAACGCGTAGAGCCAATAGATGCCTTACTACTCTTACTGTACTACATCAGTACTTACCCGACTCACCAATTGGATCGTACCAATAAATTAGAGATACAGCTTTTTATCAGGGAGACACGCTTATATGAAAATGGTTCTCTATAATGTGCATGATATGAACTCATTATGCTACCATTGTTTTTGTCATCATCAGTGTTATATTATATTAAATTTATCCCAATGTACTTTGTTCTATACAATGTTTTATATTATGAACTGACTGTGTTACTATTTTACTATGATATTATTATTATCATTACTTTTACAAATAAATCTTTGACTGCTAATTTTTGTTCTGCAATGCTGTCATTAGATGTTTATAGTTCTGGGATACCGAGTACCATCCATTTCATATATATCGTGATTTCTCCAGGGGTGCATCCTTCATATAAAGTCCCACTTTCCTTCCCTTCTTATCAAGTTATTAGACTAAGTATCCATAGGAATATTTTAGGAAATAATAAAAGAAAAGGAGAGGGAGGAGAGATAAAGATGGAAAGAAGGAAAGAAGAGAAAAAAAAAAAAGAGAGTTTCCCGGGATGATGATCCAGCTCTCATTAGGTATACAAATATAATATATATTTCAGTAATAATATGATATATATCTTAGTGTGGTAACAACAGAGATTGGTCAAAATCTGTAGGGAGGTAGTTTTTAACCCATGGTTGCCAAATTTAGCGAAATTTATTTATTTTATTTTCTTCAATAGCTGTCATCTTGGAGTATAAAAGTGCTCTGTTCATTCTGTGTTTAGCTTCAGCAAGAACTAGATTTTGGGACTTCCACGCCTTGGCAATGGTTTGTTTAGCTGCAGTGCTGAGTTGGATAAACAATTGGAATTGAGTATGGGTGAGTATTGTGGGTTTAAGGTTTAGGAGTGCCGTTGCAGGATCTGGAGGAATCGTGATTTCCAGGGCTTTAGAAGCCATAAGAAATATATTCTTCCAGAATTCTTCAACTACGGGGCATTGCCACCATATGTGAAAATGTGTTCCTGCTGTGTCACATCCTCTAAAGCAATTAGGTGAATATGTGGGGACAAATTTAGCTATTCTAGCTGGTACAAGCGTGCAAGAACCTTGTAATTCGTTTCTACAGCAAAACAATTTGGAGAGGAAGTTTTGGTGGCTGACCATATATTCGACCAATCTTGTTTATTAAACACTCGATTCATATCTTGTGCCCATTTAGTTGTGTATGAGGGTAGAAACTCACTAGATATCATATTAAGTTGGAAATATAATATTGAGATAAGTCCTCTAATGTGTGGATCTCTTATACAAATCCGCTCAAATTGAGTCATTTGATTAAGAGTTGAGCCTGTACTAAGAAGTGGTTCATAAAAATTTTTAATTTGCAAATATCGAAGTATTTCAGTTTTAGGTAACCCAAAGGTTTCACATAGTACAGGAAATGTATAAATAGCTTTAGTCGAGGAAAGATTGTATAAACGAGTCAGGTTCGTAGAGGTCCATGCAGAGAATGATTTTGGGAATTTCCAGGCAGGATAAAAGGCTGGATTATTAAGAAATGAAAGCAAAGGATTATGTGTTGATTGAAGATTATGTGCAAACTTACATTTATCCCATACTGCTAGGGTCTGTTTCGTGATAGGATTAGAAAGATGTATTCTAACAGCAGGACAGAGCCAAAACATATTTGCCACTGAGATAGGGTCACTTTCCACTGATTCAATAGCTACCCATAGGGGAGCTTCTACAGAAGTATGATACTTGGGTATAAGTGCTAGCTGTGCAGCGTAGAAATAGGAGGAAAAGTTGGGCAATCCCAAACCACCACTCAATTTATTAAGGTAAAGCGTAGATTTAGGTATACGAGGTTTGGTGGTACCCCAAATGAAGGACATAACTCTACGTTGAGTAAGTCTAAGAAAGTAAGATGGTAAAGAAATAGGGAGTACCCTAAATAAATATAAGAATTTCGGCAGGATTGACATCTTTACCGCATTAATCCTTCCCAACCATGACAATGATAGAAGAGCCCATTGTTTCAGGAAGCCGGAAGTTTGTTTAAGGAGGGGTAAGTAATTTGCCGCAAAAAGGTCTTTAAGAGAGATTGTGAGTTTTATTCCTAGGTTTGGAAGCAGCTTTGGAACCCAAGTAAAGGGTAAGGAAGTTTGTGCCTGCTGAAGTTCTAATTGAGATAAGGAAATATTTAATGCATTTGATTTTGTTGGATTAACATGTAGTCCTGATATTTGGGCAAAATTATCTAGTGTTTTTAGTAGATTAGGGGTGGATATATGGGGATGAGACAAAAATATGAGAATGTCATCCGCAAAGAGACATAGTTTATGGTGATAACCACCTAGTTCGATACCTTTAATGTCAGGATTGGTTCTAATAAGGTGTGCCAGGGGTTCTATTATTAGGGCATCCTTGTCTAGTGCCTCTTTTGATATCAATCATTGTTGACTTATAGCCTGCATATTTGATATATGCTCTAGGATTATTGTATAAGGATGAGACCCAGGTTAAAAAATTGTTTCCAAATCCCCATTTACCAAGGACATATTCCATATAAGGCCACGTAACTGAATCGAATGCTTTCCTTATGTCTAAGGATACAAGGCAAGCTGGGATTCGTCTAGTTTTAGCCGCATTAATAAGTAAGAGTGCTCTCCTGATATTATCTCCAGCTTGGCGTTTAGGCTTAAAGCCTGTTTGATCTTTATGGATTAGTAGGCCAATAATATTATTCAGTCTAGTGGCCAAAATTTTAGCAATTAATTTTATATCGAGATTTAGGAGGGATATAGGACGATAATTAGTCCAGGAGGTGGAGTCAGAATGTGGTTTGGGGATCATTGCTATTATAGAGGTGAGAGTCTCTGTTCTAAATGAGTTACCTTTAAGGATCGAATTGAAGGCTTTAGTTAAGACAGGTGTTAAGATTGATGCAAATTGTCTATAATATGTTGCCGAAAATCCATCTGGGCCTGGTCTTTTACGTAATTTTAAAGATTTTATTGCGTTAAGGACTTCGGTATCTGTAATTGGACATTCAAGAAGATCTTTCTGTTGTTGATCAAGGTTAGGAAGCGTGATATTGGAGAACAGTGTGTCTGCTTTAGTTTTATCAAAATTTGAAGCAGAAGAATATAGTTTAGATAACTTAGAGCGAAAAATTTAAAGTATTTTCACTGGGTTACTAGTGTAAGATTCCCGGGATACTTTCAATCTGATAGGCGTATGTATATGTTGTGAATTTTTTTAAATTCTGGCCATAGGTGTATCAGGTTTATTTGCTCTGCGATATTGAACATGCTGGCGTTTACTAATACGTTTATCTGCGGTATCAGTAAAAAAAAGATCTAGATCCAGGCGGGCTTTTTCTAGTTTGGTACTGTTGGTAGCATTCAGGGAGGTTTGAAAAGTTTGGTGACAGTCATTAAAGGTAGATTCAAGTTTTGCAAACAACAGTTTGCGTTCTCTTTTAAGGTTAGTTGCTTGTTGTATCAGTCTACCCCTAATGACTACCTTGTGCGCCTCCCTTAATGTAATAGCAGAGACATCGTCTGTATCATTGGATTTTAGGTAATCAGAAAGTGCTTTTTCAATCTCAACACGATGAGAAGGGTGGGTCAGAATTGAATCGTTTATACACCAAGTGGTATCGTATGATCTAGGAATTGTGGAAGCAATGGTAATGAATACTGCGCAGTGGTCTGTCCATGGAAAAGGAATGATTTTGGATGATATGATTTCTGGTAGCATACTTGACGGGATTAGAATATGATCTAGTCGTGAAAAAGAGTTATGCGGATAAGAATAATGAGTGAAGCGCCTACTAGGGTTCATCTCTCGCCAAGTATCTACCAGGCTATGAGTGGTGAGTAGATGTTGAAAAGTTAGGTTTATTGAGTTTGTGGTAGGTCCAGGGGGAGATTTAGCTAAGAACGGGAAAATAGTAGCATTAGAATCCCCACAAATAACAACAGTACCAAACTTATGTACTTCTATAAGTTGAAAAAGGTGGGATAAGAAAGCAGTTGGGCGTTTGTTAGGGGCATAATAAGACACAATAGTAATAGGATTATCAGAAATAAATCCTGTTAGGAGAACATATCGTCCTTCAGGGTCTGTTATTTTGGATACAAGGTTAAACGGAGTGGAACGGTGAAAACCAATGAGAGTTCCGCGCTGTTTAACCGTAGCTGAAGCAGTATAGAATTGTGGATATGATGATGAAAGAAATTTGGGATAAACTTTGTCAGTAAAATGCGTTTCCTGCAAACATATAATATTAGCTTTTTTCATAGCAAAAGAGCGTAAAGCCTTGGTTCGCTTATGTGGAGTATTAAACCCCTGTACATTTAATGACAAGATATTTATAGGAGCCATAAAACAACAAATGCAAATATTATAGCATAACAAGCAGAGTACTCACCGAGAGCCAGGATCACCAACCCGAGAGTCAGGAGGGAATAGCAAAGATTAAAGAAAGAAGCAATAGAATAGAAAAAGAAAAAAGGAGAGGAGAATCGAACAAACCCAATATGAAGACAATTTAGCAGTATATAAAGGCTAAATAATAGGGTGTAGGAGAATCTCAGGAGAGTTTTTAGAACTCTCTGAGAGGGTCCGGGACCACCAATAGAGACCCCCATAACAATGGTAGGGGTCCTTAGGTGGAATAAAGGGCAACAAGAAATTCCTAAGGGTTGTATAACATCGGAGGACCACAGGAACTATTCCATTACTATCATGGAAAAATTTCACTTAAATTGTTACAAAAAAAGAAAAAATAAAGTTTAAAAACTTGAGAGGAAAAAAAAACTGAAAAAAGTTAATATAAAAAAATAAAAAAAAAAATATTAAAAAAAAAAAATTTTTTGTAACATAACAGTAGTATGTAGCCATAACTCATTTTAGTCATGAATATGGCCAGTTAATTAACTCTGTCAGCATACTGTGCTGAAAAAAGGAGCAAGGACAAATAACTAGTCTGGCTTAGATTGTCAGTCCATTGAATCCTCATTGTTTGGTGGTGAATGTTCATATCGACCTCGCTTGTTAAGATTTTGATGGGAAGATGTGGAATAGCTGGGTTTTGGGTCTTTGTTTTGCTGTGTAGAACGAAAAGCTGAGCGCCTATGAGACTGGTCATTTGGTAAGATTGCTTCGGCTAGGCCCATATCAAATAGGGCTGACTTCAAGTCCTCTGAAGAGCGACAAACATATTTTGTTTCCAAATGAGTAAATCTGAGACAAAAAGGAAATCCCCATTGATAGGAAATTTGATTTCTCTGGAGTATCTGGAGTTGAGGTTTAAGTGCACGTCTTTTTGCAACCGTTAGTGGGGACAAATCTGTGAAGAGTTGATAGGTATTGCCCTGGAAGCTAAGAGATTCTCTCCCTCTGGCAGCTGTTAGTATCTGTTCTTTGGTTCTGTAAAAGTGCAAGTTAGCTATAATATCCCTCGGGGGACCATTTATTTTGCGTGGGGCTAACGTTCTATGCACTCTATCCATTTAGAATCTGTCAATAGGGGTTCCAGGTAATAATTCTTGAAAGAGCGCTGTGATATTAGCCTGCAGGTCTAGAACAAATTCAGGGATTCCCCTGATTCGCAGATTCGATCGACGATCTCTGTTCTCTTGGTCCTCTAAACGATTTTGAAATGTAAGGTTTTCCTCTTTTAGTACCTTCATCTCAGACATGTAGTTCTGTGTAAAATTATCAATTTCATCAACCCTCAGTTCTAAGTCAGCTGTTCTCTGACCTAGTTCTCTAATTTATTTCTTTAGTCAGTTTGTCAGTTATATGATCAGAAGTCTGTTTGAGGGCTTTCTGAAGCATACATTCAAATTTTTTGAAGATGTCAGACTGTGTAGCAGCTTGTAATTCACAGTATTCATATTCAGACTCAGACTCACCGTTAGCAGCCTGTGTCTTCTGACTGTGAGGTAAAGATCTTTCAGTGTATTCACCGCTGTGCTGACTGTGAGGTAAAGATTTTCCAGTGTATTCACCGCTGTGCTGACTGTGAGGTAAAGATTTTCCAGTGTATTCACCGCTGTGCTGACTGTGAGGTAAAGATTTTCCAGTGTATTCACCGCTGTGCTGACTGTGAGGTAAAGATTTTTTAGTGTATTCACCGCTGTGCTGTGGGGGAGAGGATGCCGCCGCCATTCCAGCCGCCAGCCTGTGTGCCGTTTCCTTAGTTTTTCCTGCTTTAATTTTCGTTTTAGGAGCTCTCAAGACCATTGTGAGTGAAGCTGACAGTATTAGGTAGGATTTTCTGCAGTTTTGGGATACTTGCTGGTTCACTGGGACCTGTAGTCCTCCGATGAAAACTCCTGAGGAGCGGAGCTCTAAGGTAACATTACCTTCACCTCAGGCTGCCGCACATGCGCCCCCCCGCTAAACAATCTTGAACTAATAAGTTTAATGTGGCATGAATGATCAATATGTGCAATGTCACTGTTACATTTTTACAAATTACATTTAGTTTCCTCACTGGTATTAGTGCTCAGTCTTACTATAAACAATGCAACGGAGCCCATAACACCAAATTATTCCAGCAGTGAACTGACAATGCAACATATTCTGGGTGCCAATATTTACATGGGTAAATGATGACTGCTGACGCAGTACTCAAAGACATAAATGTTATCTCAGTTCCTGCTTCACCAGTGCTTTTAGATTCTACATGCATTCTTGTGGAGAATACAATAGGAAAATAATAATATTCAAAAGAAATATATAGTTCTTTGGGCCTAGGTGTCACCAGGACAGGCAATGTGGGGAAATCTACCCAATGGGGCACAGTCAGCAATACAGTCCTTACAGAGGATCAATCCATTGTCTTCTTTGAAACGTAATTAATAATATTCACACCACCCCCCCTAAAAAAAAAAAAAAAAAAAAAATTGTAAAACCAAATAAAATACATTAAAAAAAAATCTGATTTTAATGTGTTTGCAAAACTGCTGACTTATGATCAGCATAGTCTGTCTTCATGCTCTTTTCAGCTATTTTTGCTGCATTGTACTGGTACCAAGGGATTGAGCGCTTGCTACTCCTAGGCTAGGTTCACATAGCTACAGGTGGGGAATGCGTGCAAAATTGGGCACACTCCCCATAGAGAAACACGATGCACTTAATTCTTAATAGCATCCCCATGCTTTAGCAACTTCAGCACAATTTAATGGCCTTTTTTGTTCTGTGCTTCCCTTGAAATGCATGGGCTGCCCTACCAGCGACGTGCATGCGCAAACATGCTCGCACAGGTCTGAACGGAGCATTACAGAGACACTTGCCATACTCTGTCAGTGGCGGCCCATAATGCAGGGCGCAGAAGCGCTGCCCCCCTAATCCATGCGTCCGGCCCTTTACTCAACATGCGGGGTGCCGGACGCAAGGATTCCAATGGGGTTTTTATTTATTTATTTTTTTTAAGAAGCACGTGATTAGAGCCAGAGGCTTCAAAAAAGGGTGGACTATTCACTATTGTCACACAAGTGGGTGTGCTCTGGGCGCAGTGCTTTGCACCCTGAGCACACCAACTTGTGTGACAATAGCAAATGAATATTCGCTATTGTCTTCCTGATTCTCCCAATCATGTCTCAGGACACACTAGCCAATCGTGTGTCAGGACACTTCCTGTTCAGCCCAGAGCAGAGGAGAACAGGGCAGCTCTTCATTCCCCTGCCTCCTAAGGTTAGTCTCTGCCACCACCCGGGGGGGGGGGGGGGTTCGGTGCTTGCGGTGATCACTGCCTTCCCGACAGCCGTTCATCTCCTGCACAGGGGGGGGAGGTGTTGCTTGCGGCCCTACTAGAAATGTTTAGCACCAGCTGCCACTGCTTTCAGTATCAGTTCAAGGGTGCTCTGTAATGAGTCTGCTTCCTTTAGAACAACCTATCGTTAACTGCTTTGCACCAAGCCAAATGTAAAATGACAGCCGAGCGGGAGCCCTGTTATCTTCCACTTTTAGCACTTCCCACTAGAAAAACAACAGTTTCGTTAATGTGATTTCTCTGTAAGATGGATTTGAATATTTTGATCTCTTTAAAAGTTGGCTTAGTCCAGCTAAAGATGATCATGAAAAGAAGGGCCCAGGGGAAAAAGAGGAGGGTGTTGCACTTGTATGTGGTGCATAACATAGTCTTGCAGAAAATTTCCATACTCTTTATCATGAATTGCCCGCATACCCTCAAAAGTTCTTTGATTATATCCACACGAAGGTGTCCACATTTGATACCCTTCTTCAGATTATTAAACCCTGATTGATGCGAAAAAGCTTCCACACAGAAGCAAATAGTGTTACCACATGGCTACTCTGTACAACCAGATAGTACCTGGAGCTGCGCTGTCCTAGTTCTCTAATATTTCCCAGTGCATTCTGGGATACATGAACCTCCATTGCCCCTCCCAACACCCAGCTAACACTTGATAAATGCTCCACTAATGCACTGTAAATGCTATAGGTGCAGTTAAGCTGCAGTTATGGCATGCTACCATTGAAATTAATGAAGGCGGCTGATAAGCGTTGATACCTTATGAAAGCGACATGCTGCTTAATTTTTAACACTACACAAGGCTACCGCTCCTGTGTGTACTGCACTGTGTGGAGCCCATTGTAATATCCATGGCAGTCATTGAAGTGAGGTTATGAGGCTTTAAAAACACTGCTAAAAATGGGGCTTAACCGCTTGCCGACCAGCCGCCGCAGTTTTACTGCGGCAGGTTGGCTCGGCTGGGCAAATTGACATTACCTTACGTTACTTTTCCTTTTGGCCACTAGGGGTGCGCGTGCCCGCAGCGTGTTCCCGGAGCCGATGCGAGTGACAGAGCGAGAACCGGGATCTGTGCGTGTAAACACACAGATCCCGGTTCTTTCAGGGGAGAGGAGACAGATTGTGTGTATGAACACCAATCTCTCTCTCCTAGACAGTCCCATCCCCCCACAGGTAGAAACACGCATAGGGAACAGTTAACCCCTTGATCGCCCCCTAGTGTTAACCCCTTCCCTGCCAGTGACATTTACACTGTAGTCAGTGCATTTTTATAGCATTGTATAAACGTGAGAAAAGGGAAATGGCGCTGTGCTAATAAAAAACATATACGTGTATGTAACTGTGAATGTATGTTTACCACCAATTCAACATATATGTGTATAACCATATACATAAGGTATACGAACAGCAAAAATCGAGTGCTGTCTGCCACGTGATAAAAGTGACATGTACTTAAATAATGCGAGGGAATAAAGAATAAGTTGTGAAGGTATATGCACCATAAACAATCAATAATTAGATGGCAACAGCTGGTGTGATATCAAACAACACTGTTGTAAGAAGCAAACATATACGCTAAATAAACTGTACTAAATGATATCCAAGAGCTTAAAAATAGGATGTGTACAATTTCTTTATAACAAAATGTCCATATGAGGTGCAAACCAATGATACCCCAAAAAAAAAATGTATATATATAAAATAAAAATTAAAAAGTGAAAAAAATATGAATAAAAGCAGTGTTCATTAGATTAAACGGTGAAAAAAGTATAAAGATAAAAAGTGTTCATATAAGGTGACTTAGTGCTTTCTTCAGTAGATTACAAATCTTCAAAACTGTGCTGGCAAAAGTGACTGTGCTCCCCTTTTGTGTTTCCACTCACCAGAGCGCTATCCCCCTGCAGGGGTACAGGCGTGTAGAAAACGAAATGATCCCCGTCTCAGAATACGATATCTCCCTGGTTCCCAGATTTAGGTCATCCAAGGGCAGAGGAGAGGAGACTCCAATGTCTCACCTCTACAGCGTGACTCCCGGCCGGGTAACCGCATATGTGTGTGATGGGAGAGAGGAAAGAACGATCCACATAGTGTAATTCCGTTTTGCTGTCTTTATTTAAAATGTAAGCAGATCCAATGAAAGGTAAAATTAAAAGGTAGGAGAGGGAGCTAATAGCTCTGTCTCTCCAGATGCGATGGGAACACAACGCTCTCAACAGTCGGAGCTTGTGTTCCACCGATCATGTATCGAAAACCACAACTCCCGGATGTGACGTGCGAACGTGTCCAGTGGGTCCCGCCTTATGCGTTTCTCGACACACCGCACGTCTTATATGCCGGGTGTAGCTGTGATTGCGGCCAATCAGCTAGGTGAGTTCCGCTGACGAGCACTAAACAAATCCATCGGATAGTGCGTGTGTCAAATAAAAACATCATGTGATGATACTGATCTAATGCCCCCTGGTGGTATGAAGAGGAAAAACCACTTACTGTATATGTGTGTTCCCTCCTACGGATTTGTTTAGTGCTCGTCAGCGGCACTCACCTAGCTGATTGGCCGCAATGACAGCTACACCCGGCATATAAGACGTGTGGTGTGTCGAGATGGTAACGCCTCAGATGACGTCCTTATGATGAAACGCGTAAGGCGGGACCTATTCGACACGTTCGCACGTCACATCCGGGATTTGTGGTTTTCGATACATGATCGGTGGAACGCAAGCTCTGACTGTTGAGAGCGTTGCGTTCCCATCGCATCTGGAGAGACTGAGAGCTATTAGCTCCCTCTCCTGCCTTTTAATTTTACCTTTCATTGGATCTGCTTACATTTTAAATAAAGACAGCAAAATTACAGCGGAATTACACTATGTGGATCGTTCTTTCCTCTCTCCCATCACACACATATGCGGTTACCCGGCCGGGAGTCATGCTGTAGAGGTGAGACATTGGAGTCTCCTCTCCTCTGCCCGTGGATGACCTAAATCTGGGAACCAGGGAGATATCGTATTCTGAGACAGGGATCATTTCGTTTTCTACACGCCTGTACCCCTGCAGGGGGATAGCGCTCTGGTGAGTGGAAACACAAAAGGGGAGCACAGTCACTTTTGCCAGCACAGTTTTGAAGATTTGTCATCTACTGAAGAAAGCACTAAGTCACACTTGAACACTTTTTTTATTTTTATACTTTTTTCACCGTTTAATCCAATGAACACTGCTTTTATTCATGTTTTTTCACTTTTTAATTTTTATAATATACAGTGGGGACAGAAAGTATTCAGCCCCCCTTAAATTTTTCACTCTTTGTTATATTGCAGCCATTTGCTAAAATCATTTAAGTTCATTTTTTTCCTCAATAATGTACACACAGCACCCCATATTGACAGAAAAACACAGAATTGTTGACATTTTTGCAGATTTATTAAAAAAGAACAACTGAAATATCACATGGTCCTAAGTCTTCAGACCCTTTGCTCAGTATTTAGTAGAAGCACCCTTTTGATTTTATACAGCCATGAGTCTTTTTGGGAAAGAAGTTTTTCACACCTGGATTTGGGCATCCTCTGCCATTCCTCCTTGCAGATCCTCTCCAGTTCTGTCAGGTTGAATGGTAAACGTTGGTGGACAGACATTTTTAAGTCTCTCCAGAGATGCTCAATTGGGTTTAAGTCAGGGCTTTGGCTGGGCCATTCAAGAACAGTCACAGAGTTGTTGTGAAGCCACTCCTTCATTATTTTAGCTGTGTGCTTAGGGTCATTGTATTGCTGGAAGGTAAACCTTCAGCCCAGTCTGAGGTCCTGAGTACTCTGGGGAAGGTTTTCATCCAGGATATCCCCGTACTTGGCCGCATTCATCTTTCCCTCGATTGCAACCAGTCGCTGCCACCACCATGCTTCACTGTTGGGACTGTATTGGACAAGTGATGAGCAGTGCCTGGTTTTCTCCACACATGCCGCTTAGAATTAAGGACAAAAAGTTCTATCTTGGTCTCATTAGACCAAAGTATCTTATTTCTCACCATCTTGGAGTCCTTCAGGTGTTTTTTAGCAAACTCCATGCGGGCTTTCATGCGTCTTGCACTGAGGAGAGGTTTCCGTCAGGCCACTCTGCCATAAAGCGCCGACTGGTGGAGGGCTGCAGTGATGGTTGACTTTCTACAACTTTCTCCCATCTCCCGACTGCATCTCTGGAGCTTGGCCACAGTGATCTTCGGGTTCTTCTTTACCTCTCTCACCAAGGCTCTTCTCCCCTGATAGCTCAGTTTGGCCGGACAGCCAGCTCTAGGAAGGGTTCTGGTCGTCCCAAATGTCTTCCATTTAAGGATTATGGAGGCCTCTGTGCTCTTAGGAACCTTAAGTGCAGCAGATTTTTTTTTGTAACCTTGGCCAGATCTGTGCCTTGCCACAATTCTGTCTCTGAGCTCTTCAGGCAGTTTCTTTGAACTCATGATTCTCATTTGCTCTGACATGCACTGTGAGCTGCAAGGTCTTATATAGACAGGTGTGTGGCTTTCCCAATCAAGTCCAATCAGTATAATCAAACACAGCTAGACTCAAATGAAGGTGTAGAACCATCTAAAGGATGATCAGAAGAAATGGACAGCACCTGAGTTAAATATATGAGTGTCACAGCAAAGGGTCTGAATACTTAGAACCATGTGATATTTCAGTTTTTCTTTTTTAATAAATCTGCAAAAATGTCAACAATTCTGTGTTTTTCTGTCAATATGGGGTGCTGTGTGTGTACATTCATGAGGAAAAAAAATTAACTTAAATGATTTTAGTAAATGGCTGCAATATAACAAAGTGTGAAAAATTTAAGGGGGTCTGAATACTTTCTGTCCCCACTGTATATATATATATTTTTTGGGTATCAGTGGTTTGCTTTGGCCCCTGGATGATGTGACTCTATCACGAAACGCCGCGTAGGGCAGAGCGACGTGTTCTCGTCACCTCCGATTGCTGCTGTTGTTTCCAGTAGGACGGGCTGTCTGTGAGCTTCCGGCCGGCGCTCCAGACTACACTACATGCCTACTATTGTCTACTAACATGTGAGTTTAACCTTTTACTTATCCAATAAAGTCAATGATTTTACACTATATGGAGCCCTTTTTTTCCTTCTATGATTCCATCTGCAATGCTGTGGGCTGATGTCTGAGTACCTGTCAGTGTGATCATCTTTAGCCTGACCCTGCAGTCTTTGATGTCCCATCTTGATATAAGGTCTCTGATCCATTGGTCGTGGTCGGAAGCAGTATTAACAATCCCCTGTAACGGGGGATCATGAGTTTCTGGTAAGCGGCCAGTCTGATTTCACGGTGGTGGAACAAGCACGCTTCTTTTTTTTTTTCTTCTCACAGCAAGAACCTATGTTTTTTGGAACTTTTTTCAGATACTTTTATATCACTTGGGTGATTTATTTTTATACATGGACTTTTAATTATCACTTTTGTACGTTTAATTTTTGGATTGATTACTAATTTGATATGTGTTATGTATACCCTAAAGGGGAACTTTTCACTTAGTTCTAAATATTTGGTTTAGTGATGATGTATATGATCACCAATCTTTTCTAGCGCGATTCACCCCCTTTCTTTCTTATCAATGGTTTGCACCTCATATGGACATTTTGTTATAAAGAAATTGTACACATCCTGTTTTTAAGCTCTTGGATATCATTTAGTACAGTTTATTTAGCGTATATGTTTGCTTCTTACAACAGTGTTGTTTGATATCACACCAGCTGTTGCTATCTAATTATTGATTGTTTATGGTGCATATACCTTCACAACTTATTCTTTATTCCCTTGCATTATTTAAGTACATGTCACTTTTATCACGTGGCAGACAGCACTGGATTTTTGCTGTTTGTATACCTTATGTATATGGTTATACACATATATGTTGAATTAGTGGTAAACATACATTCACAGTTACATACACTTATATGTTTTTTATTAGCACAGCGCCATTTCCCTTTTCTCACGTTTATACATTTCCATTGAGGTTTCACCTAGGTGGAACTTTTCTATATGGAGGCAGCAGTCATATATTCCTAAGCGCGGATCCCTTGGATATTCTTCATTTTTATAGCACTAATCACTGTATAATTGTCAATGGTTTCAAAAATGTGTCAAAAGTGTCCGATGTGTCCGTCATAATGTCACAGTCCCGAAAAAAATCGCAGATCGCTGCCATTACTAGTAAAAAAAAAATAATAAAAATGTCAAATCTATCCCCTATTTTGTAGACGCTATAACTTTTGCGCAAACCAATCAATATACGCTTATTGCATTTTTATTTACCAAAAATATGTATAAGAATACATATCGGCCTAAACTGAGGAAAAATTTTGTTTTTTTGATAAAAAATGTTGGATATTTATTATAGCAAAAAGTAAAAGATATTGGGGGTTATTTACTAAAGGCAAATCCACTTTGTACTACAAGTGCAAACTGCACTTGAAATTGCACTGGAAGTGGAGTCGCTGTAGATCCGAGGGGGACATGCAAAGAAAATAAAAAACCAGCATTTTAGCTTGCACATGATTGGATAATAAAATCAGCAGAGATTCTCCTCAGTTCAGATTCTTCTCATCTATGCCTCAGATTTACAGCGACTGCACTTCCAAATGCACTTGCAGTGCAAAGTGGATTTGCCTTTCATAAATAACCCCCATTTTGTCTTTTTCAAAAATTGTCTCTCTTCTTTTGTTTATAGCACAAAAAAAAAAAACACAGAGGCGATCAAATACCACCAATAGAAAGCTCTATTTGTGGGAAAATAAGGACAATTTTGTTTGGGTACACAGTGTCGTACGACTGCACAATTATCAGTTAAAGCGACGCAGCGCTGAACAGCAAAAAATGGCCTGGTCATTGAGCAGCCAAATCTTACGGGGCTGAAGTGGTTAAACACAGGGTATTGACACACGTGTGAACGAGCCCTACTTTTAAAAAAAAAAAAAAAACCTTGCAGTCAGCCATGACACTTCCTCTTGAAAAACATCTAAAAGGTAATGGTATTTTTGTTTAAAAATATACAGAGATATCCTAGAGATCCTCTAGGTTAGACAATGTGGACTTTATCGGCACACCATGAGGCAGCTTGGGTAAGTAAAACAATAAATGTTATTATCCATAATTTAAAATAATATCATTAAAAACCAAAGACCACACCCTCCATTACATATGGAGTGATAGTACCAGAGCGCAGCCCAACCCAGAAATGGAGATATGCAATTAGCATGGAGTATTAGACTGTAGCATATTGCATAATATTGTTGACAGTGCAGTTGTAACAAACAGGTACAATGTCCATAATTACACCAATCTGGCAAGTCAACGCGTCCCTTTGTCTTAGATGGTAGTATCATCCTGGAGTCTGTCAAACTGCTCAGGTGTTGGTGGGCAACCACAGTCTTCAATATGGCTGTCTGTGTATCCTCTGTCCGGGCCATGGACCTGTTTGTTACTGTCAGAAATATTATGCAATATACACTACTACTGTGTAATACTCAATGCTAATTGCATATCTCCATTTCTGGGTTGGGTTGCACTCTGGTACTATCACTCCATATGTAATGGAGGGTGTTGTCTTTGGTTTTTAATTATATTATTTTAAATTATGGATAATAAAATGTATGGTTTTACTTACCCAAGCTGCCTCGTGTTGTGCCGATAAAGTCTGCTTTGTCTAACCTAGAGCATCTCTAGGATATCCCTGTATATTGAATTGGATGTGGCACGGTAAAGGTCTAATAATTCCCCGTTAAAAAAAAAAAAAAAAAAAAGGTATGCTGTGTAAATGGCAACACATAACAAAACATATAGTGGTGGTTTCTCAAATTTGACTGCAATGGTGGAAATACCCTTTAACACAATAATTAGCTACATGAAGTCTTACTAATTAGCCTAATTTTGTCCATCATAAGTCAACTTTGTCATATGGATCCGGTTGTTGGAAGCTTCTTATCTCTTTTTCTTTTATGGAGGTTGTAATATGCCCACAACCCAAAAGTGGTGAAGCTAGAATGCATTTCCATTCCAGTACTAACTCTAATAATCTTTTGGCTGTGCTATGTAGCCACCATGACATGCAAGACACAGCAACATACATTTACTGGGCTCCCTGTAGATGGGGAGAAGGCATAAAATAACTACTTTGAGCTTTTTCAGCTCAAATCATGACATTTGATGGAATGGAATGCACGCTTCTAAGGATATGATAATGTGGGGAAGGCTGCAGGTAACCTGTCCTAATAGAGGAACATATGGTTTCTATCGTCAGTCCTATAGGAAAGTGAGTTTGACCTGCATGGCATATATGCTCTGGTAAGAAGTAACAAAACTGAGAAGTTAACAAATTATCTTGGAATAAATATGACAGAGTTTTGTTTAAAGTGGTTTTAACTCCTTACAAATACCCAGTGAAGTGACTAGCCTCAGGTTATACACAGATTAAATAAATCTTCCTGCATACATTGTACCTGTTTATCTGCAGCTCTCTGTCATCTACAGCCTTCCAAAACACACATATCAAATGCTTTTCCTCAGCTTCAGAAGGCAAAGGGTGGGGATCTGGCACCACACACTGCACAGCATAAATTAAGGAGCTGAGTGTAATCTGAGACTGGAGCAGATAGAAATAGATACTGCACACCCTCCTACACAGTCTCATAGGGAAACATGCACAGCTGAGACTGTCAATCACTTTCTGTGTGTTAGAGTCGAGTGGGGCCATCTCCTGGGATGGTCTGGTGTTGAGTTAGACTGTCAGAAGTGACTGATGTGGATGGCAAAGGGAGGAGAGGTGAGATAGGAACCACTACAGTAGGTGCTGTGGATTGAGGCTAATGCCGCGTACACACGATCGGACTTTACGGCATACTTGGTCCGGCGTACTGGATTTCATCGGACAATTCGATCGTGTGTGGGCTCCAGCGGACTTTGTTTTATCAAAAGTTTGACGGACTTAGATTTGAAACATGTTTCAAATCTATCCGACGGACTCAAGTCCGGTTGAAAAGTCCGCTCATCTGTATGCTAGCCCGACGGACAAAAACCGACACTAGGGCAGCTATTGGCTACTGGCTATGAACTTCCTTGTTTTAGTCTGGTTGTACGTCATCACGTACGAATCCGTCGGACTTTGGTTGATCGTGTGTAGGCAAGTCCGTTCATTCGGAAAGTCCGTCCAAAAGTCCGCCAGGCAAAGTATGCCGTAAAGTCTGATCGTGTTTACGCGGCATAATACACACTATAAAGGGATATGCTTTGTTTATTTTTCATTTCAGAAGTTTTCAATAACTTTAATGTTCACTATTCTATTCGCCGATTTGTTTTGATAAGTTTCCGTAAGATCTTTTACAGACAATTTTATGTGTTTTGGCACATAGTGTTCCTGTGATGCTTTATGTTCCACTTTAATGCCCAAAATGCAAGAAAATCCATGCTTCATGGGATCTCTTAGAAACCCTTGTAAAATATAATAAACATTACTTGCTTTGAAAGTGTAGTTCACAGGCGGTGGGATTATAAATCAAGGTGCAGCAGATTGGGTGACCCACAGGCCAGAAGGGATAATCCAATATCATAAAGAAACAGCACAACACATCTTTCGGTTAAAGAGGGCTTACCTCACTTTGTTGCAGGCATAGTAAGAAACAGGAAAGTCCTGTTTTTGTTCATACTTTGCCTTCTATAATGTCAGGTAAACTCTCTATAATCACAAGACTTGCACCACTGTTGGTATACTGTATATGCAAACTTTCCTTTTTAACTATTTACTAAAAGAACTAAAGCCTTCTCCTAATGTCTAAGGAGCAATACAAGAGTAAACATGAACAGAAGGTTTTATTAATGTATGGTACGTTTCCCAAGAGAACTGGTGAACTAAAGCAGAAGTAAAGTATATATTTTTGATGCAAACACTCCAAAATTGCACGTTAAAATGGTACATGGATACATTTTTAAAAATCTGTGTTACCTGTTGCTTTGTTCATATTTAATTTTATGCATATGCCATCTTACCTAGTTTGCTTATTAACAAAAGTGGGAAAAAAGGATGGTGTTATGGAAGGGTAGTGATGTAATCATTCCCTCAAGGAAAGTTCTCCATAGAAACACATTTTTGTAATTTTTTTTTGCAGTGTACCGAGGTCTGTAGTATGAATAGCAGTGTACAGAGTTCAGTAGTAGGTAGGGCCGCATACAGAGGTTAGTAGCATTTAGAATAGTGTCCAAGGATCAGTAGTAGGTAGAGCAGCGTACAGAGGTCAGTAGGGATCAGCAGTAAGTAAAGCAATGTACAGAGGTGTCAGGAAAACACCGGCCATAGTGCAGATGAGGGCTCAAGGAGCATACAAATGTGCAGATGCAGGCCTGCGGGTGCTCGTATAGCTGTGCGCGTATATGCGTGTCCCCCCCCCCCGCTCACTTTGGCGACAAATGGACTATTTAAGTGCAGCAGTTGTACTAGTCAGTGCTGTCTGATCTGCTGCTCTCTATGTGTTCCCGTGCCTGTTCCAGTGTTGCTGGCATCTGCTTGTATACTGATCATTCTCTTGTCTGCTGTCCATGCCTGTATGTGACTGTCTGTTGCTGACATGGCACGTCTGACCACACATCCTGTTATCTGTCTGCCCGGCTCTGCAAGCTACCTACCTGGTATTTACTGATCACCCACCTGTCACGTGCCGTCAGCATACTCTGCACCTGTGACTAGTCTTCTGCCAGCCAAGCAACTGCCAGCCTGCTGTTTGCCAAGTTATGGGTCTGCTGCTTTTGCTGTACCGGTCACCTGATCTATTTCCTCACAAAGCACCTGCTACTTACCTGTGTGGTCGCCTGGACACTCAACAGGCACTCGTACCTTGCCATGCTCTCGTCGCCACTATCTCGCTACCAGTGGTCCTTGAGCCGTGGCTGTAAGAGAGGCCCTCTACACGTCAGGCTCTGCTATAAGGTACATGACAAGAGGTCTGTAGTAGGTAGGAAAGAGTATAGAGGTCAGTAGTAGGTAGGGAAAAGTACAGAGGTCAATAGTAGGCGGGGCTAGTGTACAGAGGTCAGTATTGGATAGGGAAGAGTAGAGAGGTCAGTAGTATGTAGGGCAGTGTCCAGAGGTCAGAAGTAGGTAGAGCAACGTATAGAGGCCAGTAGTATGTAGGACAGTTTACAGAAGTCAGTAGTAGGTAGGGCAGTGTACAGAGGTCAGTAGAATTTAGGGCAGTGTCCAGGGGTCAGTAGTATGAAGAGCAGTGTACAGTGAAAAGTAGGGCAGTGGACAGACATCAGCAAGACAGAGGAAAGGGATCAACAGGGCAGAGGACAGGTCAAAAGACAGGTGGTCAGCAGGGCAAAGGACATGGAGTCAGCAGGGCAGTGTACAGGGGGCTTAGGAGGGTATAGTACTGGGGGCTCAAGACTGGCTCCGTACAGGAGCTCAGAGGGGCCGGTACAGCGTGGTGAGGAGGGATTGGTACTGGGGGGGGTCAGGAGGGCATGGTACTGGGGGGTGAGGAGGGCACACCACACGAAGGTCAGGAGGGGACAAAAGTGGTGAGTGATGAAGAGCAGGGAAGATGCTGTGGCAAATCTACCAGCTCTGGTGTGCTGATCCCTGCCGGCCCTCCTCCTTTGTACATCTCACATGATAAACTGGAGAGGAGGACAAGAGCCTGAACCTGCCCAAACTATCCCACCTGAAAGTTTGTCACACACGACAGTGAATCCTAGGCAATTATAAACCACAAGTAATTGTGTCACAAAAATTGTGTACAATATCACTCCCCTTAGCACACATATATAAATGAAACATATATATATAATGTATATACAGGGAGCAGCTACTAATAAATTTCACATAATTACAATACAATATGCTTTATTCACCGAAATAGAGAAAGCTTTAGCAGCGCTAGATTAAAAAACCTCGACCATAATAATTTCATTCCACCAAGTGAGTCCAAAGAGTTAATTAAAACTCATGCAGGGCAGGAAACGATGATCAACGCCACTTCAAAGATCCCATCACCACACCTTGTGGGGTCCCGCTCCCTATAGATGTTACACTCACCAGAACAAATTATGAGTAATGCCTTGGAATGAACCACTTTATCCAGCAGTTAGCTGTGCTTAGGAATCCTCCTGTCACGAACGTTCATTCCGTTCCAGAAGGCGCACGCCTATGCACATGCGCGAGTCACGGACTGCACGCACGAATGTGCGCATGCGCGCACGTTAGACACACTTTGGCGCCCAATAGCCTTTAAAAGATGCTCAATGGCGCTGCCCCTTGCGGTTTGATCTGCTTCTGTTTCCTGTGTTCCTGATTGTACCAGTACTCTGTTCCTGTGTTTTGACCCGGCTTCCTGACCCTGCTTATGTCTCCAATCCTGACTTTGGCTAGTTTGACCCGGCTCTGTTACCTGCCTGATTTCCTGTTGCCAAGACCCAGCCTGGACTCTGACTATTCTTTGCCTGCCGTTTCTGCTGTATTCCCTGATGTGCATGACCCGGCTCGTCTGACTCCGCTTCTGTCTGCTGACCTGCATCTGCTACTCCGCAAACCTGCATCTGCTAACCTGCATCCGCTGCTCTGCAAACCTGCATCTGCTGACCTGCATCCGCTGCTCTGCAAACCTGCATCTGCTGACCTGCATCCGCTGCTCTGCAAACCTGCATCTGCTGACCTGCATCCGCTACTCTGCAAACCTGCATCTGCTAACCTGCATCCGCTGCTCTGCAAACCTGCATCTGCTGACCTGCATCCGCTGCTCTGCAAACCTGCATCTGCTGACCTGCATCCGCTACTCTGCAAACCTGCATCTGCTGACCTGCATCCGATGCTCTGCAAACCTGCATCTGCTGACCTGCATCCGCTGCTCTGCAAACCTGCATCTGCTGACCTGCATCCGCTGCTCTGCAAACCTGCATCTGCTGACCTGCATCCGCTGCTCTGCAAACCTGCATCTGCTGACCTGCATCTGCTGCTCTGCAAACCTGCATCTGCTGACCTGCATCTGCTGCTCTGCAAACCTGCATCTGCTGACCTGCATCCACTGCTCTGCAAACCTGCATCTGCTGACCTGCATCCGCTGCTCTGCAAACCTGCATCTGCTGACCTGCATCCGCTGCTCTGCAAAACTGCATCTGCTGACCTACATCCGGTACTCTGCAAACCTGCATCTGCTGACCTGCATCCGCTGCTCTGCAATCTGCACCTGCTGACCTGCATCCACTCTGCTGCTAAGCTGCATCTGCTGATCTGCAACCACAAAAAAGGATAAATGGCGCTAGAACATACAAACATGCATATAAAGAGTCCAAAGTAAATGTGAAAAAACATCCAGGGTGTGATAGTCAATAAAATTATATATATATAGAAAAATTGTATGTATATATATATATAAAAAAAGTCACTGAAATTAAAGATCTGATAAAAAGCACCAGCGGCAGCTCACTTGAGAGTGGAAGCAGGCAACTCTGAAAAAACAATGTAAAAAACAGCAAGAAGCGCCAATCTAAGTGCAGTATCATGAAACTTTAATGAGATAATTATAAACGGACAAACAGCCAAATGGCTACTCACAAAGATGAAATAGGTTAAGGCAAGGACAAGTAATGGGTCCAGGGACGTCCTCCTCAGATGTGGGCAAAGTGCATGGTGCAGGTTCTCCTGGAAGCGCTGTCCACGTTAGGATGTGCAAGTAGTCACCGGGGTCATCGCTGGGTGCTGGGCTGCAAAACGATGGAGGTGTCCGCAAAGACAACCAGCGTCTAAGTGGACATGGAGAGCCAGAGCTGTCACAGTAGACAGGAACCGGAAGACAAGCGTGGAACGCAAGGCACTTAGTCCAGGAACCAATAAAGCGGAAGTGACGTATGGACGTGTTGGATGACGCGTTTCAATGCTTCCGCATTTTCTTCAGATCCGATAGGCTAATACAACAGGTGTCCTTTTATGGGAGCTATGGAGTCAGTAACTAGGCAACAGCTAAAAACAAAACACGATATACTAAATACAATAACAATGAGATGAAGAAAATGAGTTCAAAAACACCAGAAAAATGTGAAAGTGAGATATAAAAAAAGGGTAGAAAGAAAAGAAAAGAAAAAGAAAAAGAAAAACGGAAAAGGATGAATAAATAAAATAAAATAAGGAAAATTCAAAAATAAATAAAATTCAAAAAAATATATTAAAAATATACAAAAATATATAAAAAATGTATGAAATAAAATAAAATATAAAGTAAAAATAATAAATAATAAATAATGAATAATATAAGAAAATTATAAAAAAATTGTTGTTGGAAGAAATAAAGAAAAACCTTGGTAATAAAAAAGAGAGAAGAAAAAAAAATATACATATAGAAACATATATATATATATATATATATATATATATATATATATATATATATATATATATATATATATAAAAAATTATTATAATAGAAATAATAAAATAATAATAATAAGTGGAAAAAGAAGAAAGAGAAAAAATGGGAAAAAGATCTGAGCGAGAAATATATATAAAAAAATATATATATAAAAAAAGTGAAACCTAAAAGGGGAGCAGTTGATTAAAAACTGTATATGGGCTATAATAGTCACACATGTGTAAATGTAGGAAACATACATATTGACTACACCTAAAAAAAGGGGACATCTACATACAAATGGAGGAATATAGTAACCTTAAAAAATAAGAAATTATGAAAACCTAAAAACCTGTCGATGAACTTGTGTGTTTGTATGTATACACCCCCATGTACACACACAACACACATGATGGAAATATTATTGTTAATGAATTCAGAACAGAGTAGGAGAAAAATACCCAAAGGTAGCAGAAACTGAATATGGCTATAGACTGGAAGGGTATGGCCAAAGTGAGAGGAAAGTAATAATAGTAGGTAGCAGTAAGGAAGGGAATGACATGAAATGAAGTAATGATAAATGAGAAAATGATGATAAGAGGGGAAATAGGAACTTGCATAAGTCCTAAAACTAGGTCATACTGAACTAAATGACTGTATTGATCTCTATATCTTCGTTGAGACCATTAGGTGCCAAACTGTTTAAAGTAAAGATCCAGAAAGTTTCTTGCCTGCAGAGGCGCTGGAATCTTTCTGCAGGAGTGAATTGATCTGGTATAGATTCGATAACCCACACATTTAGGTCTGCAATATTTTGTTGATGATGGGTGGTAAAATGACGAGCGGTACTATATAGGGGATTATTGGCCTGTACTGCTCTTCTGTGTTCCCCAAACCTGGCCCGTAGGGTCCTGATGGTTCTGCCTACATACAACAGCCCGCAGGGACAGGAAATGCAATATATGACATAGGTGGTGGAACAATTGAAAAATGATTTTAGGATATATTGGTTCCCATTGGTGTAGAAAGATTTCTGACCATGTGTGACATGGGGGCAAGTAAGACATAATGCTTTCTTGCATCGGTACATGCCTAACAATGGAATAAGAGTAAGTTGTTTAGATGTAGATGATATTTTCTGAACTGGGATTTTGCTGGGAGCAATCTTAGTCTTGACATTGGGGGCCCTCCGATAAGCAAACTGAGGAACAGCGGGTAAGGAAGGTGCTAGGTGAGGATCTTGAGCTAGAATCGACCAATGTTTTTTAATGATCCGTTCCATTCTTTTATGACTAGAATGGAACTGGGTAATAAATCTAGTGGTAGGTTCTGTTTTCTGGGCCTTGGGGTTGGGTAAAGTGTCAGTCAGATAGAAGGAGGCTGCTTCGTTGATGGTACTAAGGGGATAACCCTTATCTGTGAACTTTTTAGAAAGAATGGTACATTGAGAACTATAATCTTCCGGTGTGGTACAATTTCTCCTGAGCCGATGGAACTGGCTCTTGGGTATGTTATTGACCCACCTGGGGTGATGGCAACTGGAAAAATGTAAAAAAGAATTTCCAGCAGTGGGTTTGGTAAAATTTTTTGTTACAATCTGGTCATTTATGTGGAACAGTTCCAAATCTAGAAAGCATATTGATTCGGGATCCATGGTCGATGTAAATGATAAGCCAAAAGAGTTATTGTTGCAATAGGCAATGAATTCTTGCACAGAACTAGGGGGGCCGTCCCAGATGATAATAATGTCATCTATGTAACGACCGTAGAAGACCAGGTGTGCAGAGAAGGGATTATTTTCCCAAACACACCTGGTCTCCCACAGTCCCATGGTCAGGTTAGCATAGCTGGGCGCAAAATTTGCGCCCATAGCTGTCCCCTGTTTTTGTAGATAAAATTGACCATCGAAAGTAAAATAATTATGTTCTAAACAGAACTTGGTGGCAGAAATAATAAACTCAATCTGGGATGGATTAAGCAGGGGGTTGGAGTGAAGGTAGTAAGAAATGGCTTGAAGGCCTATTTTGTGAGGTATAGAGGTGTATAATGAACAAACGTCCAAAGAAACCCAAAGGTACGAAGACTCCCATCTGTAAGGATGTAAAAGATCGATCAGATGGGTACCATCTTTAATGTAAGAAGGAAGGGACTGGGCCAATGGCTGTAAAAACTGGTCAATATAAAGTGAGTAGCTGGTGGTAATGCTGTTCATGGATGCTACTATGGGACGACCTGGTGGCTTATTAGGATCTTTGTGTATCTTCGGTAGATGATACAGGTAGGGGACCTGGAAGAATGGTTTAAGAAAAAATGATGCTTCTAGTTTGGTCAAGATTCCCTGTCCAAGTGCTAGTGTGACTAGAGTCTTATGCCGCGTACACACGGTCGGACTTTTCGTCTACAAAAGTCCGACAGCCTGTCCGACAGACTTCCGGCGGACTTTCGGCGGACTTGCAGCAGACTTTCTAACGAACGGACTTGCCTACCCACGACCACACAAAAGTCCGACGGATTCGTACGTGATGACGTACACCGGACTAAAATAAGGAAGTTCATAGCCAGTAGCCAATAGCTGCCCTAGCATGGGTTTTTGTCCGTCGGACTAGCACACAGACGAGCGGATTTCGGGGTCCGTCGTAGTTACGACGTAAAGATTCGAAGCATGTTTCAAATCTAAAGTCCGTCGGATTTGAGGCTGAAAAAGTCTGCTGAAAGTCCGGAGAAGCCCACACACGATCGGATTACCAGCCAGCTTTAGTCCGTCGGCGTCCGTTGGACTTTTGTAGACGAAAAGTCCGACCGTGTGTACGCGGCATTAGATTCCTCAATGAATTTGGCTAGTGGCTCTGTTTTCAGTTTCTCATAGGTTTTGGTATCCGATAGAAGACGGTACGTCTCCTGGAGATAATCTGATCTATTCTGTAGTACGATCCCACCCCCTTTATCAGCAGATTTTATAATGATATCCATATTGGTGCTGAGTGATTTTAATGCTGTGAGTTCCTGGGGATTTCTTCCAACAACAATTTTTTATAATTTTCTTATATTATTCATTATTTATTATTTATTTTTACTTTATATTTTTTATATATTTTTGTATATTTTTAATATATTTTTTTGAATTTTATTTATTTTTGAATTTTCCTTATTTTATTTTATTTATTCATCCTTTTCCGTTTTTCTTTTTCTTTTTCTTTTCTTTTCTTTCTACCCTTTTTTTATATCTCACTTTCACATTTTTCTGGTGTTTTTGAACTCATTTTCTTCATCTCATTGTTATTGTATTTAGTATATCGTGTTTTGTTTTTAGCTGTTGCCTAGTTACTGACTCCATAGCTCCCATAAAAGGACACCTGTTGTATTAGCCTATCGGATCTGAAGAAAATGCGGAAGCATTGAAACGCGTCATCCAACACGTCCATACATCACTTCCGCTTTGTTGGTTCCTGGACTAAGTGCCTTGCGTTCCACGCTTGTCTTCCGGTTCCTGTCTACTGCGACGGCTCTGGCTCTCCATGTCCACTTAGACGCTGGTTGTCTTTGCGGACACCTCCATCGTTTTGCAGCCCAGCACCCAGCGATGACCCCGGTGACTACTTGCACATCCTAACGTGGACAGCGCTTCCAGGAGAACCTGCACCATGCACTTTGCCCACATCTGAGGAGGACGTCCCTGGACCCATTACTTGTCCTTGCCTTAACCTATTTCATCTTTGTGAGTAGCCATTTGGCTGTTTGTCCGTTTATAATTATCTCATTAAAGTTTCATGATACTGCACTTAGATTGGCGCTTCTTGCTGTTTTTTACATTGATCTGCAACCACCACTCCAGCTTCCACGCAAGGAGACCACTTCAAGCAGTAAGGACTCAGGCACCTTTACCTCACTGTGCTCTTACCGCCACTGTTCCCACTCGAGTGGTCTCCGAGCCAGGGTGGTAAGGGAGGTCCCCCTCCACATGTCAGGCTCACATCCCAGGTACGTTACACCTCCTCTGGTCGGCTGCAACCGGTATCCACTATACCTTTAGAACCAAGATCCACTCACACAAAAATCCAGGGGGGAAATGAGGAGCCCCCATTCGTCAGCAATGACCAACAATAAAAGCAAATAGGCTCATAGCGTGACTCTGTATGTTTATTGTTCCCACAACCCCCGCCACAAGTACAATGTTAAAAACATTAAAAGCATGTTAAACCATGTAACACTTTGGATCAGTTCTCAGCCTGTGTATGAAGCTCTCACCGCTCGTAGACTCGCTGCTCGCTGTGATCCCGGGTTGAGCGACACACTCACTGACCGACCCTGTAGCCACGTGGACATGGACTAATGCGTTTTGTCATAGACTTTGTCAGAGGTCAGTTTACTTATTTGTGAAACTGTGCAGGATTTTCAAAGGTTCTTTCTATATTTTATAGATCAATGGTTAAAGTTGAACTTCCAACAGCTAAATACCCAGTTAAAGATATACAGTGTATATACATATATGATAGATGTCTTAGCTGCTAAATTCATTTGAATTTATATCCATTCAATTCTTAGATGTATGCTGCTCTGCCAGATAGCAGAGCCAGGCTGGTGATCTGACCTTTCTCTACAGCAGTTATCTGATCTCAGGTCTCCTCCCTGCCTCCATCCTATGACTGGACAGTGGAGTAGATATAGCTGGCTGATGAGCTGATCCCTCTACTCTCTGCTGTCTCTTTCTCTCCCTGCATGTTGCTTCTCAACACATGTGCAGCACACCTGATTGGCTTCTATTGCTGCTTTTTTCTTTCCAGGTCTAATCTCTGCTACAGGGCAAGGTGACAGTGTCTCTGGAAAAAGCTCCCCCCTGACCCCATATACTTACCTTACCAGTGCTCCCTCCCCATTCATTCCCTTTCTGCAGCTGATATCAGCTAAGGTGGCAACTTGGAGGAGCAGTGCCATTCCTGTCATTTGACAGTGCTCAGGCCTATCGAGTGGCTGCTAGACCTGGGCACTTACACAGAGTAGCAGGTCATATGCTTTTACATACCCATAAGTAGTATGTAGTGGCACCAGCTTTGGAAGAGCAAGGAGCAGGGGCGGACTGACAACTCATGGGGCCCCCGGGCAATAGGAGATCCTGGGGCCCCCTGTCCCCGCTCATGTGTTCCCACCCACACTCAAGCCACACCCACACAAATCCCCACCTACATTTTGCACTGCCCACACTACATGCGTTCGTCACAGAATTACATTAAAGAAAGTGCAACAACGGTACCTTTCCAAAATAAAAGTGATTGTAAAGGCTCGTTTTTTTTTTTTTTTTAAATAACAAACATATCATACTTACCTTCACGGTGCAGCTCGTTTTGCACAGAGTGGCCCCGAACCTCGACATCTGGGGGTGGCTCTCGCGGCTCCTCCCTACATCAGATAATTCCCTAGGAGAAGCGCTCTCCCGGGGGGGGTTACCTTGCAGGTGGGCTCCCATGTCCAGCATTTGCGTCTATAGACACATGTTTACATACATGTGCTCATCGTACATAAAGCTTTTCATATAGAGCATGTGTGGGGATCATGGGGGTGCTTTACATTTTTTTTTAATTATTTTTATTAACTTTATATAATTTTCACTGATCACCAATGTAAGGAACATTCTTCTCACTGATCACCAATGCAAGGAACATTCTTCTCACTGATCACCAATGTAAGGAACATTCTTCTCACTGACCACCAATGTAAGGAACATTCTTCTCACTGATCACCAATGTAAGGAGCATTCTTCTCACTGATCACCAATGTAAGGATCATTCTTCTCACTGATCACCAATGTAAGGAACATTCTTCTCACTGATCACCAATGTAAGGATCATTCTTCCCACTGATCACCAATGTAAGGAGCATTCTTCTCACTGATCACCAATGTAAGGAGCATTCTTCTCACTGATCACCAATGTAAGGAGCATTCTTCTCACTGATCACCAATGTAAGGATCATTCTTCTCACTGATCACCAATGTAAGGAGCATTCTTCTCACTGATCACCAATGTAAGGAACATTCTTCTCACTGACCACCAATGTAAGGAACATTCTTCTCACTGATCACCAATGTAAGGATCATTCTTCTCACTGATCACCAATGTAAGGAGCATTCTTCTCACTGATCACCAATGTAAGGATCATTCTTCTCACTGATCACCAATGTAAGGATCATTCTTCTCACTGATCACCAATGTAAGGATCATTCTTCCCACTGATCACCAATGTAAGGAGCATTCTTCTCACTGATCACCAATGTAAGGATCATTCTTCTCACTGATCACCAATGTAAGGAGCATTCTTCTCACTGATCACCAATGTAAGGAACTTTCTTCTCACTGATCACCAATGTAAGGAACATTCTTCTCACTGATCACCAATGTAAGGAACATTCTTCTCACTGATCACCAATGTAAGGAACATTCTTCTCACTGATCACCAATGTAAGGATCATTCTTCCCACTGATCACCAATGTAAGGAGCATTCTTCTCACTGATCACCAATGTAAGGAACATTCTTCCCACTGACCACCAATGTAAGGATCATTCTTCTCGCTGATCACCAATGTAAGGAGCATTCTTCTCACTGATCACCAATGTAAGGAACATTCTTCTCACTGATCACCAATGTAAGGAACATTCTTCTCACTGATCACCAATGTAAGGAACATTCTTCTCACTGATCACCAATGTAATGATCATTCTTCCCACTGACCACCAATTTAAGGAACATTCTTTCCACTGACCACCAATGTAAGGAACATTCTTCCCACTGATCACCAATGTAAGAAGCATTCTTCCCACTGATCACCAATGTAAGGAACATTCTTCTCACTGATCACCAATGTAAGGAACATTCTTCTCACTGACCACCAATGTAAGGAATAATCTTCCCACTATTTATTTAATCCATATTGAGCACTATATTTGATTGGCCGCTTCTGCTTGGCACACACGCACAATCACAATCACGCACATGATGATGAAGTCATCATCATGTGCGATTGTGCGTGTTTGCCAGGCCTAAGCAGAAGCAAACAGCCAATCAAATATAGTGCTCAATATGGATTCAAGAAATATGCATAGCCATAGATATCATAAATGACTATGGAGATAACCAGAGACTGCGAATGCGACAACAGGAGATAACCAGAGACTGGGGATGCGACTACAGGAGATAATCAGACTGCGAATGCGACTACAGGAAGTAACCAGAGACTGCGAATGCAACTACAGGAAATAACCAGAGACTGGGGATGCGACTACAGGAGATAACCAGACTGCGAATGCGACTACAGGAGATAACCAGACTGCGAATGTGACTACAGGAGATAACCAGAGACTAGGGATGCGACTACAGGAGATGACCAGAGGCTGCAAATGCGACTACAGGAAATAACCAGACTGCGAATGGGACTACAGGAAATAACCAGAGACTGGGGATGTGACTACAGGAAATAACCAGAGACTGCGGATGCGACTACAGGAAATAACCAGAGACCGGGGATGCGACTACAGGAGATAACCAGAGACTGCGAATGCGACTACAGGAAATAACCAGAGACTGCGAATGCGACTACAGGAGATGACCAGACTGCGAATGCGACTACAGGAGATGACCAGACTGCGAATGCGACTACAGGAGATGACCAAACTGCGAATGCGACTACAGGAGATGACCAGACTGCGAATGCGACTACAGGAAATGACCAGACTGCGAATGCGACTACAGGAGATGACCAGACTGCGAATGCGACTACAGGAGATGACCAGACTGCGAATGCGACTACAGGAGATGACCAGACTGCGAATGCGACTACAAGAGATGACCAGACTGCGAATGCGACTACAGGAAATGACCAGACTGCGAATGCGACTACAGGAAGTAACCAGAGCCTGCGAATGCGACTACAGGAAATACCCAGACTGCGAATGCGACTACATGAAATGACCAGACTGCGAATGCGACTACAGGAAATGACCAGACTGCGAATGCGACTACAGGAGATGACCAGACTGCGAATGCGACTACAGGAGATGACCAGACTGCGAATGCGACTACAGGAAATGACCAGACTGCGAATGCGACTACAGGAGATGACCAGACTGCGAATGCGACTACAAGAGATGACCAGACTGCGAATGCGACTACAGGAAATGACCAGACTGCGAATGCGACTACAGGAAGTAACCAGAGACTGCGAATGCGACTACAGGAAATACCCAGACTGCGAATGCGACTACATGAAATGACCAGACTGCGAATGTGACTACAGGAGATGACCAGACTGCGAATGCGACTACAGGAGATGACCAGACTGCGAATGCGACTACAAGAGATGACCAGACTGCGAATGCGACTACAGGAAATGACCAGACTGCGAATGCGACTACAGGAAGTAACCAGAGACTGCGAATGCGACTACAGGAAATACCCAGACTGCGAATGCGACTACATGAAATGACCAGACTGCGAATGTGACTACAGGAGATGACCAGACTGCGAATGCGACTACAGGAGATGACCAGGTAGCCAGTTTTAAAATTTAAACTTTCAGCAATGCACAGCTATACAGGGGGGTATCCAGGGATGGTTTAGCAAAAAAAAAAAGGGGGTCTACAGGCCGTGTATATAATGTAGGCAGAAGGACCTACCTGACCAGTTGGGCTCACCTCCCGCTCTCAGAGGTCCGGGGGCGGAGCTTTCGTCGGCAGGGGGCGGAGCTTTCATCGGTAAGGGACGGAGCTTTCATCGGTAAGGGACGGAGCTTTCGTCGGTATGGGGGTGGAGCTTTCGTCGGTAGGGGCGGGGATTTTTGTGGTCCAGAGCGGAGCTCTCAGAAGTGCAGGAGAGACGCTCTATACAGACTCAGACTACATGAGAAGAGGAGGGGCGGGGCAGGGCAGGGTCAGAGCGTCAGTGGAGCTCCCTGCCCCGCCCCTCCCTGCTGACAGAGCCTCTCTCAGCCTAAGCCGAGGTCTGCTCAGGCAGGGGGCTGGCCGCGGTGCTGGGAGCAGTAATAATGCAGGAGGACGGGGGTTTTCATGCGGTGCGGCGGGCGGCTTTTTTCCGCTGCTGACTGAGCCGCTCATGGGGCCCCTCCTGACGTCGGGCCCTCGGTCAGCGACCGAGGGACCGAATGGTCAGTCCGCCCCTGGCAAGGAGCTGTGAGGGAGCAAAGGTCAGGTAAAAATACAGACGTCAACGTATAACCTTTTAAGACATTGTCACTTAATGCTCCATAGGCAAGGTAATAGTGCCCTTATAAATGTTTGGCAGCTTTGCTGCTGTCTCAAATACCTAAAGACTGCTTTGAAAGAATTAAATTGCACCATTACAAAACTTTCACTTCATAACAAATAGCAAAGGCAGCAAAAATAAACTTCCTAAGCAGATCTTCTTGTTGTACTATTTTGGCTGCCCACCAGATTCTTTTATAAACAATTATGAGTTTTAGTGATCTAGGTGAGTTTGGGGCACATAACCAGTAGTGTATTTTGGTTTTGTGCTGCCCTAGGCCTGACTAAACTCCTGCACCCCCTAATTTAAATATGACCATCCCTTCCTGTCAAGGCCACACCCCTTGCTGTTTAAGACCTGCCCTGAAATTTTCTAGTGGGGACACTAGTTCTGAGGGCCGGGGGGAGTGGATTCCCTTAATTTGCATAGATTTTCTCTCACTTCCTCTTTGGCTATGGGGCAGGAAGTGAAGGGCCATCTCTGCAAAGCGACAGGGATGGTAAAAAATAAACTGACAGGGGCTATAACCCTCCCTTACTCTATCCAAAATGAAAAAAAAGTGTTGCCTATAGTTCTACTTTAAGCACAAATTTCTGATAATTTTATGGAGGGGACTAAGAAGATATAACCATGCCAATGATGCAGCAGAAAACATAGCACAGTGAGGAAGGTTTGTGGTCCAGGTTGATGAGTCAAAATTAGAAGCGGCGCCCCCCCCCCCCCCCACAGTTGCGGAAGCAGTGCGGCCACTTTATGGGGGCGCTACACTAATTTGCCTCTCAGCCCAGTCCGCCCCATAACACTGGTGCTACACTAACAGTGTAGCGCAAGCCGGCAGGGACTCTTTCCGTGCAGCTCCCCTGCAAAGTGTCGCCCTAGGCCTGGTCCCTGTCGGCCTAGGCCAGGATGAAAATGTGGTCTGGATACATTGAACTGTCTTAATATATATTTGCAAGAAAGAGTCTAAGCTTGTTAAAGCTACTTAAAATGTTGGTCGGCATAGATTAAAGAGAAAAGGATTTTAAACTGCTTTGTTTCTTTAAGGATTATATTTAGCCGCCAATTTGGTTTGACCAGCAGAGACACTGTATTGTCGTGGTTGATGGTCAGTGAGTCATAGAGGAATAGTAAGATATTTTTACTCAAAGGGTGTGTAGTGTACCTGGCTGTCCTCTGGTTTGTCCTCCTAAAGACATTGGAACCCATCATGAAAAAAAGTCATATTTCATATTTTACACATCAGGGTTGATTATGATTTGAGAGATCATCTACAAACATGGAGCGGGACTTTATATAGTTACCCAGAAAAAATAGAAAATTATAAAAAATATCTCTTTATTCAATACATGATTCCATGCCTTCACCCTTCATCAAGTAGATGGCTTGGTCATTTTATTTTTATTTACATATATAGAAACCCTTTTTCTAAAAAATACTTTTTGATGTGTTTTTTCGATAGAGGTTGAGAATTTTCACTAACCCTACCGTTGAAGGCTTCCGTTGTGTATATATTAGGTGAGCCTATTTGGAAACTAATACTCCTTTAATACTCTGTTAATATAATGTAGAGTTAGTTGTGTCCGAATTCCATACTGAGATGATTCTGTGTGTCCCTTGTTAGGTTTTCATTCCCTTCTGTGTTAGAGTATGTGGCTGGGTTTAGCATATCTTGCATTACATCAGGCCTGCTTTCTAGGGTTTTCCTTGGATCTGCATCCTCTCTCTTTTATGTATGCATCATTAGGTTCTGTGTAAGAAATTGTAATACTTAGCTGGTTTGCAGTTGCTTTTCTCCCTTTATAAAGTCTTCTGTGAATGTTGCTGTTATTTTTTTATATTTGTATTTCAGACTGTACTATTTCGTCCTGATGAAGACTCTGTATGAGTTGAAATACGTTAAACTGTTTTTACAGACTGATATTGAAGACATCTTCATTTGATGGAATGTATACATGCTATATTAACCCTTGATGTAATTAAATGTAATCTTTTACAATATGTTATATCTGTTAATTGTATTGAATAAAGAGATATTTTTATAATTTACTACTTTTTGTGGGTACCTATATGTAGCGCACCTCACGTAGGAGCCACTGGTGACCTGAAATCCCCCACCCTGCACAGCAGACACACGGAATCTTCACAGGCTCCCAGAGTCAAGAAACATTTCAGTGATTGTTTTTGTATTTTTATTGAGTTGAGAGGATACAACTTGGATAGGGAATAGGGATAATATGGGATGCCCACTTTACTGTAACAGAAATTCAGGGACAACTCTCTTATATACAGTCTATGTACACTCATCTACTTCCTCCAGCACACTTGCTTGCAGAAATCCTAGCTGACACACTGATAGTTAATTTGACCAAAAGGCAACAGTCAGATATTTAAGCAAAAGCCCTTTACAGGCAAGGTCCCCGGGCCCCCTGCATTGTGTAGCGAATTATAGTGTCCAGCTTACATCCCTGTGGCTACTGATCCCAGAACCACCTCTTCAGGCACTGCCAGCCCACCTGGCTGCAGCTGCCTCTTCCCTAGCCCATCTGGCTACATCTCCACCACAGTCCTCCCAGACGGCAAACACTCACCAGCCCACCTGGCTTACTTCTCCTGGAGATCTGCTGGATGTACTGACTCTCTTCCGCTGTCCTCACACCTGCTCCCAGGCATCCAGGACAGGACTCCTCCATGTGATGTAAGAGGATCCCTCCAGCACCCGAGCCCGAGGTCATACCCCCAGACTAGGAGGGACCCTCAAGGGCCAACAGCCTCCTCAGCACCCCATCCCCAACTTCCACCCGACTGCCCCTTGCTGACATGACCCAGAGTGTTTAGGAGGTGCCCACCCCGTGCCAGCCCACTTGCTGGGGATCAGCTGGGGCCCTCCTCAATACTCCAAGCAGCTCCTCCTAACCTCCCACCCATTCTTCTGGAAGCTTCTCCAAGGATCCAGAAAGTAGGGGGAGGTACCAGAGGTGCTGCCTGATGAGTTATCCTGCCTCCCTCACCCAGATTCAACCCAGCCTGACTCTCAGCCAGGACACCCTTAGGTAATTGCAAGATTAATTGGCAAACTCCGAACCTTCAATAGCAGGACAGCCATGCAGGGAAAGGCATCCAGCATGATGCCACATCTGCAGGTGCAGGGATCCTGTCTCCTATGGCAACAGTCTTTAACAGTTCCTAACACAAAGCTTAACAGTTCCTTCACTTTCACTACAATTGCTCCTTGTAGTTCTTCAGCACACTGAGCTCCCGGTCTCTCACTAGACCCACTGATTCACTGCCACTGAATCCCTTGAGCTACTCCAATCTTCACGGTGGTATCTTCCTCAAGTGTCACCCCGGCTTCTCTGCTGGGTACCTAGCTTGGAACTCTAGATACCTCTCAAGCTTCACCCTCGCTGGCCTGCTCGGTCCCTGGCTTGGCACACAAGGCTGCTCAGCAAGCGTCACCTCCGCTTGCTGGGTCCCTGGCTTGATACCCACTGAAGTTTTCAGATTCTTCACCGTCTCCGGTTGGTGAGAATGCTGCTCCGGTACTTGCTTCAGTTACTCACTGTGGTCCCTGGTAATTAGGAGGATAGTCCCTTCCTGGCGACAGCTTCCCCTCTACCTCTGACCACGACAGGTTCTCCAGCCGGCAGAACCATCACTTTTGGTTGGACTGCAAGCCGCAGTCCCAACCCTGCAGTGCTCTCTTGCTTCTGGATAGGCCTTCAGACAGCCTAGCAGCCAGATGTGCCGGGATAGGCCCCATCTCCAGCCTAGCAGCCTGGGCAATACGACACACGTCCACCCAGAGACCCGTCTAGGTGGCACAGAACATAGATCACCTGACTCCACCCGAATATATAGGCTCTCCCAGCAGGCCAAGGGATCCAAGAAAACCCCTGGCCATTGGCTGAGATACCCCATATACCCATAACCTGACCTTGTGTTGCCCTTCTCATATCAAGTACCACCAAGTACCCATCCACCTAGTAGTAGAAGAGAAAAGTGCAACAAGGCCAAACTTAGGTAGAAGACAATAGATCTCTACCAATCAACCAGGATAACTACTCCTGGCAAGTAAATTTGTGAGGAGCAACCCTGCCTAAACTCCAGGGTGCTACATCGACCATACCCAATTAGGGATGAGGTACCACAGATAATAATGGTCAGGTGACACAATACGATTATACAGGGCTTTTTTTCTCAAACAATAGGTGCTGGAACTCAACCGCGATCCCCCAAAACCCCTCCCCCACACACACCCTCCAAATCATATCAAATAGTGGGTGTGGTCATATTTCACAAACAGTAGAAGGGTCTTAAAGGGGCAATAAATATCAGGATTGTATTACATACAGAGTGCAGAGTTCATGGGGGTTACACACAGAGCGCAGAGCTGTCACTTGTAAACACAGAAACCAGACTTCTCTGTTTACAACTGATTGTTGTGAGCAGGCACCAAAGGGTCTGAGCCAGAGGTGGTGGAACTGAGTTAAACCAAGTTCCCCCCCGAAAAAAAGCCCTGCAATTATATGGTTTGAGAGATCTTCCTCTATTATGGATATGTTGTTCAATAGTCTGTGGCTACCAACCCAACAGACATGTCTCTTATATTGTTTTGTTTTATTATTTGGGCTATTGAATCAGCTAATTTTTCTTTGGGGAACTGGCTGTATAATGTTTTATACAGACATTTAGAATACCTTGTACCTGAGTCTAATAACACACACTAAATAAAAGTTAGAACTAGGTTTGCAAGTTATTTTCAGAATTCTAAATGCTGTTTATACGTAGTTACACATCCATTCCTCCTGTTAGTGAGAAAGGCCACAATAGAAGCTGTGATTAGTCTGTAGGTTCTCTTTTTTAACAGGAAGTACCGTATTTATCAGCATATAACACGCACAGGCCTATAACACACACATTCATTTTAAGAAGCAAGTTTCGGGAAAAAAAAAAACTTTAATTTTAAATAAGGAACTTTGGGTCAGTGCCCATCTGCAGCCTCACAAGTGCCATCAATGCAGCCTGATCAATGCCCATCTGCAGCCTCACAAGTGCCATCAATGCAGCCTCACCATTGCCATCAATGCAGCAGCCTCACCATTGCCATCAATGCAGCAGCCTCACCATTGCCATCAATGCAGCAGCCTCACCATTGCCATCAATGCAGCAGCCTCACCATTGCCATCAATGCAGCAGCCTCACCATTGCCATCAAGGCAGCAGCCTCACCATTGCCATCAAGGCAGCAGGCTCACCATTGCCATCAGGGCAGCAGCCTCACCATTGCCATCAATGCAGCAGCCTCACCATTGCCATCAATGCAGCAGCCTCACCATTGCCATCAATGCAGCAGCCTCACCATTGCCATCAATGCAGCAGCCTCACCATTGCCATCAATGCAGCAGCCTCACCATTGCCTTCAATGCAGCAGCCTCACCATTGCCTTCAATGCAGCAGCCTCACCATTGCCATCACTGCAGCCTGATCGATGCCCATCTGCAGCCTAGAGGGGACAGGGAGGGGGGGGGGGGGCGAACGAGCGCCGACAGATTATATACAGTGAGAATCTCCTATGATAGACAGAACAGTGGTCCAATGGTGGCCCAGGAGACGGGACTTCCCATTACAGAGGCCGCCAAGTAAACAGGAGATTCTCACTGTATGTAATCTGACGGTGCTCGTCCCGCCCCAACCCCCCCCCCCGTCCCCTCCGAGGCAGCTAAAATTGAAGTATTGGCGTATAACACGCACACGCTATTTGCACCCGATTTTCATGGTGAAAAAGTGAGTGTTATATGCCAATAAATACAGTAAATAATCATGGACAAAATTACCCCGTTTGTGTTCAGAATCTCCACTGATTTAATTAACCCCTTTAGATTGCAATATGTGACCATTTAGGTTTTATTTTTAACATATTTTCAACTTAAAGTTGTTGTAAAGCCTAACGTTTTTTTGTGAAAATAAAAAAGATGCTATACGTACCTGCTCTGTGCAATGATATTACACAGAACGGCCCCTTACCTGCTCCTCTGGATTCCCCTGCCTGCACTCTCCACTCCTACTTTACTATGTTAGCCCCAATAGCAAGCCGTGTGTTAAAGGGGCACAAATGCAGGCATGCTCCTGAGCTGGGCTGTGTGCATCCATAGACACACACAGCGCGGCCTGCCCCTGCTCCCTCTCACTCCTCACAGGATTTGACTGACAGAAGCAAACCAATGGCTCCTGCTGCTGCCTGAGTCTCCAATGAGACCAGGTAGTGAAGAGAGAAGACCTACAGCTGGGCACAGCACTGGATTGCTGATAGGCTCAGTTAAGTGTTTGGGGGGAGCTAAGGGGACGGGGGAGAGGGAACAGTTAGTGTGGAGTTTTTCTTGTTCAAATAGTTTATTGATAACAAGAATCAAGAATACAGAAAATACATGCCACTTTTGAGCCAAATGGCATACAAAATTGTGTACAACCAGACAAATTGTCTGCAGTCTGTACAGTTTTACATTCAGTACAGCTTAAAATTTAACATTTTCATTTCCAAATATCACCCTTTATTAATGTTAAAATATTGGACTCAAAGTAGATTTCTTTAGACATTTAAAATGAATAAAATTAATTTCTCATTCAAAGAAGTAATTTGTGCAGCTGAGTTTTATAAAAGACCTTGAGGTCATTTTTAAAGAACTTTACTGTGGAATGAAATTTGATGTCGCTGGTACAGGGTGAGACTGTTGTACTTTCAGCAAGTCATAATAAAGAGGTAGGAAAGTTATAGGAGTGGAAAACTAGACACATTCTGATGCCTGATTTGAACTTGGTGGAATGTGCGATAAAAAGTCTCACCTTACAACAGACTAGGTTTAGTTTAATGCTTTTATACTAAAGCTGATCACAAAGGGAGAATGAGATCTCTCATTATCTGGGATGCAAGGACACATAACATTAAAAATTAAGTATCCAAAACTATAGTACAGTGTTGGGTGATAAACAGACCAGCTTCTTATATCTGTTTGCAGCAAAACAATCAAAACTATGAGTGGGGGGCAGTGGCGGCTGGTGCTCCATTTTTGTTTGGGGGGGGGCCGCAAACAAACCCCCCCGCCAGGTCCACACTTACCCCATCCAGGTAGCGGCTTGCCCGGTTTCTCCTGGCTAATCTGGTCTTAAGATCTATCTCCTGTCCTGATTGGCTGGGAGGAGAAGCCGGAAGACAATAGCGTATATTGATTTGCTAATCTCACTAGTGGGTTGGTTCACTGCGCCCTGAGCCCAACCCTTTTGAAGCCAATTAGAATCTCAGGCGCTAGTCATGTGCTTGAAAAAAAACTCATAGAAACCCACATGGAGATAATGGGGCAGTGCAAGCAGATTAGGGGGTTGAAACCCCTACGCCCCTTATGGACCGGCCGCCGCTGGTGGGGGGTTTCCTTGATCTGTATACAAATATATTACTAAATATATAAACTCGCGCTGTAAGGGTCACGAACCCAAAATAGTGTAACAAATATTTTTAAACATAACCTAACGTGAAAACAAACAATGAGAATAATAAGTGCAGCTGCTGTACACAAAGTGCTGGCCACTTGGACAAAGTGATAATAGTATAAATTTTACAGCGCTAGCAAACACAACAATAGTGAATGTAAAAACAACAATATATTGGTAACAAAAATAAAAGCCCATATAAAGTGACTGATGTGCTCAAATCCAACAAAAGTGAAAAAGTGCTCCAGAGTTTTCAAGGTGTACACCCCCTCCTGTGTCCCCACTCACCAAATATGACCAGGAACGGCAACTAGAACATCAGATCATCCAAGAGACTTCTTTTGTTGAAAATACTCGGCCAGATTATTAGATACCCAAAAATTGTAAGGAAAGGGACTAATAGTGAGGTACAGCTTAAAAAAGGAGTTTATTGTGCATAAAAAAAGGTACTTACAAGAGGTAAGATAAAACCAGGCATGACAAACATGGAGTTGAAGATACAAAAACGGCACTCGTGACGTCAATAGGAACTGGAAATTACGTCTACGCGTTTCACCCTCCCACATCAAGGACCAAGGTTTCCTTGATCTATTTAATTGTGCAACAGAAAGAGGAATGAAAGGGCTAAATTTCCTGAAAATTGCAATGTGAAAGGGCAGCATATAAGAGACATCAATAGTGAATGTAAACCCTACAAATTTTTACTCTTATGCCCCGTACACACAATCGGACTTCCGACAACCAAACCATGGATTTTTGTTCAAAGGACGTTGGCTCCAACTTGCCTTGCATACACACGGTCACACAAATGTTGGGCAACAATTACAAACATGGGAATGTGATGTACGATGAGCCGAGAAAAAGGAAGTTCAATAGCCAGTGCGGCTCCTTCTGCTTGATTCCGAGCATGCGTGAACTTTTGTGCGTCGGACTTGTGTACACACGATCGGAAATTCCGACAACAAAGTTTTGTTGGCGGAAAATTTCAAAACCTGCTAGCCAACATTTGTTGGCGGAAAGTCCGACAACAAATGTTCGATGGAGCCTACACACGGTTGGACTTTCAGCCAACAAGCTCACATCCAACATTTGTTGTCGGAAAATCTGATTGTGTGTACGGGGCATTAATGGCTCCTTTTTGTCTGTTTAATATACATTTTGAAGTGTTTGGTTATATTTTTTGATAAGTGCAAAAAAAATGCCTGCTCAACCTGCCAAAAATGCAGTGCTGTCCTATGTACTCTGCAATATTCTCCCAGCTCCCCTCTGTCAACTACAGAATACTTTCCTCTATGAAATGGAGAAGAGAAGATGGTGAGGTATTCTGTATTCCTTACACAGCAGGAATTGGCCAAGATTCAAACCATGTATGGGCAGGCTGAATGTATCCAAGTTGATCGATAAATCAACTTGGGTACAACCAGCCTGTCAGATTTTACATGCGATTATTGCTAGCCGCTGTTACAGCAAAATGGCTCTGCGGGAAGATTGTCTTTCCTGCAACCCGTGGTTGCAGGCAGTGTTAATTTTGACATCAAATTTTGATTTATTTTTAGTCTATCTAATGGGTTTAGCTAAATTGTAATGCATTATTTAAGCATTTTTTAGAATTTCCAAATTCATTATATACTCCTGGAATAAAAAAAAACTCGAATAACTTGTTACTCTTGGTATTAAGGTTTGAACAAACTACACAGACATAGATTTAGCCATTATATAATGTCTTTATACGTAAAACCAAGTTTCGTTACAAAAATATTGCTTTTTTGACAGAAGTGTAACGTCAAAAAAAAATAAAAAAAATGAAACTCTTTGCCTGTGATGCCACCATGCACATTTACATGAACTTTAACTGCTTGCCAACAAGCTGCCGTCATTATACTGTGGCAGGTTGGCACGTTCCCGCGAGCCGTCATATCTGTACGTTGGCCCTTTAAGCAGGAATAGCAGGCATGCGTGGAACCGATGCGCGTGGCCGGTGGTCGCGGTGACCGCCGGCCACGCGTGATCTCTGTTCTGTGTGGAGAGGAGAGGAGAGACAGATTGTGTGTTCTTACTAGCTAGGAACAACGATCTGTCTTCTCCTCTAGTCAGTTCCTTCTCCCTACAGTTAGAACACACACTGAGGGAACACATTTAACCCCTTGATCGCCCCCTAGTGTTAGCCCCTCCCCTGCCAGTGACATTTACACAGTAATCAGTGCATTTTTATAGCACTGATCGCTGTATAAATGCCAATGGTCCCAAAAATGTGTCAAAAGTTTCTGATCTGTCCGTCACAATGTTGCAGTCCCGATAAAAATCGCAGATCATCGCCATTACTAGTAAAAAAAATGATAATAAAAATGCCATAAATCTTTCCCATAGTTTGTAGACGCTATAACTTTTGCGCAAACCAATCAATATACGCCTTTTGCGATTTTTATTACTAAACATATTTTGAAGAATATATATTGACCAAAACTGATGAAGAAATCTGATTTTTAAAAACATTTTTGGGGATATTTATTATAGCAAAAAGTAAAAAATATTGTTTTTTTTTTCAAAACTGTTGCTCTGTTTTTGTCTATAGCGCAAAAAAATAAAAACTGCAGAGGTGATCAAATACCACCAAAAGAAAGCTCTATTTGTGGGAAAAAAAGGATGTCAATTTTGTTTGGGTACAGTGTCGCACGACTGCGAAATTGTCAGTTAAAAGGACGCCGTGCCGTATTGCAAAAAATGGCCCGGTCAGAAAGGGGGTAAATTCTTCCTAGGCTGAAGTGCTTAACAGTTCAAGTAACTGAACACAACAAAAAATTTCAGAAGCTGCAAGCACAGGCACTTCCACTGGCACAGTATAATAAACCAATACTCAAGGGTAATTTTTATTTGTACAATAAGATTCAGTATACTGTTCACAGTTTATTAAAGAAAAAGTGTACAGTCTACATTACCATTAGCATGTGGATTATAACAATTACCACTTTTTACCAACTCTTCTCTCTCTCTGCATTTACAATGGAGGTAAATATCACACTTAGGCTCCATTCACACTAGCGCGTTTTTTGATGCATTTTGCATTTTGCAGAAATGCACGGGAATTTTTTAACATGGGTTCCTATGGAACATGTTCACATCAATGCCTTTTTGTTTCTCTGCATTTTTGGAAAGGGTCAGGGACTTTTTTTCATGCAAAATGCAGCGTTTTGCATGTAATAGAATTCAATGGACAAGCATCAAAAACGCAAGTGCACCGTTTTTGCAGCGTTTTTGCAGCGTTTTTGCAGTGTTTTTGATGCGTTTTTGCCGTTTTTTTTTTTTATTATTTTTTTTTTAGACTGTAAAAAAAAACTGTAAAAAAAAAAAAAAAAAAAGAAAAAAAAACGCAAATCGCGGCAAAAACGCCGCAAAAACGCTGCTCAAAAACGTGGCAAGCATGAAAAAAAAAACCTCAAAAAACGCTCAAAAGCAACATGCATAGGTGTGAATCGAGCCTAAGGCCGAGTTCACATATGTGCATTTCTGTTCACCGGTTCAGGTGCAATTCAAGTGCAAATTTTTGCCTGAATTCACACCTGAACCGAACCCAAAAACGCATAGGACCCCTTTTGAAACCACACCGCGACTGCCCCTTACATGTGTGAACAGATTCCATTGAGAGCCAGTCACATTCACATGTCATACAGCTGCCTTTTGCGGAACATACTAAAACCTTCCAGAGTGACAACATGTCCATGTCCTTGGCTGTCCCTGGCCGCTTTGATCTACACAGCCACCTTGAGAACTTTAAACAGAACAATAGCTACCAAGACCTTGCCACAATTGCACAGGAGATGAAAGGGAATGTGAACCAGCGTTTTGCTTGATTCTTAGATCTAACTGATGAAATGTCCTCACCACTTGCAGCAACTGCTTGTTTTTTTGACTCTACTGTCTGTGAAACCCTTGTTGATGTGGCTGATGATAGCAATCAGGAACTGCTTAAAAAATACAGAAGAGTATGCCTGTGCCATAAGAAATGGCATGGATGCTGATAATTGTGAGTTAACATTTTTGACATATTTAAAAAAAAATTGCAAAATAACAGAACAATTGGCTGGCTTTAAAATTACATTTTTTATAGCATACCTTTAGGGCACAGCAACTATAAAAACTATTGTACATTATATTAGTACATCTTTCATATAAAGTAATTTACAAGATCTTTAGGCAGTTACTTTACAGTGAAAGCATTAATATGTACGGAATACAATAATCAGGAAGTTAACACAAACGCATATTCATTTTTTGTGTTAAAGCAGCAATCTCTGGATTCTAACAACAGACTGCTGTGACATCTAGTGGTGGAGATATGAAAATAAGAAAGACCTTGATACTGAGATGTACTGTAGTTCAGGAACCCATAACCATAACCAGTCAGAATAATTCTTCCAAAATCATATCAGTGTTTGATTTCTGTTTACTAGATAGTTGTTAGCAAATCTTAACAAATCTGGACTCCAACCAAATGCTATCAAACGTCTTACTGTATTGTGTGATCTAGCAAAGGGGGTTTATTTGCCATTACTGCCCCCCCCCCCCAAAAAAAAATAAAAATAAAAACAAAATTCCTACACTACCTACGGGGGGAATTATGGTGTGAAATGAGACATCAGAATGGGTTTTTATTTTTCTAGAGATCACTATTTTCTATTTTTGCTCTCTGAAATACTTGCATGGTACCAAAGGGCATATAAAAACCTAACATGAGAGGGGAGGTTTGCAGCATGTCTATGGACTTCCAGCCACAGTTATACCAGCATGTATGGTAGACCTATTGAACCTACTTTTTTAGAGGAGGGGAAAGCAAACATTTTTTTTTTAATCAGAAAAGGAATTTTATTGTACAAAATTGCAAAAAAACACAAACAGCCGGATTAGCAAAAATAAAACCTCCGGTAGTATAAAAATTAAATTGGTAATCATACATTTCAGAAATCGAACCAGTATACAATATCTGTCTTATCTGTATTACGACTATGTATATACTCCACATTTACAATATGGGTTCAAAAACAATTTTTAATTTAAAAAACGGTGTTCCTGTAGACTGACTGGTGAAAAACACCAGGGATCAAAACAGTTAGACACTCCAGTTTTTCTAAGTAAAGAATATATAATTTGTGCAGCGCAAAGTTTTGTTAGAGAAAATAATCAGTGTCTGCTTCTTTTCTTTCAGTACTAATTCTATTTTTGTCTTCAGATTTTTAGATTCTGGATAATAATTTTCCAGGTAACATACAATTAAGTATCAAGAATCTCCATAGCAACTCTGAGCTGAATTTTTCTAGTAGAATATAATTCCTGTAAAACACTATTTATGCTGACCACTTTCCAGCTCCTTCAAACACAGTTTGTAGAGCTTGGATACAAAGTATTTGTTAACATTTTGGTTTGAGTTTTTGGCCACCCTGACCAAATGGGTAATAGGTAAATATATTTTAAATAAAACTATACAGTGTATATATATATATATATATATATATATATATATATATATATATATATATATATATATATACAGTGCTGTGAAAAAGTATTTGCCCCCTTCCTGATTTTTTATTTTTTTCCATATTTGTCACACTTAAATGATCCAGATCATCAAACAAATTTTATTATTACACAAAGATAACCCGAGTAAATACAAAATGCAGTTTTTAAATGATGGTTTCATTTGTTAAGGGAAAAAAGCTGTCAAAACCTGCCTGGCTTTATGTGAAAAAGTAATTGCCCCCTAAACCTAATAACTGGTTGTGCCACCCTTGGCGGCAACAACTGCAATCAAGCATTTGTGATAACTGGCAATGAGTCTTTCACATTGCTGTGGAGTATTTTGGCCCACTCTTCTCTGCAGAATTGTTTTAATTCAGCCACATTGGAGGGTTTTCCAGCATGAACGGCCTGTGTAAGGTCATGATACAGCATCTTCATTGGATTTAAGTCCGGGCTTTGACTAGGCCACTCCAAAACCTAAATTTCCTGGCCCACCTCATGTCAGCACACAGCAGGTTATCACCTCCTCTGGAGACTCACATGGCCACCTGTACCTAGCTGAATAAAAGACAGCCCCTCCCCCAACTAAGATGTTCTTCTTTTTTGGTCTGCTCCAGGTCACCTGTTGATTGCAGTTGGTAAGTAATTTGTTTGCTGCATCCCCCTGCCAAACCTACCCCTCCATGTTCAGCCTCTCATGGAGTTGGAAGACGCTGAATGCTGAAGGTAAATCCTTCTAAAAACTGGGTGCCTTTTGTGCCAAGGCTGCGGGCAAAATTATGCTTAAACAGCATTGATATTATACAGGTGTGGTATTATAAAAGCTCTGCAATGTCATCATTGCCTCTGCCTTTGGGTTTTATTTTCCTGTCTTTTTATATGCAACACACCACACTGCTCTCCTGGCTGTGTTGTCAGTCTGACAGCGACCGTGAATCAGGTCACAGGGTGCAGGGAGATGGGCAGCACAGGATGGGCCAGTCACTATGCAATGGTGTAAATGATCTAGGAGGTCTGCAGTTGGGAGGGCTTCTCTCCTTCTCTCTGCAGTACTGCCAGGTAAAGGACTTACCTCAGATTCTGACTGAGTCTCCTGTCTGCCTCTTGATGTGCTGTCCTGGCTCTCCTGCTATGCTGTGTACTTCTGTCTTACTGGTTTTTGTCTCAGACTCTAACTGTGTCTGCTGTCTGCCTTTGGAAGTGCTGGCTGAGCTCACTTACAGCTACTTCTGAAGTGAGTGGATGATTGCACATGGCTCTTAAAGAGACAGGGTACCATGTTTTTTGGTGAGAGGTAATATGCATTTTTTACATAAATTTTGTGCAAATATGAGCTTGCCACACCTGTTAGTGGCACAGAAGATTAGCAAAGGTAGGAGGGGGTAACGTGGGACATGGTTTTTAAAAGAGTGCTCAAGGAAATTATGCAAATTAAGGTGTTTTGCATTATTTTAGGAGCAGAAAGCCTGAACGCAACGCTCCAAAAAACATAAGACCCGTCAACGATCATCTTATCCTGACCAGGATGATGACACCAAACAGGTTGTCACATTCATTAAGCATGTGGTCAGTATACTCTAAAGGAGTTGTTTCCACTTACCCTGTGAAGGGACAGGATCCAGGTAATTGACACATGCGTTTATGCTAGCATGATAGAAGATGCCTTGCCAAGCTCAGGGTGCATTTTAGGCCTGCATGCAGTGGCAGAGAAATTAAATTGCACAGGTTGCCTCACAAGGATGTGGTTGTGCAAAATTCTAAACCCTATTAAGGCGGCTGTAGCAGAAAGTATGCTGCAAATATCCATGCCACAAGCAACACCCATAATGATAGAACGTAAAGCTCTTGTTGATGAAGGATGACAGAGACCAGTCAGGGACCAGCACTGCTGGAGCTGAGGGACTCCCCTAGCTACCGGGGGAAGAACTCCTCCAGTGATAGCAGGGGGAAGCGAAGGGAAAGGAAAGACAGATTTTGGTGGTAGGGGACTCAATTCTTAGAAGGACAGAGAGGGCAATCTGTAACAAAGACCTGAAGCACCGAACTGTATGTTGTCTACCGGGCGCTCGGGTTTGGCACAACACGGATCTGGTGGACAGATTACTGGGAGGGGCTGGGGAAGACCCGGCTGTCATGGTGCAATTTGGCACCAATGACAAAGTCAGAGGCAGATGGAGTTTCCTAAAGAATGATTTTAGGGACTTGAGAGCTAAATTGAGGAAAAGGACCTCCAAGGTAGTATTCTCAGGAATTCTACCCATACATCAAGCCACACCAGAAAGGCAGAGGGAAATTAGGGAAGTGAACAAGTGGCTGAAGAGCTGGTGTAGTAAGGAGGGATTTGGGTTTCTGGAAGACTGGGCCGACTTCTCAGTCGATAACCAGTACTATAGAAGGGACGGACTGCACCTAAATCAGGAGGGTGCAGATCAGCTGGGAGTAAAGATGGGGTCCATGCAGACAGTCAGAAGGACAGTTTAGCAGGAGGACCAGTTGGTATCAATCGACTGGCTGACTTATACTTCCATGTACTGATCAATTTCGAGCACCAGAGGTGTGCGAGATTTGCGGTGGCCAGATGTCACTTCCAGTTCAGGTGTCTACCATTTTTCAGAATTTGCATAGCCCCAGGTATCTTTTTGAAGATCTTGTTGACAGTGGTGGTACCTTGGGCCAGATGGTACATGAGGGCGTTTCAGTTTGCCTTATTTAGCCTATGAGCTGGGCTGTCTATGGATCAGAAAATCTTTATGCCTATACAAATTCAACGAGAACTGGAATTTTGGACATTGCCATTGTGCTTCTTTCGGAGGCATGCCTCTCAGCCCAGAAGATAGGATGATTCTAATGCAAGTCTCTGGGGCTGGGAGTCTAAAATCTATAGAAACAAGTGCAAGGCCATTGGAGCGCAGTGAAACGCAGACTCCCCTAAGCATCTTGAATGGAAGGAAGCCTTTTTCTAGCATTGCAAGCTTTTCAGGATCTTCAAGGAGGCCTGAGTAAGGTTGACAACAAGACAGTATTAGCCTACATTGCCTGACAAGGGGACACCAAAAATCTTTTTTTTGTTACATCTTGCAAAGAAACGTTTCATGGGACAGAGAACCACTTATAGTCAGTTAAGATCAGCCTTCTTGCCAGGAAAGCAAATCCAATTATTGGTTCGGTTAGGCAGAATATGAGCGTTACAGCAGTACTTCTCAGGGAGACTTCACTGAATATGCAGCTTCTGATATTTGCAACAGGATACCAATGCAAAGACTCCATCATACAAGATAGGTTCACTGTGCTATGGAATTTTCTATTTAAACTTTGTCTCTGATCGAATTAAATCTTTTATGGCAAGGTCAGTAACAGCACCCCAATCTAATGAGACTACTTTTAATAGCCTGGCTATGGAATAGGCTACACTAGAGGTGCGGGGATTGTCGTCTGAGGTTGTTCAGACCTTGGTAACCAGAAGATCATCCGTGAACAATACGTTGGAGAGGATACGAAAGAAGTTTGTTTTGTTCTCTCAGCAAAAGCTTTCTCTCCTGCGTTCCCTGCTCTAGCCAATATCCTTGACATTTTACAGTCAGCGCTAGAGGTTGGTCTGGCATACAACGTCATTTAAGGTACCGATCTCTACTTTATCTTTTCACAGGCTGCAGATGGCTGCAAAAGCCAGTGACCAGATGCTTCTTCCAGATGACAATCTATATATGACCTTGAGGGAAATCCTTGTTCCCTCTGTGGGACTTGGGCTTGGACCTAAAAGCACCTGTTGCTCCAATAGCTTTCATTTCCATTGAAGTACCTCACGGTAAATCTAGTTCTCCCGACGGCAACTACTTCAGACAGAAGGATGTTGAAGATTTCAACACTTTCCTACAAGGGCCCTTTGTTGTCTCTTTTTTTTCTGTTCTTTTTTTTACCAGAGATAGGGATACCAAGTCTATCTCCAAAGTTCAATTTTAACCACTTCAGCCCCGGAAGATTTTACCTCCTTCCTGACCAGATCACTTTTTGCGATTCGGCACTGTGTCATTTTAACTGACAATTGCACGGCCATGCGATGTTACACCCAAACAAAATTGATGTCATTTTTTTCCCCACAAATAGAGCTTTCTTTTGGTGGTATTTGATCACCTCTGCAGTTTTTATTTTTTGCGCAATAAACAAAAAAAGAGCGACAAATTTGAAAAAAAGCTATATTTTTTACTTTTTGCTATAATAAATATCCCCCAAAAATATATAAAAAAAAAATTTTTTTCCTCAGTTTATGCCGATATGTATTCTTCTACATATTTTTGGTAAAAAAATGGCAATAAGCGTATATTGATTGGTTTGCGTAAAAGTTATAGCGCCTACAAAATAGGGGATAGTTTTATGGCATTTTTATTATTAATTTTTTTTTTAATTAGTAATGACGGCGATCTGCGATTTTTATCGTGACTGTGACATCGGACAGTTTTGACACTATTTTGGGACCATTGTCATTTATGCAGCGATCAGTGCTACAAAAATGCACTGATTACTGTGTAAATGACACTGGCAGGAAAGGGGTTAAACACTAGGGGGCGATCAAGGGGTTAAGTGTGTCCTAGGGAGTGATTCTAACTGTGGGGGGGGTAGGCTACCACTAACATGACAGGGAGCAGAACTGGAAAATGCCTTGTTGGTGGGGCCCGCTAGCCCCGCCAATTAAAGGGGACGTCCAGGTACTCCCATTTGCCCACCACTGCCATTGTGTCGGCAAGTGGTTAAAGTGGTATTCAGAAAAACTCAGAAGTAGTTCCTCCGAATTTTCACACGAGAGTCACTGAGTGCACAGCAGAAAGACTTCATTTTTCTAACACATGGTCGAGTTACTAACAGTGTACATGGTCAAAGGAGGAACGTGTACAATCTTTTCATTTAGTAGCCATCAGGCCCTCAAGAGTCATCCACTCTTGGGTTACCAGGGTGATTAGATTGGCATGCAGGAAGTATTCTCCTCTGAAACAATTGCAAGCCTATTTGACTAGAGGGGTGGCAGCCTTTGGGGCAGTTATGCCAGGATTGCTTGGAAGATATAGGTAAGGGCTAGCTTGAAGGTCTGGTGCGGCTTTCATTTAGTCTTACAAACGAAATATGCGACTAGCAAGTTTGGGACAAGAGAGATCAATTCTTTCTGGCTTTAGCAGCTTTTCTTTGATTGTCATTATCTCTTTTCATTTGTTCTCTCCCGCCCTATATTAGCTTTGGTATATCCCGTTGTGTGCTGACATGAGGAGGGCTAGGAAAAAGGAAAATTTTATCAAATACTTATCGTCATTTTCCTTTCCTGGCCCATCCTCACGTCAGCACAGGACTCCCTCCCTAGTGGCCTGTCGCAGGCTAAGTTATCGAAAATCCTAGTTGGAGGAGGGGCTGTCTTTTATTCAGCTAGGTACAGATGGTCATGAGGGTCTCCAGAGGAGGTGTTAACCCGTTGTGTGCTGACATGAGGATGGGCCAGGAAAGGAAAATTACAGTAAGTATTTGATAACAATTTTCCTTTTTTGCTTTGCTTGAACCATTTGGAGGTGGACTTGCTGTTGTGTTTGGGATCATTGTCCTACTGCATAACCCAAGTGCACTTGAGCTTGAGGTCGCGAACTGATGGCCGGACATTCTCCTTTAGGATTTTCTGGTAGAGCTCAGAATTCATGGTTTCATTAGTCGTCCAGTTCCTAAAGCTGCAAAGCAGCCCCAGACCATCACGCTACCACCACCATGTCTGACTGTTGGTATGAAGTTCTTGTTTTGAAATGCTGTATTAGTTTTATGCTAGATGTAACAGGGCGTACACCTTCCAAAAACTTAAATTTTTGTCTCATCAGTCCACAGAATATTTGCCTAAAAGTCTTGGGGATGATCAAGATGTTTTTTGGTAAATGTGAGATGAGCCTTTGTGTTCTTTTTGGTCAGCAGTGGCTTTGGCCTTGGAACTCTCCCATGGATGCCATTTTTGCCCAGTCTCTCTTATTGTTGAATCATGAACACTGATCTTACCTGATGCAAGTGAGACCTGCAGTTCTTTAGATGTTGTTCTGGGTTCTTTTATGACCTCCTGTGTGAGTCGTCGTCAGGCTCTTGGAGTCATTTTTGTAGGCCGGCCACTCACGGTAAGGTTCACCACTGTTCCAAGTTACCTCCATTTGTGGATAATGGCTCTCTCCGTGGTTCGCTGGAGTTCCAAAGCCTTAGAAATGGCTTTGAAACACTTCCTAGACCAATACATGTTTTTTTCTAATCTGTTCTTGAATTTTTTTAGATTGTGGCATGATGTGTGGCTTTTTGTGATCTGTTAGCATGCTTCACTTCGTCAGACAGCTTCTATTTCTTCTATTTATATGATTTCTTGATTCAACAGGTCTGGCAGTAATCATGCCTGCGCGTGGCAACTGAAATTTAACTCAGCTTTCCAAAAAAATTGTGGTTAATCACAGTTTATTCAGGAGTCGGCATGGGAGGGGGCAATTACTTTTTCACATAGGGCCAGGCAGGTTTGAACAGCTTTTTTTCCCTTAATAAATTAAATAATAATTTAAAAACTGCATCTTGGATTTACTCGAGTTATCTTTGTGTAATATTAAAATTTGTTTGATGATCTGAATCATTTAAGGGTGAAAAATATGCAAAAAAATAAAACATCAGGAAGGGGGCAAATACTTTTTCACAGCACTGTACAGTCAGGTCCATAAATATTGGGACATCGACACAATTCTAATCTTTTTGGCTCTATACACCACCACAATGGATTTGAATTGAAACAAACAAGATGTGCTTTAACTGCAGACATTCAGCTTTAATTTGAGGGTATTTACATGCAAATCAGGTGAACAGTGTAGGAATTACAACAGTTTGTATATGTGCCTCCCACTTTTTAAGTGACCAAAAGTAATGGGACAATTGGCTGCTCAGCTGTTCCATGGCCAGGTGTGTGTTATTCCCTCATTATCCCATTTACAAGGAGCAGATGAAAGGTCCAGAGTTCATTTCAAGTGTGCTATTTGCATTTGCAATCTGTTGCTGTCAACTCTCAATATGAGATCTAAAGAGCTGCCACTATCAGTGAAGCAAGCCATTAGGCTGAAAAAAAACAAAACAAACCCATCAGAGAGATAGCAAAAACATTAGGTGTGGCCAAATCAACTGTTTGGAACATCCTTAAAAAGAAAGAATGCACCGGTGAGCTCAGCAACACCAAAAGACCCGGAAGACCATGGAAAACAACTGTGGTGGATGACCAAAGAATTCTTTCCCTGGTGAAGAAAACACCCTTCACAACTATATATATATATATATATATATATATATATATATATATATATATATATATATATGTAGCAACGTGGACTACAGTTATAAAGTACAGTGTTCCTCCGGTATTTCTATGCATTGGATTTCCCTCTAGTGCCCAGTGTTATCCACTGACATCATGTTTGTGAGCCAAGATAAAGGGATTGTGGGATGAGTAGTTCCTCAGACTGTTAATTGCTTCACATGACTGTGTACCTGGACTAAATATCCCAAGGATCTTTGCTGCCATTGGAGAGATTGCTGGGAGGAACTATATAAGAAGTCAAAGCCCTGCCCTGTGCTCTCTTCCTCCTGGGCCTGACAAAAGACCAACCTCTATGTGCAAGGAGAGAGAGGTCCTTGCCTACCACGCGGTGTACCACATTCCAACTCGAGCAAGAGGGCCCAAACGCTGCTTACTGTTCGTCAGACATCCATTAAGCATCACCTCGGCTCTCCACCAACCTGTGTTCAGAGCTTCGCATCGGGAGATTGATATGGCGGATCCGCTGCACGTGTGCCGCTACAGGAACTGCTGTTCAGAGGGTCCTAAATTGGCCTGGTCGGCAATTGCCAGCCTTTTACAAATCCTTTCCTCACGATTTTACTGGACACTTTGAACAGACATCTTTACCTTGGGAATACTTTACTGAACTTATCTTGAACACTGTGCATAGGCACCTTTAACTACTACCATTTCAAGAAATCTTGTTTACTATTACACCTTATTGGATACAATTAAAGAACTCCTACGTGCCGGTGAAGAACATCAGATCTGCGATGGGGACATGCTATCATTATTGCTACAAGAGTCCTTATACCATTGCCATTAAGTCTGACCTCTCATTAGAGTTAAAGGTTTATAGGCTGGCCTAGGTTTCCCCCTTTAGAAGTTTTGTCAGTATAACCATCTAACTTGCTTTTCCTTTCAGGTGCAAGCAGGAGGTGTATATAGTAGACTGTTTTACCTGCAAATATTTGGTTTGTGTTATTTGTAGGAATTCTTTGCTGAGTTGGCACTGTTTTGGAACAGAATTGGGTTCTATTGCTGGGAACAAAGAGAAAGTGGTGGCTCGAGTTGCTCATCCAGAGATGGATTTCTCAGATGAAGATAGTGGAACCTAGTCTGAACCGGTGGGATTGGCCCTTCTTGACACTAATAAGCCAGTGGCAGAACTCGGGCGAACTGAATTAATGGCCCAGGTAGCTCAGGCCCAGACCCAAATGTATCATGCTCTGATGCGGGTAATGGAAACACAAGGGAACGCCCAGGAACAAGGGACTCGCCAAGATGAGCAAAAACCGTACCAGGGGTGAGAGAAGAGATGTTATGGATGTGGAGAGGTTTGACACTTCTGAGCTGAGTGCCCCAAGTCTGGCATCAGCCCTCAATTGCTCACGGAAGTCCTGAGAGCATTACAAAAATTACTTATCCCAAAGCCGGCGGGAAACTTCAAGGGACCTCAGTGAAGGAGCTAGTTGAGAGTCCTGAGGAGAAACTGCGCTCCAAAGCCAAGAAAAGAGGCAAGAAAAGGAAAGGTCACCTGTTACCTCTACCCCTTCTTTACTTAAACAAGCGAAAGAAACAAAATCCTCAGGGAAGAGAAGACAGAGGCAGGAAATCATTGCACACCTTACTGAACGAATAGTTAGACCAACTCCACCGCCTCCAAAGAGGTTGGTTAGGGCACAAACTATAGAGTCACCTGTGAGTAACCTATCAAAGAACTTAGTGGGGCCCTGTGCTATAGTTTCAGTACAAGTCAAGGGCATCTATACACAAGCCTTAGTGAATACGGGAGCTCAGGTGACGTTGCTGTATCGGGAGTTTTACCACAAGTACTTGAAGCATACCCCTTTGTGCAAGGTCTAGGAGTTTGAGATCTGGGGCATAGGGACCCAGAAGTGCCCATGCAACGGATACATAGCCATTAACATAACTTTCGATCCTGCCATGGTAGGAAAACCAGAAATTTTCCACATGTTGGCTGTCGTCTCTGTCCCCGTCCTCCTGGGGCAGGCCGAAATTTCTTATTGATAGGCACCAACACCAATCTTGTGAGGAGACTACTCACTCCTCTGGTCTTGGAGGGCACTCCAGTAGGAAAGATTCATCCTCAGCTGAGGCAGGAGTTCCAGCGAGTGTTACAAGAAAAGAAGGCACCTGCTGAAGGAGTGGGAAGATTGTGGCAATTGGATACCCAGGGGAAGGTGTTGCAGCCTGGGGAGAGGGAATGTCTAAAAAGCAACGGTCAAGCTGTCATGGGACCAGCCGGGCCCTTATGTGGTGGTGGAGGCTGATTCAGCAGAGGAGGAGGCTGGAATAGAATTGGACCCGGAGATCGTACCCACTTGGGCTTTACTAAGAAACGGAGGAAGAATTCATGTCAGCATTAGGAACATCACTAGTCACCCAATCAGCTCGAAGCCCCATATGGTGATCGGAAAAGTGAGTGCTGCCACCCCAGTGGCGGGGGATGAGGTAGTTCAAAAGGAATATGGAAGAAGAACCACGGTTCACTGCCCAAATCTACTCTCTGCTTGGGAAGAGAGGATCAAATTTAGATCGTGGGAGAAAATGTTCTCCAAGAATGACTTTGATGTGGGCTGTACCAGGAGTGCTCAACATCTAATTCGACTGACCGAAGATAAGCCATTTCAAGAAAGGGCCAGGCGAATCCCCTTGTGTGATCTAGAGGATCTTCGAGAGCAGCCGGCTGAATTGAAGAGATCAGGGGTCATTAAGGAGTCCAGGAGCCCCTATGCCTCCCCGATCGTGGTAGTGAGGAAGAAGAATGGGTGCCTTAGAATGCATCGACTACCGAACCTTGAGTCGAAGAACCATACCAGATCAGTACACAACCCCTCGCATAGAAGAAGTCCTGCAATGCTTATCAGGAGCCAAATGGTTCAGTGTGCTGGATTTAAAGAGTGGATATTACCATATCCCTATGCATCCAGATGACTGATAAAGACGGCTTTCATCAGCCCTCTAGGGTTTTTCGAGTTTGCCTGAATGCCACAGGGATTAACAGGGGCCCCTGCTACTTTCCAGAGACTGATGGAGAACACTGTGGGTGATATGAACTTGGTAGAAGTGCTAGTCTATCTCAATGATATCATTGTGTTCGGCAGAATGATGGAGGAGCATGAAGCTCGGTTGGAGAAAGCTTTCCAACGACTACACGCTGAGGGGTTGAAGCTGTCTTTAGAAAATTGCCAGTTCTACCAGACCTCATTGACGTACCTAGGGCATGTGGTGTTAGCTGAGGGGATAGCAACTGACTCTCAAAAGTTGGAGGCTGTCATTTCTTGGCCTCACCCAAATACCATCATGGAGTTGAGGTCATTCTTGGGTTTCTGCTCGTACTATAGAAAATTTGTGAAGAACTTCTCACAGATTGCCCGGCCGTTGAACGAGCTGTTGCAGAAGCAAACAGAGGGGGACCAGCAGAGAACCCAGTAGGGAGGAAGCCTTGTGAGTCTATCCAGGAACAACTGACAGTGAAGTGTGAAAGGTCTTTTGAATGGCTAAGGGAGAGCCTGGTTAAAGCACCGGTGTTTGCCTACGCAGATCCATCAAACCCATATGAATTACACGTGGATGCCAGCAGAGGTGGCCTTGGAGGGGTATTGTACCAAGAGTCAGAGGGGAAACTCCGTCCAGTGGCCTATGTGAGTCGCAGCTTCAACCCCCCTGAGAAGAACTATCCTGTGCATAAATTGGAGTTCTTGGCCCTCAAGTGGGCTTTGGTAGATAAGCTAATCTGTATGGGGCTACTTTTGTGGTGAAGATTGACAACAACCCATTGACTTACCTACTGTCCACTCCAAAGTTGGATGCCACTGGGCATCGGTGGCTGGCAGATTTGTCAGAGTTTCAGTTCAGCTTGAAATAACGACAATGTGTGGGAAACAGAGACGCTGACACTCTTTCCTACAGGCCATGTGTGAAGGAGTAGAGTATAAACAGAGAGGAGCCGTAGGGGCTGAAGCCATGGGAGTTACCCCCGCAAGAGTACCAAAGTACTACTGTAATTTGACCCAAGTACGCAGCAAAGAATTGCCTCTGCTGACAAAAGAGGATATGAGGATCAACGTGGAGATCCATTGGGGAGTCTGGTAAGTCTGGAAATCGCTATCAGCCCAAGACCCTCAGTGACAAAAACCATGAAATCAGACTGAGACAGAAGTACAGTTAAATAACACTTGTTTAATAATAAAAGTAAAAAGAACAAATGTAGTCAAAACATAGCCAAAGTTCAGTAACTGTAACGAATAGTCAGCCAAGCCAGAAGTCAGGGATCAATGTAGTGGAACAGTAAGCAGGATCTGGAGCCAGAAGGGATATCAGCAAAGCAAGTCAAAGGAACGCAGGAGAATGTCTCTGTGATGTTGACCAAGGCGAAGGCAGACATCCTCTGGACTGGATGGCTTAAGTAGGCAGGACTGAGGAGCAGGATATCATCAACAGCTGTGTAACTGTGGAGAGATAGGGGCTGGCAATTAGCTGACAGCTGAGTGGCCAGCTCTGAGAAGGAAGGGTTGAGCCCAGCCCTGACAGTAACCCCTCCTCAACGACACCTCCCCTTCAGAGGATCACCAGACCTGAGGAGAAAACGTCTATGGAAATCATGGAGGAGGACAGGGGCATGTACATCTGAGGATGAGACCCAAGGGCGTTCCTCTGGACCGTACCCCTTCCAATGCACCAGGTACTGTATGCGCCCCCAGAACCTATGGGAGTCAAGAATGGACTGTGCTTCATACTCCTCATGGTTCTCAACCTGCACAGGGTGAGGATGTGGCACTGAGGTGGTAAAGCGGTTGCAGACCAAAGGTTTTAATAAAGAGACATGAAATACATTTGAAATGTGCATATTAGAAGGAAGGTCTAATGTGTAAGCCACTGGGTTAATCCTGCGAAGAATACGGAAAGGCACAATAAACCGAGTTGCGAACTTCAGTGAGGGAACACGAAGTCGGAGGTTGCGAGATGACAGCCAGACCCTGTCCCCAACCTGATAGGAAGGCACAGGCAGGCGTCTGCGGTCAGCATGGAGTCTATACCTATCATTAGCATGTCACAAAGCCTCCTGGACTTGTGCCCAAGTGGAACGAAGACCACGGAGATGCTGCTCTAACACAGGAATATTTTGCGGAACAAATGCGTCAGGCAACATGGAAGGTTGGAAACCATAATTCGCCATAAACGGGGAAAATCAGGAAGAAGAATTCAAGGCACTGTTGTGAGCAAACTTTGCCCACGGTAATAGGTCTGACCAGTTGTTATGATGGTCAGAAATATAGCAATGTAGGAATTGCTCCAAGGACTGATTAGCTTGTTCTGCGGACCCATTAGACTGCGGGTGATACGCAGAGGAGAAAGCAAGATGAATTCCCAACTGTGCACAAAAGGTTCGCCAGAACCTGGACACAAACTGACTACCCCTGTCTGAGACAATCACCTTGGGAAGCCCATGGAAGCGAAAGATCTCACGAAAAGAGTTGATTCTTCCCAGGGTGGACAATTTTCCTCCACTTCCATGGCGATTTGGGGGCTATTCGGGGGCAATCCAGTCCAATGCAGAGAGTTTCTCAACCAGGTTGAGATATACTTTGAGATGCTGCCCCAGGCATTTCCCACGGACAGAAGCAAAGTAGGTTTCGTGATATCTTTGCTGGGCAAACCCTCTATGGGAGAAGCAAAAACCTGTTGTCTTGAGCTACCCTGAGTATGTGGCTTTGTGTAAATGGGTGGTTGACGTTCCCACATGCTCCGCTTCTGCTGCCAAGTGCCTCATGTCCATCGAACAGAGTACGAGAACTGTTGCCGCCTATGCAATTGAATTCCGTACTCTGGCAGCAGAGGTTGTGTGAAAAAATTAGGCCCTCATGGCTGCTTTTTCAAGAGCTGCATTTACCTGGAGAGTGCAATTACGAGATTGGTGACAGAGAGCTATTGGCGATCATTTTAGCCCTGAAAGAATGGAGACATCTCCTCGAAGGAACCACTGTGCCAGTTCTCAATCTTACTGACCATAAAAATCTCACATTCTTGTCTGAGGCTAAACGCCTCTCTCCCAAAAGGACGCTATGGGCTCTTTTCTTGTCAAGTTTCAATTACATTGTCTCATTCTTACCTGGTACTAAGAATGTAAGGGCTGATGATGCCTTGTCATGACAATTTTCCTCCACTGCCAAGATGGAGTCGGTTTCAGTTCCTGTGATTCCTCCTGATTGTATTCTGGCTACAGTTCGCACCAGTCTCACTTCTCCCTTTTGTGACAAAATTCTTGCTGCTCAGGTCCATGCTCCTCCTGAGAAACCTTGTGACTGCTGCTTTGTCTCAGAGAGTCTCTGTACTGCCATGATCCAGACTTACCATTCTTCCAAGGCTGCTGGCCGCCCTGGGAAGAATCAACTCTTTTGGGCCATTTCCCAACAATTCTGGTGGCCTAGTCTACATGCTGATGTAACCGCCTTCGTAGCTGCCTGTTCCGTGTGTGCTCAGAGTAAGACTCCACGACATCTTCCAGTGGGCCTCCTACAACCCATACCCAATGGAGAGAGGCCCTGGACCCACCTGTCTATGGATTTCATTGTGGAGTTACCCAACTCCCAGGGCAACACAGTTATCCTTATGGTGGTTCACCGGTTCTCAAAAATGTCTCATTGTATTCCACTTAAGAAACTGCCCACTTCTAAGGAACTGCCTTCCATTTTTGCTCGTGAGATCTTTCGCTTACATGGGCTACCCAAGGTGATTGTCTCGGACAGGGGTAGTCAGTTTGTGTCCTGGTTCTGGCGAGCCTTTTGTGCACAGTTGGGAATTCAGCTTGCTTTCTCCTCTGCGTATCACCCGCAGTCTAATGGGGCTGCAGAACGAGCCAATCAGTCCATGGAGCAATTTCTACATTGCTATATTTCTGACCATCATAACAACTGGTCAGACCTATTACTGTGGGCAGAGTTTGCTCACAATAGAGCCTTGAATTCTGCTTCCTGATTGTCCCCGTTTATGGCGAACTATAGTTTCCAAGCTTCCATGTTGCCTGACTCATTTGTTCCGCAGAGTATTCCTGCGTTAGAGGAGCATCTACATGGTCTTCGTTCCACTTGGTCACTGAAGTTCGCACCTCGGTTTATTGGGCCTTTCCGTATTCTTCGCAGGATTAACTTCCTTCTAACATGCGTATTTCAAATGTATTTTATGTCTCCTTATTAAAACCTTTGGTTTGCAACCGCTTTACCACCTCAGTGCCACGTACTCACCCCGTACAGGTTGAGAACCATGAGGAGTATGAAGTACAGTCCATTGTTGACTCCTGTAGGTTCTGTGGGTGCATACATTACCTGGTGCATTGGAAGGGGTACAGTCCAGAGGAATGCTCTTGGGTCTCATCCTCGGACGTACATGCCCCTGTCCTCCATGATTTCCATAGAAGTTTTCCCTTCAAGCCTGGTGGTCCTCCGAGGGGGAGTGGTCGTTGAGGAGGGGGTACTGTCAGAGCTGGGCCCAGCCCTTCCTTTTCTGAGATGGCCACTCAGCTGTCAGCTAATTGCCAGCTCCTATCTCTCCATAGGTACTCAGCTGCAGTTGATGATATCCTGTTCATCAGTCCTGTCTACTTAAGCCGTCCAGCCCAGAACATCTCTGCCTTCGACATAGTCAATAACACAGAGACGCTCTCCTGCATTCTTCGGAAAAGACTTGCTTGGTTTACATCCCTTCTGGCTCCAGATCCTGCTTGCTGTTTTACTACGCTCATCTCCGGCTCCCTGACGTTTGGCTTGTCTGACTATCCATTCCGGTTCCTGAACTCTGTCTATGTTTTGACCACGTTTGTTCTATTTACTTTTATTATTAAATAAGTGTGATTTAACTGTACTTCTGTCTTGGTCTGATTTCATGATTTCTGACAGGCGGCCACAGTGAAAGATTCCAGGTGAGCTGTGTGACTCAGGAGCTTTTGTAACGCCATGGCAAACTAATCCATGCGGTGATACAGTTCATCCAATCTGAAAAAAAATATTACCAACAAGTGGATTGACTGTATCTTCTGAATTCATGGCCTTCGCCTACTGTCAGAAACCATGAAATCAGGCTGAGACAGAAGTACAGTTAAATCACACTTGTTTAATAATAAAAGTAAAAAGAACAAACGTAGTCAAAACATAGCCAAAGTTCAGTAACCAGAATGGATAGTCAGCCAAGCCAGAAGTCAGGGATAAATGTAGTGGAACAGCAAGGAGGATCTGTAGCCAGAAGGGATGTCAGCAAAGCAAGTCTTGAACAGGATCGCAGGAGATCGTTTCCGTGATGTTGACCAAGGGGAAGGCAGAGCTCCTCTGGACTGGACGGCTTAAGTAGGCAGGACTGACAAGCAGGGTATCATCAACAGCTGAGTAACTGAGGAGAGATAGGAGCTGGCAATTATCTGACAGCTGAGCGGCCAGCTCAGGGAAGGAAGGGCTGAGCCCAGCCCTGACAGCAACAAGGCCAAACTTAGGGAGAAATCAATGGATCTCTAATGCAGCGTACAAACGAGCGGACTCTTTGAGCGGACCGGTCCGACGGACCGAGTTCGGCGGACAATCCGATAGTGTGTGGGCTTCATCGGACCTTCAGAACAGTCTGACGGACTTTAGATTTGGAACATGCTTCAAATCTTTACCCAGAAATCCGCTCATCTGTGTGCTAGTCCGAGGGACAAAAACCAACGCTAGGGCAGCTATTGGCTACTGGCTATCAACTTCCTTATTTTAGTCCGGTGTACGTCATCACGTACGACTCCGTCGGACTTTGGTGTGATCATGTGTAGGCAAGTCTTTAAAAAGTCAGTCGGAAGTCCGTCAAAAGTCCATTGAGAGTCCGTCGGAAAGTTTGTCAGACCAGTCTGGTCGAAAAGTCCGCCCGTGTGTACGCGGCTTAACAAGTAACCAAGATAACTTCTCCTGGCAGGTAAATTTGTGAGGAGCATCCATGCCTAAACTCCAAGGTGCTACAAGTTGAATTACAACATTTTTACACTGACCTTATGTATGCTAAAAAAAACAGGTATACCTAGTGAAACATGTCTGCTGGAGGAAGAACCGCAATCTACCTAATGTGATTTTTTTTTTCCTTTAGGTAGATTTTGTAGAATGACATTTATCACATGATCCTATGGTTGGACAATGTAAGGACTTTTTAGATTGTTATAGTTTTTCTATTTTCCATGGAAAATATTTTGGCGCTTTGCAAGTTACAGTATGTTAACTGCAGTGTTCCAAGTCAAGACTGTATTATGCTGAATGTAGCCTTCATGCCAGCTGTAACTGTGTGTGCAATTTCAGACATCAAAACCAATGTATAACGATGAATGCTAGTTTTCATACAAACTGATAAATAATTACTGGTAAAAATTCTGATTGTGATGCCTTGAGACACTGCTATTACAATTATGCCTTCATTTTCTACCTTATATTTCCTTATAGGAAACTCTGCTGAAATTTTAGAGCTATTTTATAAACTTTAACTAAACCTCCATGCAAACATCTAAATTACAGATAAACTACACATATGTGAACTATTTTACCTGTCAAGTGATCTGTCACTCTCTTCTTTACAGAGACTGACCCCCAAAAGTTGGGGAATCTAAGCACACAATTCACTGCCCCTCGACCATTCAGTAAATATAAAAATCCATTCTGCTTTGGAACAGAACATGGCTTAGTTTATCATCATATGGTCCTACATAATGTACTATTGTTTATATTGCAACTTTTACATTTGTCAAAGAACACAAGGGAACCACCCAAGGTCCTCTGATTTCCAGGTAGCTCCCTAAGGCTCCATTCACACTAATGCGTTTTTTGATGCATTTTGTAGAAATGCATGGGCATTTTTTAACATGGGTTCCTATGGAACATGTTCACATCAATGCATTTCTGTGCCTCTGCGTTTCTGGAAAGGGTCGGGGACTTTTTTCATGCAAAATGCAGCGTTTTGCATGTAATAGAATTCAATGGCTCCGCATCCAAAAATGCAAGTACCGCGTTTTTCAGTGTTTTTACCGTGTTTTTGCCGCGTTTTGCATTTTTTTCTTTGTTTTTTTTAACACTGTATACAGTATAAAAAAACACTGTAAAAAAACAAACTAAAAAAACCACAAAACGTGGCAAAAATGCAGTAAAAACACAGCAAAAACGCATGTTCAAAAATGCGGCAAGCACCGCAAAATGCACTGCAGAAACGCTCAAAAGCAACATGCATAGATGTGAATCGAGCCTTATGCTGGATTCACACCTATGCATTTTTGGTGCTTTTGGCATTTTGCAGATTTGCACCACAGTCCATTTAACATGGTTTCCTATGGAACATGTTCTGTAGTGCAAATCTGCAAAATGCAAAAAGCACTAAAAATGCATAGGTGTGAATCCAGCCTTAGGCTGATGATTCTTTTTGGTCTCATTGATGATGTCCTACAGGCAATACTTCATAGGTACCTGTTTCTAGATACTATGTTGTAACTGAGCCAGATATGGTAGTTCTTGGTCATTCCTAGGGTTGCCACCTCATCCCTTTAAACCCGAACACATATGAATTACACAGATGTAATAAATCACTTGCTAAATACTGTGTTTTAATTTTTTCTGTGAGGCCATGTGATCGCAAAGCTCTAGTGCTTCTCCACACATCAGAGCTTCTGACAATGGTGCTGAATTTCAGGAAGCTGTGATGTCATCCTGCCGATGTCATATTTACCGGGGTTGCCAAGCGTTGTCAGCTGGGAGAAAAGTTCCCACCCACCTGCAACAGAGAGAGTGGATTGTAAACCAGAGTGCAGTCACATGGCCAAAATTTGTAAAAATGTTCTGAAATTGAATTATTACAAAATGTATACAGGGCAGATTCACACCTACCTTGGTGCTGTACCATTTCCAGTCCACTAGGACCACTGTTAGAACCTCAGGTTTTAGATGACCAGCAATTTAAAATTTCTCACACTGTCTACAGTTGGTCCATGCCTTTACAATGAAAACAATCTGGCAACACCGGGGACAGATATCTCCAAGTTAATCACATCCATCATAATTGCAGTGAATCAAGCTCTTCCTGCAAAGAACCTCAGAGTTGGCCACAGCCTGGAAAGTATCCTTTTTACTTAGGTAAGCACTGACTTCTGCAGACAGCTGAGATGTATGCAAGTATTCCGCATGCTCAGTTTGAGTTTGCTACTGTGGAGCATAGATCTCCTGTCTGATTCTAAACTCCACAGTAGAAAAAGCAAACTGGGCTAAGAAGGCCTTCATTTTCTGTGATTTCCACCATCAGGATTTTCATGTGATTGTTTGGTAGCAGAAGTTTCCTTTTAATTAACTCTTCCACTTCTGACCAAAGTGTCAAACACTGGCAACCCCTCTATCTACAAGCAGAAAAGACTGCACAGGTCTTCAGCCAAACAAAGCAGAAGAGTTCCACCATACTAAACCATTTGCTGACCGTTGTAAATACATAGAGGGGAATTTATGAAAACAAATCTACTTAGACCACTATTTTCAGCCTCATAAAACTGCAGCTCTTCACAATGTTCACAGTCAAAAGTGTGAAATGGAAATATGCATTTCTGGCAGCTGAGCCTCGTGCTCGTGTTTTAATGTTGATGGTGCAAACAAAGTGATGATTTAAAATCAGGAAAAAAAAAGGTGAGATGACGCAGGGAACAGATGTGGTTAACATATTAGAAACTGTCCAGAGAGAGTTGAGGTAATGGAGCAGATTGATTGTGTTACCTCTATTGCTACAGCAGGAAGCTCTAACACTCTTCTCCGGACAAAATGTGCTAAGTCTGTTTTAAATGTTTTTCCTATATGAAGCTGACCAAGTTATATAAAAGGTTTAAACATAATGTTAGCAGACTGGCATGACTCTGACTCGCAATATTGAAATAACAGCATTCCAATATACACCACATAATGAAAATGGATGTGTATAGTATTTAAAAATGTATCTGCCAAGACAGAAATATAAGAGCTCCCACTACCACCTTTTGAAGGCAAAATCTTTGGACTGTCATTCTTCACCCTTCTTCAATATTTGTACGGTGCCTTAAAAAAGTATTCATACACCTTGACATTTTCCACATTTTGTTATGTTACAACCAAAAACTTAAATTTTTTTAATTGAGATTTTATGGGATAAACCAACACAAAAGTGGCACATAATTGTGCAGTGGAAGGAAAATGATAAATGTTTTTCAAACTTTTTTACAAATGAATATGTGAAAAGTGTAGCGTGCATTTGTATTTAGCCCCCCTGAGTCAATACTTTGTAGAACCACCTTTCGCTGCAATTACAGCTTCAAGTCATTTTGGGTATGTCTTTACCAGCTTTGCATATCTAGAGAGGGACATTTTTGCCCATTCTTCATTGCAAAATAGCTCAAGCTCTGTCAGATTGGACGGAGAGCATCTGTGAACAGCAGTTTTCAAGTCTTGCCACAGATTCTCAATTGTATTTAGATCTGAACTTTGACTGGGCCATTCTAACACATGAATGTACTTTGATCTAAACCATTCCATGATAGCTCTGGTTGTATGTTTAGGGTCGTTGTCCTGCTGGAAGGTGAACCTCTGCCCCAGTCTCAAGTCTTTTGCAGACTCTAACAGATTTTCCTCTAAGATTGGCCTGTATTTGGCGCCATCCATCTTTCCATCAACTCTGAGCAGGTTCCCTGTGCCTGCTGAAGAAAAGCATCGCCACAACACAATGCTGCCACCACCATGTTTCACAGTGGGATGGTGTGTTCAGGATGATGTGCAGCGTTAGTTTTCCGCAACACATAGCGTTTTGCTTTTAGGCTAAAAAGTTCAATTTTGGTCTCCTCTGACCAGAGCACCTTCTTCCATGGTTGCTGTGTCCCCCACATGGCTTTTCGCAAACTGCAAACAGGACTTCTTATGGCTTTCTTTTAACAATGGCTTTATTCTTGCCACTTTTCCATAAAGGTCAGATTTGTGGACTGCATTACTAATAGTTGTCCTGCGGACAAAATCTTTCTCCTGAGCTGTGGATCTCTGCAGCTGCCTCCAGAGTTATCATGGGCCTCTTGGCTGTTTCTCTGATTAATGCTCTACTTGCTTTACCTGTCAGTTTAGGTGGACAGCCATGTCTTGGTAGCAGTACTCTTTCCATTTTCAGATGATGGATTGAACAGTGCTCTGTGAGATTGAGATATATTTTTCTAACCTAGCCCTGCTTTAAACTTCTCTACAACTTTATCCCTGACCTGTATGGTGTCTTTCTTGGGCTTCATGATGCTATTTGTTCACTAAGGTTCTCCAAAAAAATCCCTGAGTGCTTCATAGAACAGCTGTATTTATACTGAGATTAAATTACACACAGGTGGACTCTATTTACTAATCAGGTGACGTCTGAAGGCAATTGGTTCCACTAGATTTTAGTTAGGGGTATCAGAGTAAAGGGGGCTGAATACAAATGCATGCTACACTTTTCAGATATTTATTTGTAAACAAAAAAAGAAAAAAAACATTTATCATTTTCCTTCCACTTCACAATTATGTAAAGTATATAGATAATACCGTGTTGTCAAAAAGCAGCTGCTAGCACCGCAAATGACAGTTGCAAATAGTGTATCTAAAAATATAATGGTGCAGCGCTAATATCATTTAAAATGAATCAAATGAAAATATATAGGTATTTTAGACTAAAATAAAACCCATAAATTCCACATCCTTACTGCTCTAACAGTAAAGAACCCTCTATTCAGTTTAAGGTTAAAATGCTTCTCTTCTAATTTTAGTGAATGGCCATGTGTATTTTTAAATTCCCTTTCATGGAAGAGTTTTATCCCTATTGTGGGGTCACAAGTACGGTATTTGTACATTGAAATCATATCCCCTCTCAAGCGACTCATCTCCAGAGAGAATAAATTCAGTGCTTGCAGTCTTTCCCCATAGCTGAGATCATCCACTCCCTTAATCAGCTTTGCTGCCCTTCTCTGGACTCTCTCCAGTTCCAGCACATCCTTCCTGAGGACTGGTGCCCAGAAATGGACGCATAATCCAGGTGCGGCTGGACCAGAGTCTTCTAGAGTGGGGGAATTATTGTTTTATCTCTGGAGTTAATCCCCTTTTTAATGCATGCTAAAATTCTGTTGGCTTTGCTTGCAGCAGCTTGGCACTATATGCCATTGCAGAGCCTGTCATCTACTAGGACCCCCAGGTCCTTTTACATCCTAGATTCCCCCCAGAGGTCCCCCTAGTGAGTAGATTGCATTCATGTTTTTGCCACCCAAATGTATTATATTATATTGTATATTGGTGCTACATTGGCTTTTCTCCAATCTTCTGGTATCATTCCAGTCAGTAGACTGTTCTTGAAAATAAGGAACAATGGTCTGGCAATTACTTGACTGAGTTCCTTAAGGACCCCCGGATGCAAGCCATCTGGGCCCGGTGAATTATTAATGTTCCGTTTTTCAAGTCTATTCCTAATTCTATCCTCTGTTAGCCATGAGGGTGCTTTCTGTGACGTATCATGAGGATAGAAATTGCAGTCTTGGTTACTGAATCCCCCTGTTTCCCTTGTGAAGACTGAGGAGAAGAATACATTCAATACCTTCGCCATCTCTCTGTCTTTTGTAACCAGATTCCCTTCAACATTCTTTAGGGGGCCAATATGATCCGACCTCCCTCTTTTACTATTTATATACTTAAAGAATTTCTTGGGATTTTTTATACTCTCCACTGCTATGTGCCTTTCGTGTTCTATCTTAGCCACCCTGATTTCACCCTTACATTTCTTGTTGCAATCTTTGTAAAGTTGAAATGCTGACGATGATTCCTCAGCCTTGTATTTTTTGAAGGCCTTCTCCTTTGCTTTTATATGCATTTTTACGATGGAGTTAAGCCTCCCAGGACTTTTATTAGCTCTTTTAAATTTATTTCCCATTGAGATGCACTGGCTTTATCCCATGTAATATCTACTGGCAAGGAGAGTAGTTTATGGAAGTTGGCTCTTTTGAAATTCAGTGTCTTTGTATTCCCCTTATGTTTCCTATTTGTGTGATTTATACTGAAACGAATTGACCTGTGGTCGCTGTTTCCTAAACTGCCCTGTATTTCTACATCCACGATCAGGTCAGTATTGTTAGCAATCAGTAGGTCTAGTAACGCATTTTTCCTTGTTGGTGCAATTACCATCTGACCCATGAAATTGTCCTGTAAGACATTTAGGTAATGGCGAGCCTTAGCCGAATGCACGGTTCATTACGCCCAGTCTATGTCTGGATAATTAAAATGATAATAATAACTACTCAGACTTTTAACGTGACAGCATAGCATGGGGGTGAGAGGGGGATGGTTATGTATTTTAGATGGGAACATACACATTTGTTTGCTTAACAATCTAGTCACATTTGTATGTTTTTTTTTTACATTTCAGGTTGTTTTTGAAAAATGTTTGCCCGTGCATTTTCGTAGTAAAAGTGTCACTTACCTGGTTGGAGAGGGCTCTCCTTGTACCTCTGGTCCAAATATCTGAGAAGGTGGTGACATGGAGTGAAAAACACAACACGGCATGAACAGGCACCATTGAACATCAGGTCAGGCCTAGCTGCTGATAAGATGACAACATCAATAGTATGCAAAGGTGATGTAGGATATGGTCAACAGGAAAGAACTGGAGTACTAATGCCGAGGTCAGTGGCCAAGCCAATATAATGCAAGGTTGATCATGAGGGTTGAAGATAGCAGAGCAGTCAGGAGGCAAAGCCAAGGTCATACATGATTCATCAGTATGACTGAAGATAGCAATGTGGTTAGAAGCCAAGCCAGGGTCATACACAGTTGATAAGTAGGACTGTTCATTGAAGCAGAGTAGTCAGGTCTACTGACCTGCCAGTCAGGCTAAGGTCATACACAGTTGATCCTTAGAATTGAAGATAGAGTGATCACGAGCTAAGCCAAGGTCATACACAGTTGATCAGTACACAATCTGGGGACACAACCAGCAATCAGATAGAGGGGGATACAAAGGTAAGCCAAGTCAGTAACAGGAAATGAAGATATGCACAAGGATCAAGATATATGGAAGCATGGGTCATGGACAAGCTGAAGATCATCAGCAACCAGCTGTCACTACTTCTTGCCTTCAATAGGGCATTTGGTGCCAGTTCTGGAGTTAGATATGCACACATATGTGCCTACACACACAGACATCTGCACATTGGACCAGCAAGTGTTTTCACGCAAACAAGCGTGTCTACAAAAGATAATGGCAGAAGTTCCTTGCCTGCATATTGGTGCACTTGCACCACTCTTATGAATTGCAAAAAAAGGGGAAATAAAAGCAACAATATATGGATGTTCAACATGCAAGGGAGAGTAAGACCACACCATGCACATTGAACATTAGTGTGCAATCAGTTAGGTTCTTGTATTGAGATCAAGGATGTGAGTGAACATCTACGCCTGTTTACTCACACATTCGGGCACATGATTCAATCATACTCTCACAAGTTATCCCTGGTCTTTCATTTTATTTTGTAAACCAACCAACAAACTCACAGAGTAGTGAAGCATGAATAAGAATGACTTGCCTGGAGCTTGTTCCCCAGTGGGGCACAAGTGGCTGCATTTGATGGCCACAAGTGGCTGCATTTGTTGAGCACAATGGCTGCATATGATGGGCACAAGTGGCTGCATATGATGGGCACAAGTGGCTGCATATGATGTACACAAGTGGCTGCATTTGATGGGCACAGTGGCTGCATATGATGGGTACAGTGGCTGCATATGATGGGCACAAGTGGCTGCATTTGATGGACACAGTGGCTGCATATACTGGGCACAAGTGGCTGCATTTGATGGGCACAAGTGGCTGCATTTGATGGGCACAGTGGCTGCATATACTGGGCACAAGTGGCTGCATATGATGTACACAAGTGGCTGCATTTGATGGGCACAGTGGCTGCATATGATGGGTACAGTGGCTGCATATGATGGGCACAAGTGGCTGCATATGATGGGCACAAGTGGCTGCATTTGATTGGCACAAGTGTCTGCATTTGATGGGCACAAGTGGCTGCATATGATGCGCACAAGTGGCTGCATATGATGGGCACATGTGGCTGCATATGATGGGCACAATGTCTGCGTTTGATGGGCACAGTGACTTCAATTTATGGGCACAGTGGCTGCATTTGATGGGCACAGTTAGGCTGCAAATGATGGGGGGGGGGGTTCAGTATTTTTCAGTTTGTTTGCGCCCACCCAAAAATTTTGAGCACCAGCCACCACTGGTACCTTTAAAGGTAAGACAACACTGGTAGCTACCACACTGCTGTCCTGCCGTTTGTTTTTACAAGTGTGAACATATTTAAGTATTCTCAAGGCTGTTCAAACAAAAGTCCATCCTAGTTACAGATGAAACTAAGGAGTTCATTGGATAGCCTTTGTAAAACATATAGGCACTTTTAATCAAAAAGAAAAAGGCAAACCAGACCTTCTAAACCAGGGGTCTCAAACTGGCGGCCCTCCAGCTGTTGTGAAACTACAAGTCCCATGAAGCATTGCAAGGTTGACAGTTACAAGCATGACTCCCACAGGCAGGGGCATGATGGGACTTGTAGTTTTGCAACAGCTGGAGGGCCACCAGTTTGAGACCCCTGTTCTAAACTGTCAAAATTCTGTGATATAGTTAAACTGTACTCTTAATTCAGCCAAACCCCTCTTAAATCTGCTCATATTTCAATGAAAGTACAGAGATTATGACAACCAACTTCTATTTGTAGATTAGAAAATCATGAAAGTATGGCTAAAGGCAGGATTGTTTAAATTGTCAGAGCAGCGGCACAACTACTACCATGGGAGCCCACACAGAAGTTATGGGGGCAAAGGGTAAGGGGTGTTGGTCTGGTCACCACTCTTTGAAGGATAGATGAACAAAAAAAATTATGGGGGCGTTTTTCACTTAGTAAACAGGGAATAATATTCTGACCACCAGTGACTAATTAGGGTATATCTGACCATTGATTTCATTAAGGGTTTTAAACTGAAGGCCTATAATCTATCCACAAATGTAAAGGACATCTTTTCATGATATAACGGTATCCAGGTCCATGAGGGGTAAAGGGGCTCTTTACAGGGTTACAGTATATACTTCTGGTCAAATCACTTGGCGTGCAAAATAAATCCCTGGTCACCAATTGCTTTAGAGAATGTTTTAGTTTATGACTCAAGTAGAATAAATGCTAACCTTCTACACATTTCCTAAAATTCCACTGCTTTTCATTTCCCCACAATCTACTAATTTTGCTGTATATCGCAATGAACTGCAAAAAAACTATTTTTTTGAGAAAAGATTATTTTTCCACTCCCTCCAATGAAACATAGCAGATTACCCCACATTAAGGATGGTGTACATTTCTAGGGCAAATACCACACCAAAAATAAAAAAAAGGAACAGCATAAAGACTTTGAAACTGCCTAACACTGCACATTATATTTAAGTTGCATGTCTGGGCAAAAGAAAAAAAAATATATACATTTCTGCAATACATACTGTACATATTACCCCATACAACTGCAAGTACAAAAAAAAGCTACTGAACACCTATCCCTTTACTTTGCTCCAATCATAAGGTTTGGAGTTGGGAGTGATGGGCATTCTGAAATCCAAAGGGAAAATTGGGTAAGGCTGATAAATCTAGTTTGGATCTAAGTGCAGCAGAAGCACTGTATTTTCGGGAAGCAGAACGTTAGGAACTTACTGGATTTCTGACAGATCAGTAGGTATATATCTGTACTTGACGTGCATATTCACTTCAATTATTCAGACATGTTAAAGGTAAATTCATGTTTATTTAATCCTTGTGCGCATGACTGGATAGTCAAAGGAAATTAGCTTTTTACGTGACTGAATAATTGAAGTGAATATTCACACAATTTATTGATGTAAGAGTGTTTGTTTTATACATTAATTCCTGCAAGCAGTCATATCCTAACATTATTTACTATTTTTGCTTCCTGACAAGACCCACAAAAGAATGGTTAGGTATTTTACAACTTGCCTAACCTCTATAAATGATACTAGATTCTTATATGGTCAAATGCAAAGCATTCGCACAAAGCACTGAAATATGTTTTTCTTTCAGTTTTTTAAATTGAAAGGTTTAAAATCTCTATTTTTAGGTTGTTATAAATATATTCATCTAGTATACATTTAAGTGAAATACCGTATTTAGTGATTATTTTCAGAGCTACTGTGAACTACTATTTTCTACCACTAGATGGAAATGTTGTTCTGTATTTTGTGATGTTAGTAGTATTGTAGTGTAATAGACAGAACAGAGCACAGTCTGTGGTGGATTACAGCTGACATGGAGCTATGGGGCTGCAGCTCAGGCTACTCACTCAAAGCGCTTTTACTATGGTTCACTGCTAAGTACACTAGTGTTTACATATAAGTATACCTTCATTGTCAGTTCTATGCAGAAGCCTAGTTTCTTTTGTATGGAAATATTTGTATTTCATAGATGGCAAGGGCATTCTGGTGTGTGCAGTAACCAATAATAACCAGTCATAAAGCATATTTCCTAATTTTTAATGTGTCTGGCAAAGTGACAGGTTCATTTTAACAAAAGTGTGTTGTTTCCCGGAAATCTTGCTGTCTATTGCTGGTCTGCTTATAGAATAAACTGGGTTTCTTTCTTCCCTTAAAGGGTAACTCCACTTTTGTGGGGAAAAAAATTACCTTACCTTTTCAATTTGCAGCTCTGTAATTCTCTGTAAAATGCAATATGGCCACCTGGAGGCGCTCTGTACACAGATAGTATACAGAACGCCCCCCAGAAACATTTGTGTGCTTGACTCACTGATTTTCCCAGAAGTCTGCACTAAGATTCAGGCATCCCCTGCAACAAAAATGTCATTTTGGTGAGATACTCCTAATAGAAAATCACGTCTAAAGGGATGCAGACCCTGCAGCTTTCCCCATTAGAGCTTTCCAGGTGCAGCAGCTGATTGATAATTATGAAACCACTCCTATTAGACTCACTTTTGCACATGGGCACAAACCAACACAAAGGAATTTCTTCAGAATAGGAATTTCTTCAGAATAACAAAGTTAGGAATCTGTAACAACTTTTGTCAAAATCCCTGCAATGTACATCAGTGTACATCACTTGACCAGCCTAAAGATTTCTGGGAAAGCTGAGTAAAAAAAACGCATAAAATACAGCCCAGGGTACCTTCAAAGGGGAGGGGAGGCACTGGGTGGTGGGGGAGTATGGCCTTCAGAGTTCGGGGTTCGGCGTTAACTGCAGCCTGTACTTTATTAAATCTCTCTTTGTGAACAATGATTTTCTATTTTTTTTCTAGCCTGTTGACTGTTGATTTTGGCAAGATGGGTCCCTTTCTTATACATTGTACAAATAATGGTACAGAAACATGATCTCCTGATCTCCTTCTGAAAATGCTAGTTGCATGGCTACGGTGCTGATCATCTAACCTCAATACCTTTGCACAGACCTGCATTAAGCAAAAGAAAAAATCAAATCAAAGTCAGAATCCTTTACATCATTATTTTTTACAGAACGTTTTGAGGCCAGAAGATCAGAAAGAGAGCCAAGCAACAAGTATTTTAGCAGAAGGTTTTAGCAAGGGCAACCCCAATGTTTTACCCACAAAAGTTTTCCTGTAAAGAAAAGCTATTGTGACGTGTATATGCTGCTGATCTTTTCTTCATAAAATACTACTTAAAATACATTTTAAACAAAAGCTTTTTTATTTTGATTAATACCTTATTGTAGAACCAATGATGTTACTGCTGGGTTTCTGTACTTCTCTATGTAGTGCAGGTTGCTATATATACCTTCCTGAAAATATCACAGCCCTCTGACTCAATACTCCTCTCAAGAGCCCTCAGTCCTGATGCAGTAGGACTGGCTCTTTGGTGGAATTATATAAATATAAAAATGTCTTTGTAGGGATCTGCTGTCCTCTACTGTAAGGTGCTAATATGACAGTATTATGCATGTGCTGGTTTTAATCTTTTTCTTACATAAAGCTTGTATTATTTCCACACTGGTGTACATCTACAGTATCTCACAAAAGCGAGCACACCCCTCACATTTTTGTAAATATTTTATTATATCATTTCATGTGACAACACTGAAGAAATTACACTTTGCTACAATGTAAAGTAGTGAGTGTACAGCTTGTATAACAGTATAAATTTGCTGCCCCCTCAAAATAACTCAACACACAGCCATTAATGTCTAAACTGCTGGCAACAAAAGTGAGTACACCCCTAAGTGAAAATGTCCAAATTGGGCCCAATTAGCCATTTTCCCTCCCCGGTGTCATGTAACTTGTTAGTGTTACAAGATTTCAGGTGAGAATGGGGAGAAGGTGTGTTAAAGTGGGATTCCGGCGGTAAAAAAAATAAAAAAACAAAAGTCAGCAGCTACAAACACTTTAAATAAGTACTTACCTGTCCTGGGTGCCCGCGATGTCAGCCACCCGAGGCCGACCCGTCCTTCGGCTCTCAGGTCCCGGCACCACCATCCTAGGTAAGGGAAACAGGCAGTGGAGCCTTGCGGCTTCACTGCCAGTTTCATACTGCGCACGCGCGAGCGGCGCGACGATCTGTGAATGGCCCCGTGGTGTTCTGGGAACACACACAGTTCCCAGAAGACAACGTGGCCGCTCACCGAGGAGCAGAACACATCGCGGAAAAGGAAGAGGCAGATTAGGAAGACTGCCTAGCAACAAGGGTTTAGGTAAGTTTCAAATTTTTTTTTTTCAAATTTTTTTAAACATTTTTTTTAGGATATTTGGTGATTTTTTTTTTCAGGGTGGCCCTCCACTTTAAGTTTGGTGTTATCTTTCTCACTCTCTCATACTGGTCACTGGAAGTTCAACATGGCACCTCATGGCAAAGAACTCTTTGAGGATCTGAAAAAAAGAATTGTTGCACTACATAAAGATGGCCTAGGCTATAAGAAGATTGCCAAGACTCTGAAATTGAGCTGCAGCACAGTGGCCAAGACCATACGGCAGTTTAACAGGACAGGTTCCACTCAGAACAGGCCTTGCCATGGTCGACCAAAGAAGTTGAGTGCACATGCTCAGCGTCATATCCAGAGGTTGTCTTTGGGAAATAGACGTATGAGTGCTGCCAGCATTGCTGCAGAGGTTGAAGGGGCGGAGGGTCATGCTGTCAGTGCTCAGACCATACCCTGCACACTGTATCAAATTGGCCTGCATGGCTGTCGCCCCAGAAGGAAGCCTCTTCTAAAGATGATGCACAGGAAATTCCTCAAACAGTTTGCTGAAGACAAGCAGACTAAGGACATGGATTACTGGAACCATGTCCTGTGGTCTGATGAGACCAAGATAAACTTATTTGGTTCAGATGGTGCCAAGCGTATGTGGCGGCAACCAGGTGACTAGTACAAAAACAAGTGTGTCTTGCCTACAGTCAAGCATGGTGGTGGAAGTGTCATGGTCTGGGACTGCATGAGTGATGCCAGCACTGGGGAGCTACAGTTCATTGAGGGAACCATGAATGCCAACATGTACTGTGACATACTGAAGCAGAGCATGATCCCCTCCCTTCAGAGACTGGGCCGCAGGGCGGTATTCCAACATGATCACGACCCCAAACACACCTCCAAGACAAACACTGTCTTGCTAAAGAAGCTGAGGGTAAAGGTGATAGACTGGCCAAGCATGTCTCTAGACCTAAAACCTATTGAGCATCTATGGGGCATCCTCAAATGGAAGGTGGAGGAGCACAAGGTCTCCAACATCCACTAGCTCCGTGATGTCGTCATGGAGGAGTGGAAGAGGACTCCAGTGGCAACCTGTGAAGCTCTGGTGAACTCCATGCCCAAGAGGGTTAAGGCAGTGCTGGAAAATTATGGTGGCCACACAAAATATTGACACTTTGGGCCCAATTTGTACATTCTCACTTAGGGGTGTACTCACTTTTGTTGCCAGACATTATTGACTGTGTGTTGAGTTATTTTGAGGGGACAGCTGTACACTCGCTACTTTACATTGTAGCAAAGTGTCATTTCTTCAGTGTTGTCACATGAAAAGATATAATAAAATATTTACAAAAATGTGAAGGGTGTACTTACTTTTGTGAGATACTGTATATATTTATGGTTGATGTTATAGCCTGGTTGCAGTAGTTCCTCTGCTCCCAATTACTTTGTTTAGATTACTGAATAATTTCCCAGGAAGGGAATCCCCTCTGTTCACAGAGGCCCTGTCCTGGGTGGAGGCACAGGCAACTTTATTATCAAAAAAGTATGAGAAAAAAAGGGTTGGGAGTAGGGATGAGCTTCGAGTTCGAGTCGAACTCATGTTCGACTCGAACATTGGCTGTTCGCAAGTTCGCCGAACAGCAAACAATTTGGGGTGTTCGCGGCAAATTCGAATGCCGCGGAACACCCTTTAAAAGTCTATGGGAGAAATCAAAAGTGCTAATTTTAAAGGCTAATATGCAAGTTATTGTCATAAAAAGTGTTTGGGGACCAAGGTCCTGCCCCAGGGGACATGGATCAATGCAAAAAAAAGTTTTAAAAACGGACGTTTTTTCAGGAGCAGTGATTTTAATAATGCTTAAAGTCAAACAATAAAAGTGTAATATTCCTTTAAATTTCGTACCTGGGGGGTGTCTATAGTATGCCTGTAAAGGCGCGCATGTTTCCTGTGTTTAGAACAGTCTGACAGCAAAATGACATTTTGAAGGAAAAAACTCATTTAAAACTACCCGCGGCTATTGCATTGCCGACAATACACATAGAAGTTCATTGATAAAAACGGCATGGGAATTCCCCAAAGGGGAACCCCGAGCCAAAATTAAAAAAAAAAATGACGTGGGAGTCCCCCTAAATTCCATACCAGGCCCTTCAGGTCTGATATGGATATTAAGGGGAACCCCGGCCAAAATAAAAAAAAAAAATGACGTGGGGTTCCCCCTAAATTCCATACCAGACCCTTCAGGTCTGGTATGGATTTTAAGGGGAACCCCGCGCCGAAAAAAAAAAACGGTGTGGGGTCCCCCCAAAAATCCATACCAGACCCTTATCCGAGCACGCAACCTGGCAGGCGGCAGGAAAAGAGGGGGGGACGAGAGTGCGGTCCCCCCCCTCCTGAACCGCACCAGGCCACATGCCCTCAACATTGGGAGGGTGCTTTGGGGTAGCCCCCCAAAACACCTTGTCCCCATGTTGATGAGGACAAGGGCCTCATCCCCACAACCCTGGCCGGTGGTTGTGGGGGTCTGCGGGCAGGGGGCTTATCGGAATCTGGAAGCCCCCTTTAACAAGGGGACCCCCAGATCCCGGCCCCCCCCCTGTGTGAAATGGTAAGGGGGTACCTACCATTTCACTAAAAAACTGTCAAAAATGTTAAAAATGACAAGAGACAGTTTTTGACAATTCCTTTATTTAAATACTTCTTCTTTCTTCTATCTTCCTTCATCTTCTGGTTCTTCTGGCTCTTCTGGTTCTTCCTCCGGCGTTCTCATCCAGCATCTCCTCCGCGGCGTCTTCTATCTTCTTCTCCTCAGGCCGCTCCGCACCCATGGCATGGGGGGAGGCTCCCGCTCTTCTCTTCTTCTTCATCTTCTTCTCTTCTTCTCTTCTTCTTTTCTTCTCTTCTTCATTTTCTACTCCGGGCCGCTCCGCACCCATGCTGGCATGGAGGGAGGCTCCCGCTGTGTGACGGCGCTCCTCGTCTGACAGTTCTTAAATAGTGGGGGGCGGGGCCACCCGGTGACCCCGCCCCCCTCTGACACACGGTGACTTGACGGGACTTCCCTGTGACGTCACGGGGAATGCCACAGGGAAGTCCCGTCATGTCCCGTGCGTCAGAGGGGGCGGGGTCACCGGGTGGCCCCGCCCCCGTAATTTAAGAACTGTCAGATGAGGAGCGCCGTCACACAGCGGGAGCCTCCCTCCATGGCAGCATGGGTGCGGAGCGGCCCGGAGAAGAAAATGAAGAAGAGAAGAAGAGAAGAAGAGAAGAAGAGAAGAAAAGAAGAAGATGAAGAAGATGAAGAGAAGAGCGGGAGCCTCCCCCCTATGCCATGGGTGCGGAGCGGCCCGAGGAGAAGAAGATAGAAGACGCCGCGGAGGAGATGCTGGACGAGAACGCCGGAGGAAGAACCAGAAGAGCCAGAAGAACCAGAAGAACCAGAAGATGAAGGAAGATAGAAGAAAGAAGAAGTATTTAAATAAAGGAATTGTCAAAAACTGTCTCTTGTCATTTTTAACATTTTTGACAGTTTTTTAGTGAAATGGTAGGGGTACTTTTGTACCCCCTTACCATTTCACACAGGGGGGGGCCGGGATCTGGGGGTCCCCTTGTTAAAGGGGGCTTCCAGATTCCGATAAGCCCCCCGCCCGCAGACCCCCACAACCACCGGCCAGGGTTGTGGGGATGAGGCCCTTGTCCTCATCAACATCGGGACAAGGTGTTTTGGGGGGCTACCCCAAAGCACCCTCCCAATGTTGAGGGCATGTGGCCTGGTACGGTTCAGGAGGGGGGGGCCGCACTCTCATCCCCCCCTCTTTTCCTGCGGCCTGCCAGGTTGCGTGCTCGGATAAGGGTCTAGTATGGATTTTTGGGGGACCCCACACATTTTTTTTTTTTTTTTTTTGGCGCGGGGTTCCCCTTAAAATCCATACCAGACCTGAAGGGTCTGGTATGGAATTTAGGGGGAACCCCACGTCATTTTTTTTAAAAATTTTGGCCGGGGTTCCCCTTAATATCTATACCAGACCTGAAGGGCCTGGTATGGAATTTAGGGGGACTCCCACGTCATTTTTTTTTTAAATTTTGGTTCGGGGTTCCCTTTTGGGGAATTCCAATGCCGTTTTTATCAATGAACTTCTATGTGTATTGTCGGCAATGCAATAGCCGCGGGTAGTTTTAAATGAGTTTTTCCTTCAAAATGTCATTTTGCTGTCAGACTGTTCTAAACACAGGAAACATGCGCCCCTTTACAGGCATACTATAGACACCCCCCAGGTACGAAATTTAAAGGGATATTACACTTTTATTGTTTGACTTTAAGCATTATTAAAATCACTGCTCCTGAAAAAACGGACGTTTTTAAAACTTTTTTTGCATTGATCCATGTCTCCTGGGGCAGGACCCAGGTCCCCAAACACTTTTTATGACAATAACTTGCATATTAGCCTTTAAAATTAGCACTTTTGATTATTCATGTTTGTGTCCCATAGACTTTAACGGTGTTCGCGTGTTCGAACAAACTTTTTTCCTGTTCGCATGTTCTGGTGCGAACCGAACAGGGGGGTGTTCGGCTCATCCCTAGTTGGGAGGAGAGTCTCATAAAAGAACCCTCAATTTTTGGACAACAATGATTCAGTATCTCATCCTAAAATTGATTGCATAAAAAACCCCTAACCACTAAGATTGAAAGCACTATAATGGTACCAATATGTATATAAAAAAAATCTAAGTATTTATTTTACAAAATGTAAATTATGTTAAACATGAGATTTGTATACATATACTACAAACAAAACAACAAAATAGCAGTAAGATGCTTCTTCTTAGTGTTGATTCTCACCAGCCTTACTACGGTAGGGAATGGGAGGTTTGATGTAGGTTGTGTTTCACAGGACCTAGCCCGCTTCTTCAGGAAAGTATGTCAAACACTAAACTAAAAGATATTGTATACATCAATCACAATTCCATTTGATCAATCGGTATAGTGGCTCAATCATTTTGTTGCCACCTACCTAGAGTCACTGAGCTCCCATAGAGCCTTTCATATAAATATCTGAAAAGATATATTACATGAAATTACTGGTTATGTACTGTATATATCAATGCCCATAGAAACAGCATTCTATGTAGCTTGGCAAGGTAGAGGGACAAAGTGGTGTGAGGCCCCTTATGGTTACAAGCTACGCCCCTACTCCCCATAATTTGTTTCTATAGGCATTGATATATACATAACCAGTAATTTCATGTAATATATCTTTTCAAATATTTATATGAAAGGCTCTATGGGAGCTCGGTGTCTCTCATGATTTACACGTGGAATATATCGTGGACCAAAAGGTGGCAGCAGATGACCATATGAAGATCATCTGTTTTTTGACCCTTGTGACTCTATTGATATGTTTCTGTATAGACTCTAGGTAGGTGGCAACAAAATGGAATATATCAAAAGGTGGCAGCAGTGTTGAGAATCAACTCTAAGAAGAAGCATCTTACTGCTAATTTGTTGTTTTGTTTTGTTTGTGGTATATATATATCACGTTTAACATATTTAAAATTTTGTAAAATAAATACTTTGATATTTTTATATACATATTGGTACCAGTATAGTCCTTTCAATCTTAGTGATTAGGGTTTTTTGTGCAACCTTTATTATCAAACCTACTCTTCCATTTAGCAAAGCGAAGGTTCTGGTTCTCTTATTTACTGACAGGTTTAATGCAATATCCTGTTTGAAGAGGGTCATTTCTCATAATCCCCAAAGATGGCTACACCTTAATGGGTGGACATCAGTCTGAAGAAGTAGGCATTCCTAGGTGGACTGAATTTTCATGCAGATTGCCCCTATGTAAAGCCCGCATGTGCTGCTGAGCTTCCATGATGAACAAAAATCCAAAGAATTAAAATGGTAGACCTCAGACATTCAGGCTGTGGAGGAAAGAATTCAATGCTGTTGGATGTCCTCCAGCCAGAAAATTAGGTGGGCCCTGTTTGATTTGCTGCTGCTTCTAATTCACATTATGACAAGCTCACAGTATGCAGTAAAATCCAAGTAACAAAATTATAGTCAGAAGAGGAACCTGTACGGTGCAAGACTTAGGCAATTGGAGTGGAATGCCCGATATCGAAAAAAAAGTCTCACTTGATGGATTTTATAGCTGTTTATTGAAGATAAAAGTAAACAAAGCGAACCAAAGTGTTTGGGGGGAATTTCCTTAACGGTGCAAGACTGGAAGTAATGGATTTATTTTGAAACAGCTTTCCTTCACTTGTAAACTGATCATACACGCTCATGGTGTTTTATTTGTTCCATTTATCTGCCCATATATACAATACAGTGTATACAACCAAATGGCCAGCAAAAGTTCAATAAACACTAATGACAACGTTTCTGATTTTACTGTCCTGTCTGTAATATTGGTTTTGTGTGAAAAGTACAGTTTGTGCTTTGCAAAATTCAAGCAGAGATTGGTGGAGAGGGTATTAAGGCATCTTCTTACCCGCAATGCTATGATTGTTAGTTCATCACCATTAGAAATAATAAATGAAACAAGTAGCCTGAGTGTATACTTTTGGTTTTAATCCCTGTACAATAAAATGAAGATTGGTCACTGATTGGTCAGCATGAGCAACATCACTTTGTTGCAGTTCATTTTCACCAAATTTTCCTATAAAAAATTTTAGGCCCATTACACCAGCAGTTGTGCTAGAACACATGACAGCGATGACGATTTGCCGATTCTGGCACATCACACTGTTCACTTTTCTTTAAAGGAACTTTGTTGAAATTTCACATGGTGTGACATTTCATTAAGTTCCATTGGCCGCAGCTCAGTGCAAGCCAGTAGATCGTGCCCCACCACGCTGCGATGGAAAGAATAAATGCAAGCCATACTTTTTTTCAGTGCACACCACAACAATGGGATGGTGTAAATTGGTCTGATACAAGAAGAGTAAGGAGAGATTAATATATTTGCTATTATCTACCTACAAGTATTTACCACTAAGGCTTGCTGTGTTTTTGCTTTGTTTTTTAAATTGTATTTCACTTTTGCAGTAAGATTGGCATAACTTCATAATATTTGTAAAATGCTGCTTACCTTTTTAGTTGCTGAAGAATCTTACTAGCTTTTCCTTTCTTTGTAAAGTTAAAGCAGACCTGCACCCAAGAAAACAAGTTATTTGCATCTGGCTCC